>NC_029772.3:87403642-87463518 GCF_000817695.3 Arachis duranensis
ACATCAATATAATTAAACTAATTTCAAGGATGAATTCAAAACTCATGTACTTCTTGTTCTTTTGTATTAAAAACATTTTTCATTTAAGAAAGTTGAAGGATTCATGGAATTATTCATAGCCTTGAGACATAGACACTAGACACTAATGATCATGTAATAAAGACACAAACATAGACAAACATGAAGCTCAAAAACCGAAAAACAGAGAGATAATAATAAGGAAGTTAAGGAATGAGTCCACCTTAGTGATGGTGGTGCCTTCTTCTTGAAGGACCAATGGTGTTCTTGAGCTCCTCTATGTCTCTTCCTTGCCTTTGTTGCTCATCCCTCATAGCTCTTTGATCTTCTCTAATCTCATTGAGAATGATGGAGTATTCTTGGTGTTCCACCCTTAATTGGTTCATGTCATGACTCAATCCTTCTAGAGAAGTGTTGAGTTGTTCCCAATAGTTGTTTGGAGGAAAATGCATCCCTTGAAGCATCTCAGGAATTTCTTGATGATGAGCTTCCTCATGTGTCTCTTAAGATCCATGAATGGGCTCTCTTGTTTGCTCCATCCTCTTCTTAGTGATGGGCTTGTCCTCTTCAATGAGGATGTCTCCTTCTATGACAACTCCAGCTAAGTAGCATAGATGGCAAATGAGATGAGGAAAAGCTAGCCTTGCCAAGGTGGAGGGCTTTTCGGCTACTTTGTAGAATTATAGAGAGATGACTTCATGACCTTCTACTTCCTCTCTAATCATGATGCTATGGATCATGATGGCCCGATCCACAATTACTTCGGATCGGTTGCTAGTGGGGATGATGGAGCGTTGGATGAACTCCAACCATCCTCTAGCCACAGGCTTAAGGTCCAGTCTTCTCAATTGAACCAACTTGCCTTTTGAGTCTCTTTTCCATTGAGCTCCTTCCACACATATGTCCATGAGGACTTGGTCCAACCTTTGATCAAAGTTGACCCTTCTAGTGTAGGGGCGTGCGTCTTCCTGCATCATAGGCAAGTTGAACGCCAACCTTACGTTCTCCGGACTGAAATCTAAGCATTTCTCCCGAACTATTGTAAGCTAATTCTTTGGATTTGGGTTCATGCTTTGATCATGGTTCCTAGTGATCCATGCGTTTGCATAGAACTCTTGAACCATTAAGATTCCGACTTGTTGAATGGGGTTGGTAAGAACTTCCCAGCCTCTTCTTCTTTGGATCTCATGTCGGATCTCCGGATACTCATTTTTCTTGAGCATGAAAGGGACCTCAGGGATCACCTTCTTCTTGGCTACAACTTCATAGAAATGGTCTTGATGGGCTTTTGAGATGAATTACTCCATTTCCCATGATTCAGAGGTGGAAGCAATTGTCTTCCCTTTCCTCTTTCTTGAGGTTTCTCTCGCCTTAGGTGCCATCAATGGTTATGGAAAAATAAAAAAGCTATGCTTTTACCATACCAAATTTAGAATGTTGCTCATCCTTGAGCAAAAAAAGAAAGAATAGATGAAGAAGAAGAAGAGATGGAGGAGAGGGAGAGTGGTGTAGGTTTTGGCCAAGGGGGAGAAGAGATGGTAGAGTTGTGTGAAAATGAAGAAGGAAGAAGGGGTTTATATAGTGGAGGGAGAGGGGTTAGGGTTCGGTCATTTAGGGTGGGTTTGGGTGGGAAAGAGATTTTGAATTTGAAGGTAGGTGGGGTTTATGGGGAAGAGTGGTTGGATGTGAGTGGTGAAGAGGTGATGGGGAAGAGTGATTGAGGTGATTGGTGAATGATGTTTGGCGAAGAGTGTTATGAAAAGGTGTGTGAGAGAGAGAAGGTAGGTGGGGATCCTGTGGGGTCCACAGATCCTGAGGTGATCCTGTGGGGTCCACAGATCTTGAGGTGTCAAGGATTTCTCATCCCTGCACCTTTTAGGCGTGTAAAACGTCCTCTGCATGCAATCCTGGCGTTTAACACCAGACTGATGCTTGTTTCTGGCGTTAAACGCGCAAATGTAGCCTGTTTCTGGCGTCTAACGCTAGCCTGATGCTTGTTTCTAGCATTAAACGCCAGACAGGTGTTTGTTTCTGGCGTTTAAATGCCAGACAGCTCTTCCTCCAGGGTGTGCTTTTTCTTCTGCTATTTTTTATTTTATTTTTAATTTTTGCAGTTGTTTTGTGACTTCATATGATCATAGACCTAATAAAACATAAAAGAACAATAGAAATATAGATAAATAAAAATTGGGTTGCCTCCCAATAAGCGTTTCTTTAATGTCAATAGCTTGACAGTGAGCTCTCATGGAGCTTTACAGATGTTTAGAGCATTGTTGCGACCTCCCAACACCAAACTTAGAGTTTGAATGTTGGGGTTAAACACCAAACTTAGAGTTTGGTTGTAGCCTCCCAACACCAAACTTAGAGTTTGATTGTGGGGGCTTTGTTTGACTCTGTATTGAGAGAAGCTTATCGTGCCTCTTTTCCATGTTTACAGAAGGATAACCTTGAGCTTTAAACACAAGGTAGTCCCCATTCAATTGAAGGACTAGTTTACATCTATCAACATCAATCACAGCTTTTGTTTTGGCTAGGAAGGGTCTTCCAAGAATGATGGATTTATTCGCATCCTTCCCAGTGTCTAAGATTATGAAATCAGCAGGGATGTAAAGGCCTTTAACCTTTACCAACACGTCCTCTACCAATCTATAAGCTTGTTTTATTGACTTATCTGTCATCTCTAATGCAATTCTTGCAGCTTGTACCTCAAAGATCCCCAACTTCTCCATTACAGAGAGTGGCATAAGATTTATACCTGACCCCAGGTCACACAGAGCCTTCTCAAAAGGTCCTGGTGCCTATGGTACAGGATATTAAGAATTTACCAGAATCTTGTTTCTTTTGAGGTAGAGTTTGCTGAACCCATGTATTTAGTTCACTAATGAGCAAGGGAGATTCACCTTTTCAAGTCTCATTACCAAACAACTTGGCATTCAACTTGATAATGGCTCCTAGATATTGAGCAACTTGCTCTTCAATTACATCTTCATCCTCTTCAGAGGAAGAATAGTTCTCAGAGCTCATGAATGGTAAAAAGAGGTTCAATGGAATCTCTATGGTCTCTAGGTGAGCCTCAAATTCCTTAGGTTCCTCAGTTTGGAGCTCCTTTTTGTTCAAAGGACGTCCCAGGAGGTCTTCCTCACTGGGATTCACGTCCTTCTCCTCCTTTGTGCATTCAGCCATATAGATTATATAAATGGCCTTGCACTCTCCTTTTGGATTCTCTTATGTATTGCTTGGGAGAGTACTAGAAGGGGTTTCAGTGATTTTCTTACTCAGCTGACTGATGAGCGGATAAATTATACGCTTTTTTGCATTGTTTTTAGTACGTTTTTAGTATATTTTAGTTAGTTTTTATTATATTTTTATTAGTTTTTAGTTAAAATTCACTTTTCTGGACTTTACTATGAGTTTGTGTGTTTTTCTGAGATTTCAGGTATTTTCTGGCTGAAATTGAGGGTCCTGAGCAAAAATCTGATTCAGAGGCTGAAAAGGACTGCAGATGCTGTTGGATTCTGACCTCCCTGCACTCGAAGTGGATTTTCTGGAGCTATAGAAGCCCAATTGGCGCGCTCTTTACGGCGTTGGAAAGTAGAACTGGCGTTGAACGCCAGTTTGTGCATCTAAACTCGAATAAAGTATGAACTATTATATATTGCTGAAAAGCCCAGGATGTCTACTTTCCAACACAGTTGAAAGCGCGCCATTTGTAGTTTTGTAGCTCTAGAAAATCTATTTCGAGTGAAGGGAGGTCAGAATCCAATAGCATTAGCAGTCCTTTGTCAGCCTGAATCAGATTTTTGCTTAGGTCACTCAATTTCAGCCAGAAAATACCTGAAATCATAGAAAAACACACAAATTCATAGTAAAGACCAGAAATGTGAATTTTTCATAAAAACTAATAAAAACATCCCTAAAAGTAGCTAGATCCTACTAAAAACTACCTAAAAACAATGCCAAAAAGCGTATAAATTATCCGCTCATCACAACACCAAACTTAAATTGTTGCTTGTCCCCAAGCAACTGAAAATCAAATAGGATAAAAAGAAGAGAATATACTATAAATCCCAAAATATCAATGAATATTAGTTCTAACTAGATGAGCGGGACTTGTAGCTTTTTGCTTCTGAACAGTTTTGACATCTCACTTTATCCTTTGAAGTTTAGAATGATTGGCATCCATAGGAACTCAGAGTTCAGATAGTGTTATTGATTCTCCTAGTTAAGTATGTTGATTCTTGAACACAGCTACTTTTATGAGTCTTGGCCGTGGCCCTAAGCATTTTGTTTTCCAGTATTACCACCAGATACATAAATGCCACAGACACATGACTGGGTGAAACTTTTCAGATTGTGACTCAGCTTTGCTAAAGTCCCCAGTTAGAGGTGTCCAAAGCTCTTAAGCACACTCTTTTTGCTTTGGATCACGACATTAACCACTCAGTCTCAAGCTTTTCACTTGGACCTGCATGCCACAAGCACATGGTTAGGGACAACTTGATTTAGCCGCTTAGGCCTGGATTTTATTTCCTTGGGCCCTCCTATCCATTGATGCTCAAAGCCTTGGATCCTTTTTACCCTTGCCTTTTGGTTTTAAGGGTTATTGGCTTTTTCTGCTTGCTTTTCTTTTTCTTTTATATTTTTTTGCCTTTTTTTCGCAAGCTTTTGTTATTCACTGCTTTTTCTTGCTTCAAGAATCAATTTCATGATTTTTCATATTATCAATAACATTTCTCTTATTCATCATTCTTTCAAGAGCCAACAATTTTAACATTCATAAACAACAAAATAAAAAATATGCACTTGTTCATACCCTGGATCGAGCTGTCCGACCCGGGATGTTCTACCGACAAAGCGACCGACCTCTTTAAGTCAGGACAATCCGACATCTTCTCAAAGAGCTCGGCCAAGACACAGGAAAGCCCAATAAAGGGCCCAAACAGAGGAACACGTCCCAAATCCAAAGGCAGCCCAAGCCTATAGAGATAAGGGCGGTTCCCTTGAAGATACGAGGACCTCAGTCAAAGATAAGATGAGATAAGATAAGATAACTAACTTATCTTATCTAAAAAGGTCACTCCACACCATTATAAATACGCTGGAGCACCCAGGTATAACTTATACTCTGATTCTACTCAATACCTACTTAATACCCTTGCTAACTTAAGCATCGAAGTCCCTTGCAGGTACCCCTACCCTCTGGGGACGAAGGAATCAGGACCACCATCCAGTCCAACAAATCGGATACAACCATTCCGACCAGCATCGAAGATCTCGTTCGTGGTCGACCTACAGTTTCAGGTAACCCTCGGAACATTGGTGCCGTTGCCAGGGACCTAGAAGTCAACCCATCACCATGGAGGACAACCATGACAATGACCACACTTCAGATCTAGAGGAAAGAACGCCGTATAAAAACGCGGATGCCACACTAAAAGATACTTCCCAAATCAACAACAAGAAGAACTCCCCAAACGAGGGGGCCATGGATGTATTTCAAGACCAGTTAAAACAACTTGAAGAAGAAGCCCTACATCAACGAGAGGCCGAGAAAGACCTACAAAGGGAAATAAGGCGACGCCGGGAATGGGAGAACAAACTCCTAAAACTTGAAGCCGATGTCAAGACTAAAGCGAGCCGATCTACTCCCGAAGATAGCTCCCGCAAGGAGCAAGACCCATTTACCAAGGAGATCATAAAGACAAAAATCCTAAAGGACTTTAAACTCCCAGACATGACCTTATACGACGGTACTACAGATCCCGACCATCATCTCAGCAATTTCAGAAGCAGAATGTACCTCACCGCGCCTCAGATGCAGTTCATTGCAAAGCTTCTCCAAACTACTTTGACAAAATAGCAATTAGATGGTTCGACAACCTCCCTCCTAGGTCCATCTCAAGTTTCGACGACATGGCTAAAAAATTCCTGGTCAGACAAGGAGAACGGGAAATCCTTCGCAACTACATAGAAAGATTCAACAAGACATGCATGGACATACAGAACCTACCAACGGAAGCCGCTATTATGGGCCTCATTAATGGCTTGCGAAAAGGGCCCTTTAGTCAATCTAAATCAAAGAAATACCCCACATCTCTGAACGAGGTGTAGGAACAAGCGGAAAAGTACATCAACATGGAGGAAAACTCCCGATTTGGAGAGACCTCGAAGGCCAGATCCACCCCCCGGCATAAAGACAAAGATTCCAGAAAGAAGGAAGATCGACATAGAGAGAAAATAAAAAATACCACAATTATACCCCTCTTCGGTATCTCTTGTGGATGTATACAGAGAGGTTTGTAACACGGAAAAAATACCACCAGCTCGGCCACTTAAAGGCAAAAAGGAGAGGACAAACTGCATGATCATCACGTACACCCGAAAGACATGTCCACATGATACACGGAAGATTTACCGGGGGAGGAATCTCCAAATCATCTCACAAAAGATATCTCAAAGACATATATCACGTCGCAGGAAAAGAGGAAGCACCCGACATCCCAGCGATTACTTTCACCAAGGAAGATGCATCCAGCGTCACATCAGGAGATGATGATCCCATGGTCATCACTATTATACTGGCAAACGTAAAACTCCACCGCACGTTGATAGACCAGAGGAGCTCCACCGATATCTTATTCAAAACCGCCTTCAACAAACTCAGCTTGGAAGAAAAAGAACTCAGAGCATATCCGGACAGCCTGTTTGGACTAGGAGATACCCCGGTTCATCCAATGGGATACATCTTGCTACACACAACTTTCAAAAAAGGAAGTCAGCCAAGAACACTCAAAATAGATTACATCGTAGTCGACGTAAGCTCAGCCTACAATGCCCTAATAGGTCAGACAACGTTAAATCAGCTCAGCGCAATAGTCTCGACTCTGCATCTATGCATGAAGTTCCCAACTGCAGGAAGGATAGCTACAATAAAAGCAGATCAGAAGATGGTGTGCCGCATTTACAACGAAAGTCTGAACCTCAGAGGCAGAGGAGAAGAATTCCACACAATTGAGCTCGGTGGAGTTTAGAGACGGGAAGAGCTCCGCCCACAACCTGAAGGTGAAATAGAGACAATCCAGATCGGGGATACCCCAGACCAAACGACCAATATCGGCACACTCCTGAAAGGAGACATAAAAGAATCACTCATACAGGTTCTACGAGACAACGTCGACCTCTTTGCGTGGAAGGCCGCAGATATGCCAGGCATAGATCCCAAGCTAATGTGCCACAAACTAGCAGCCTACCCAGGATCTCGGCCGGTACAACAGAGGCATAGAAAGCTAGGACCAGAACGCTCTCAAGCTGTGGAAGAACAGGTACGAGCTCTACTGGAGGCAGGTTTCATAAGAGAAGTCAAATACCCGCTATGGCTTGCTAACGTCGTATTGGTAAAAAAGTCAAACGGGAAATGACGAATGTGCATTGACTATACCGATCTCAACAAAGCCTGCCCAAAAGATCCTTATCCACTCCCAAATATCGACGCACTAGTAGATGCCTCTCTGGATATAAATACCTCTCCTTTATGGACGCATACTCGGGATATAACCAAATCCCAACGTACCCACCCGACCAAGAAAAAACCTCATTCTTAAACCCAAAAGCAAATTACTGCTATATTGTCATGCCCTTCGGTCTTAAAAATGCAGGAGCCACTTATCAAAGATTAATAAACATGGTTTTTTTGGATCACATCGGAAAAATCATGGAAGTTTACATGGACGACATGCTAGTAAAGACACAAAACGAAGAGATGTTATTATCCGACCTGACCCAAGTATTCGACACTATAAGACAACATGGCATGCGACTCAATCCCGCAAAATGCACCTTCGCAGTATAAGTTGGTAAATTCTTGGGTTTTATGATCACACAGAAAGGAATCGAGGCAAACCCAGATAAATGCCGGGCCATACTTGACATGAAAAGTCTGACTTTTGTCAAAGAGGTACAACAACTCAACGGGAGGTTGGCAGCCTTGTTCAGATTCCTGGCCGGATCAGCAATAAGATCTCTCCCCTTCTACGCTACTCTAAGGAAGGGAAAGGAGTTTGAATGGACAGCGGAATGCGAGCAAACCTTTCAAGACTTCAAAAGATTCATGGGACAGCCACATATACTAACTCGGCCATGGGAAGGAAAACCACTCATATTGTACCTCACAGTTGGAAATGGGGCAGTAGCCTCAGCGCTAGTCCGAGAAGACAACAGCGGGCAACAACCCATATACTTCATCAGCAAAGCATTACAAGGATCTGAGCTGAACTACCAAAAAATAGAAAAGTTCGCTTACGCTCTCATACTAACATTACGACGACTTCGCCCATACTTCTAGGCTCACACCATTAGAGTTCGGACCAACCAGCCCATAAAAAGGGATTTCACAAAAACAGACTTGGCGGGCATAACCTTGCAATGGGCAGTCGAGTTGTCCGAATTTGATCTCCAATATGAAGCTCAAACAGCAATCAAATCACAACACCTAGCCCACTTCATTGCAGAATTTACAAACACACTGGAAATCCCCACAGAATGGAATCTCTATGTGGATGGTTCCTCAAACAAAACTGGAAGCGGCGCATGAGTGATAATTGAAAGCAACCAAGGAACCCAAATCGAACTCTCCCTTAAATTTGGGCTCCCTGCCTCAAACAATCAAGCAAAATATAAGGCACTACTAGCTGGTTTAAAGCTGGCTAGGGAGGTTAGAGCTCAAAAACTTATCATCTTCAGTGACTCACAGGTAGTCACTTCACAAATAACGGGAAGCTACCAAGCCAAAGATCCCCCTATAAAAAAGTACTTGGATAAAACCAGAGAACAGCTCGAACAACTCGGTGAATATATGATTCATCACATACCCCGAAAACAGAATACCCGAGCCAACGCAGTTTCAAAACTAGCCAGCACCAAGCCAGGGGGCAATAATAGAAGCCTTATCCAAGAAATCTTACAAAATCCATCAATCTCAGAAAAAGAAAAAGTCATGACTATAACAGGTCAGGATCAAGGATGGATGACCCCCATAATAAACTACCTCAAAACAGAAGCACTCCCCGCAGAGGAAAAAGAGGCAAAGAGGTTGAAGCAGGAAGCACAATATTATACTATCATAAATAATACTCTATACAATAGAGGGATTTCAATACCACTGTTAAAATGCGTGCCGACTTCCAACACAAAAGACGTCTTAGAAGAAGTACACAGTGGCATTTGTGGCAATCACCTCGGAGCGCAGGCACTCACCAAAAAGGTACTTCGGGCAGAATTTTATTGGCCAACTCTACAAAAAGAAGCTGTAGAATTTGTAAGGACATGTTCATCATGTCAGAAACATGCCAACTTCTACATCACCCCACCAGAGGAACTCATCAGCATGACCTCACCTTGGCCGTTCGCAAAATGGGGACTCGATCTTCTCGGACCCTTTCCTCAAGGATCGGGAAAAGTCAAATTCCTCATTGTGTGAATAGACTATTTCACAAAATGGATTGAGGCAGAACCCCTAGCTAACGCCACTACTCAAAGAAGTCGAAAATTTCTATATAGAAACATTGTCACAAGGTTTGGGGTTCCATACTCCATCACCACAGACAATGGTACTCAGTTCACAAACGCAGGCTTTAGAAAGCTAGCAGCCGACTTGAATATAAGACAACAATTCACCTCTGTTGAACATCCCCAAGCCAATGGACAAGCTGAAGCTGCCAACAAAGTCATACTGGCTGGGCTGAAGCGGAGGTTACAAGATGCAAAGGGAGCCTGAGCCGAGGAGCTCCCACAGGTTTTATGGGCATATCGAACAACGCCACATTCCACCACAAAGGAATCACCCTTTCGATTAGCATATGGAATGGAGGCAATGATCCCAGTAGAGATTGAAGAAAGGTCGCCTAGAGTGATCCACTATAGCGAAGAAGCCAACTCCCAACTTCAAAGGGAAGAGCTCGACCTACTTCTGGAAGTCCGAGAAAGAGCTCGGATAAGGGAAGAGGCATTAAAATGACGAATGGCTTCCAGATACAATCAAAAGGTAATACAGCGAGCCTTTGCTGAGGACGACCTCATTCTAATCCAAAATGACATTGGAACAACTCGACCTGGAGAAGGAAAGCTGATAGCAAACTAGAAAGGACCCTACCGAGTCATAGAAGTGCTGGAAAAAGGGCTACTACAGGCTTTCCGAACTCGACGGGAGAGAGCTTCCTAGGTCATGGCACGCCTGCAACCTAAGAAGGTACTATAGTTAGGGATGATAAAGGACCTTGGGACAAGGCGAACTCTTTTTCCTGAAAAGGTTTTTTAACGAGGTGCCAAGACCAAGACCTACAAATCACCCGACTTAGGAAATTAACCCCCGCATATAAATATATATATATATATTTGCATTTTCTTTTAATAAAATCTGTTCAGATTTTCTACAAACGCTCAAGCCGCATTATTCCAAAACATTCATCGCCCGATTATAAAGCTACAGATCGACAGAAAGTGAAAACCAATTCATTGCGCGATCACGATAAAGACCAAAAATGAAAGCCAAATTCATTAAAAGGTCGACCAAATGAGGGTTAAAAACTGAACTCTACGAAATCAGAAAAGATGAAAACAGAATAATGCAAGAAGTTATAGAAGGTGATCCATAGAAAGGACCTGACGAGGTCCTAATAAAATGGATTGCTATAAAATAACTTGAAGACTAGCCGGCACAAAGAAGTCGGACCAGCCACAACAACCCAAGTTATAAGTAAAGCCTTGGAAAGAAGTATGGCCAACCCTATAAAAGAGGATTACTATAACTTAGAAGAGCCCAACATGACGAAGTCGGACTCCTACAAAAAGTTACAAAAGGTAATCCCTGAAAGAGACCTGAACAAAGTCCAAGAAAGAGGATTACCAAGTAACTCGACAGGGCCCGACATGATGAAGTCGGCCCAAGATATAAAGTTACAGAAGGTAATCCCTGAAAGAGACCTGAAAAAGGTCCAAGAAAGAGGATTACAAAGTAACTCGACAAGGTCCGACATGATGAAGTGGCCCAAGATATAAAGTTACAAAAGGTAATCCCTGAAAGAGACCTGAACAAAGTCCGAGAAAGAGGATTACCAAGTAACTCGACAGGGCCCGACATGATGAAGTCGGCCCTAGATATAAAGTTACAGAAGGTAATCCCTGAAAGAGACCTGAACAAGGTCCAAGAAAGAGGATTACCAAGTAACTCGACAGGATCCGAAATGATAAAGCTACCCCTGGAAGAGACCTAAGTAAAAGTCCAAAAAGGAGGGTTACAAACAAACAACTCGGGCAAAAACCAAGTTGAAGAAATCAGCAATCTCAGTATTATAATTCCTAACAAAGACCTGAACAAAAGTTTAAAATTGTTGAAAGCAACGTCAGGCAAAGGAATCAAGTCGATCATCCTAATACTCTCAAAGACTACGAAGATTCCAAGACAAGTGCAAACAGATATGATATAAAAACAGAAAGTCATAATAATAGCCAGCTTCAGAGGCCAACAAATTCAGCCTACAAAGCGGGAAAACTATTTTGTTTATCAAAATAAAGTTGTTAAAACCAGCAACTAAAAAAGTGTCAAAAGTCAACAAAATAAGGAGTTCAAAAGCCCACAAGTTGGGCTATTTACACAAAAAGTTACAGAAATTGATTAAACACCCAAAGGCTTCTCAACAGCATCAGCACGGGGTGAAGGAGGGTGAGTTTGGAGAGGCACTACATCCACTGTCCCGTCATCCCAATTCAATATCTGGCAATCAGGATCTGCTATGGAACAAGCTGGAGTTGAAGAAGCCGACACGACAGAAGCTTTGGCAACAGGCTCAGAGGGAGGCTAAACATCATCATCATCAGGATCATCGGGAATAATCTTACCATCCTTCACGACATTATCCAAGCTAAATAAAGCAAGGTCGACCTCCGGGGCAATAACCCAAACCTGCTCCTTTAGGTTCTCATAAGCAGCAGTTACGCTGCCCACAAGGTGATCCTGGAGCTTCGAATAATCAACCCGGACCAACTCTAACTCCCCTCTGAGATGCATCACTTCTCGGTAAGTCATGACATAGCTGTCTTTGTGCTTCAATGCCACATCCTCAGCCAACCACACAGAGGCCGCCAGGGCAAGAGAGCTGGCCTTCTCCCCTTCCAGCTCCTTCTCCAACTTAGTCACCTCTGCTTCAAGCTCCTCCTTCAGACCCTTCATCCAATCAAACTCTCGCTTAGCTTCCTCCATAAACGCTTTGGTAGCATGCAGAGAAAGATTTTGAGCAGTCCGATACAGAGCAGCTCCCATATGAACCATCTAAACACTGCTTCGAGTTATAAAATCCAAGTGATGAAGTAGAGAAACATCATCCAAAGAGAAGGCACCATAAGGGGCGATCTGCTGGTCGACAAAGCCAATAGGGTCAAAATTCGGGGCATCCAGATTGAAAGGTTTGACGATTCGAGGTCTTTTAGGAGGAGGAATGGCCGAAGAAGAAACCACGACAGTAGTAGAAGATTGTGGGGGATCCACTAAACGAAACCGAGGAGTAGGGATCATTCTCCTCAGGCTAGGAGAACTCGGCACAGACAGCTTCAATGGGACCTGAGAGGACCCTTCCCTATCTACACGGGCCGAGGTGTTTTGAGCTGCAGTAGCTTTCCTCGCCTTCTTGAAGGCCTTCATTGCATCATTATTCTTGGCCATCTCTGAAAAATGGAAAACAACAATTCATCATACTGGGAAAATAGGGGAAAAGCAAAAAATAAGAAATATTATACATCAAGTAATACCCAATATATTTCGGACAAGGGAGGGGTCTCCCAAATATTTTTTGGTATCTAAATGAGGAGGTTCCCCCCAAAGATCCTCCAAAACTATCACAAAGGCCTGTTCGACCTCATCAAGCATCTCCCACGTATAATGGGACACTACTACATTCTGCTGCCAATGTAAAGGAACGGATGGCTCCCCATTCACTTCCAAAAAAAAGGGATGAGCTCCCTCAACAGCTCGAACCTTGAAAAAATAATTCTTGAAGTCCCTAAAAGACTCATCGTACATGGTAAAAACCTTATGTCCTTGTGCAGATCTAAAAGAAACCCACGAGGCTTTCTTTTTTGAAGAGATTCTGGGCTTAGTTAAAACAAACAAGTAAAGAAAAAGAGTTTGAGAAGGGGTAACATTCAGTTCTTGACAAAGAAGTTGAAAAATCTTAATAAAGCCCCAAGAGTTTGGATGAAGCTGCGACGGAGCTACATTACATGACCACAACAAATCGGTCTCAAACAAGGTAAAAGGAAAAGTGATATCCAACTGGCTGAAGAAATAGTCATATGCATAAAAGAAAAGGCGCTCCCCCTGGGTCAGGACAGGGAAGCAAACCCTCTCCTCGGAGTCAGGTGCCACCAACTCATAATTCTTCTCTTGATCCCTACTCTTACAGAGATGGTGATGCTTCCTAAGCTCCACACAGAATTCAGCATTAACCACAGAAACACACATCAAAACAACGGAGTCTAACCAATCAGACATACCCTCAGGAACCTTAGAAGATGTCTCTACAATATTTTTGCAAGAAGACATAGCCAACTAGTCCTACAAACAAGAAAAGGAGAGTGGATTACTGAAAACATCTCGGAAGAAATCAAAGCAACTCAGCCAGCACAGTCCAAACATGGCACAAACAACAAAAGGAAACCCCATGAACCACACCAAGAAGGTCCAGGGGCATCGTTTGGAGGCAATAAGAGAATAAATATTCATGAAAATCTACAAGACTAATGTCCCAACAAGAAACCCGCAGCAAGAACAAAGAGAAACCCTTTCCAAGAAAAATAAACGCGAAGAAGATCAAACGAGCTGCCAAAAGAAAAAGTTACAACAGTTCAGAAATCAGCAGTAGCATATGAAGCCCTAAAGAGTCAAACCAGGAAAATACACTCAGAAGTATACGTAAGGTCAAAAGGACAAAAGCATGCATCACAGCGCGATAAAAATTCAAGCTTTCCAATATGCACTCAGTCAAAATCAAACACAATGCAGCAGAAATAAATGGTGAAGGGAAAGCAAAACCAACCTGAAAAAGGAGAAGAATGTGGAAGAAGGTTGAAGACGAGGAGGCCAGAAATTGCCATCGAAAGCACTTACGATCGCCTAACAAACGTCGCAAGAAGAAACACCAAGAAATGTAAGTTTTTAGAAGAAAACAGAAGGAGAGGAGAAAAAAGTTATTTGAGAGTAAATTTCAAAATAAAAGCCAAGAGAAACAGAGCATCAAAAACCAATTAATGGGGCATTAAAAACCCTCGCACGTTCCCAAGGTCAGGACGCTAATCCAAAAGCGCGCGTTTTCAAAGGAAGTGAAACGTTCTGCATTCAAAATAGGGAACCCTACAAAGATAAAATCGATCAAATGCTCGAGTTCGGCTTCACCTGAGAAGGATCAAAGTCTTAAAACTAAAGACTCAACCTCAAAAGGAAGACCGAGCTCAAGCAGGGGCACTGTTCATACCCTGGGTTGAGCTGTCCGACCCGGGATGTTCTACCGACAAAACGACCGACCTCCCCAGGTCAAGACAATTCGACCTCTTCTCAAAGAGCTCGTCCAAGACACAGGAAAGCCCAATAAATGGCCCAAACAGAGGAACACGTCCCGAATCCAAAGGCAGCCCAAGCCTATAGAGATAAAGGCGGTTCCCTTGAAGATACGAGGACCTCAGTCAAAGATAAGATAAGATAAGATAAGATAACTAACTTATCTTATCTAAAAAGGTCACTCCACACCATTATAAATACACTGGAGTACCCAGGTATGACTCATACTCTGATTCTACTCAATACCTGCTTAATACCCTTGCTAACTTAAGCATCGGAGTCCCTTGCAGGTACCCTCACCCTCCGGGGATGAAAGAATCAGAACCACCATCCAGTCCAACAAATCGGATACAACCATTCCAACCAGCAGCAAAGATCTCATTCGTGGTCGACCTACAGTTTCAGGTAACCCTCGGAAAAGCACTGTTCAACCATTCATTCAGAAAACAAAAAGTATTGTCACCACATCAATATAATTAAACTAATTTCAAGGATGAATTCGAAACTCATGTACTTCTTATTCTTTTGTATTAAAAACATTTCTTATTTAAGAATGGTGAAGGATTCATGGAATTATTCATAGCCTTGAGACATAGACACTAGACACTAATGATCATGTAATAAAGACACAAACATAGACAAACATGAAGCTCAAAAACCGAAAAACAGAGAGATATGAACAAGGAAGTTAATGAATGAGTCCACCTTAGTGATGGTGGCGCCTTCTTCTTGAAGGACAAATGGTGTTCTTGAGCTCCTCTATGTCTCTTCCTTGCCTTTGTTGCTCCTCCCTCATAGCTCTTTGATCTTCTCTAATCTCATTGAGAATGATGGAGTGTTCTTGGTGTTCCACCCTTAATTGGTTCATGTCATGACTCAATCCTTCTAGAGAAGTGTTGAATTGTTCCCAATAGTTGTTTGGAGGAAAATGCATCCCTTGAGGCATCTCAGAGATTTCTTGATGATGAGCTTCCTCATGCATCTCTTGAGATCCATGAATGGGCTCTCTTGTTTGCTCCATCCTCTTCTTAGTGATGGGCTTGTCCTCTTCAATGAGGATGTCTCCTTCTATGACAACTCCAGCTAAGTAGCATAGATGGCAAATGAGATGAAGAAAAGCTAGCCTTGCCAAGGTGGAGGGCTTTTTGGCTACTTTGTAGAGTTCTAGAGAGATGACTTCATGAACTTCTACTTCCTCTCCAATCATGATGCTATGGATCATGATGGCCCGATCCACAGTTACTTCGGATCGGTTGCTAGTGGGGATGATGGAGCGTTGGATGAACTCCAATCATCCTTTAGCCACAGGCTTAAGGTCCAGTCTTTTCAATTGAACTGGCTTGCCTTTTGAGTCTCTTTTCCATTGAGCTCCTTCCACACATATGTCCATGAGGACTTGGTCCAACCTTTGATCAAAGTTGACCCTTCTAGTGTAGGGGCGTGCATCTTCTTGCATCATAGGTAAGTTGAACACCAACCTTACGTTCTCCGGACTACAATCTAAGCATTTCCCCCGAACCATTGTAAGCCAATTCTCTGGATTTGGTTTCATGCTTTGATCATGGTTCCTAGTGATCCATGTGTTTGCATAGAACTCTTGAACCATTAAGATTCTGACTTGTTGAATGGGGTTGGTAAGAACTTCCCAACCTCTTCTTTGGATCTCATGCTGGATCTCCGGATACTCATTTTTCTTGAGCATGAAAGGGACCTCAGGGATCACCTTCTTCTTGGCCAAAACTTCATAGAAGTGGTCTTGATGGGCTTTTGAGATGAATCTCTCCATCTCTCATGACTCAGAGGTGAAAGCAATTGTCTTCCCTTTCCTCTTTCTTGAGGTTTCTTTGGCCTTAGGTGTCATCAATGGTTATGAAAAAACAAAAAAGCTATGCTTTTACCACACCAAACTTAGAATGTTGCTCGTCCTTGAGCAAAAGAAGTAATAATAGATGAAGAAGAAGAAGATATGGAGGAGAGGAAGAGTGATGTAGGTTTCGGCCAAGGGGGAGAAGATAGGGTAGAGTTGTGTGAAAATGAAGAAGGAAGAAGGGGTTTATATAGTGGAGGGAAAGGGGTTAGGGTTTGGCCATTTAGGGTGGGTTTCGGTGGGATAGGGATTTTGAATTTGAAGGTAGGTGGGGTTTATGGGGAAGAGTGGTTGGATGTGAGTAGTGAAGAGGTGATGGGGAAGAGTGATTGAGGTGATTGGTGAATGATATTTCGGGAAGAGTGTTATAAAAAGGTGTGAGAGAGAGAGAAGGTAGGTGGGGATCCTGTGGGGTCCACAGATCTTGAGGTGTCAAGGATTTCTCATCCCTGCACCTTTTAGGCGTGTAAAACGTCCTCTGCATGCAATCCTGGCGTTAAACGCCCAAATATAGCATGTTTCTGGTGTTTAACACCAGCCTGATGCTTGTTTCTAGCATTAAACGCCAGACAGATGATTGTTTCTGGCATTTAAACGCCAGACAGCTCTTCCTCCAGGGTGTGCTTTTTCTTCTGCTATTTTTTATTTTGTTTTTAATTTTTGCAATTGTTTTGTGACTCCACATGATCATAGACCTAATAAAACATAAAAAACAATAGAAATATAGATAAACAAAAATTGGATTACCTCCCAATAAGTGCTTCTTTAATGTCAATAGGTTGACAGTGAGCTCTCATGGAGCTTCACAGATGTTCAGAGCATTGTTGGGACCTCCTAACACTAAACTTAGAGTTTGAATGTGAGGGTTCAACACCAAACTTAGAGTTTGGTTGTGGCCTCCCAACACCAAACTTAGAGTTTGGTTGTGGGGGCTTTGTTTGACTCTATATTGAGAGAAGCTTATCGTGCCTCTTTTCCATGTTTACAGAAGGATAACCTTGAGCTTTAAACACAAGGTAGTCCCCATTCAATTGAAGGACTAGTTCACCTCTGTTAACATCAATTACAACTTTTGCTGTGGCTAGGAAGGGTCTTCCAAGAATGATGGATTCATTCTCATCCTTCCCAGTGTCTAAGATTATGAAATCAACAGGGATGTAAAGGCCTTTAACCTTTACCAACACGTCCTCTACCAATCTATAAGCTTGTTTTATTGACTTGTCTGCCATCTCTAATGAGATTCTTGCAGCTTATACCTCAAAGATCCCCAGCTTCTCCATTACAGAGAGTGGCATAAGATTTATACCTGACCCTAGGTCACACAGAGCCTTCTCAAAGGTCATGGTGCCTATGGTACAGGATATTAAGAATTTACCAGGATCTTGTTTCTTTTGAGGTAGAGTTTGCTGAACCCATGTATTTAGTTCACTAATGAGCAAGGAAGATTCACCTTTCCAAGTCTCATTACCAAACAACTTGGCATTCAGCTTCATGATGGCTCCTAGATATTGAGCAACTTGCTCTTTAGTTACATCTTCATCCTCTTCAGAGGAAGAATAGTTCACAGAGCTCATGAATGGTAAAAGGAGGTTCAATGGAATCTCTATGGTCTCTAGGTGAGCCTCAAATTTCTTAGGTTCCTCAGTTTGGAACTCCTTTTTGTTCAGAGGACGTCCCAGGAGGTCTTCCTCACTGGGATTCACGTCCTTCTCCTTCTTTGTGCATTTGGCCATATTGATTATATCAATGGCCTTGCACTCTCCTTTTGGATTCTCTTCTGTATTGCTTGGGAGAGTACTAGGAGGGGTTTTAGTGATTTTCTTACTCAGCTGACTGATAAACCACTATTTTATGGTTTATCTTGTGCTCAATTGAGTAGATTTTATTAATCTTTCATACACTTCTTCAAACTAATTGCATGAGTTTACATTTTCCTTCCGGATTTTGTGCTACGATTGAAAACATGCTTCTTTGGCCTTATATTTGATAATATTAATCCTCTCTTATTACCATTAGATGCCGTGATATGTGTGTTAAGTGATTTCAGGGATTACAGGGCATGAATGGCTCAGAGGATGGAAAGGAAGCATGCAAAAGTGGAAGGAATACAAGAAGTTGAAGAAACTGCTAAGCTGTCCAGCCTGACCTCTTCGCACTCAAACGGTCAAAACTTGAGCTACAGAGGTCCAAATGAGATGCTTCTAGTTGCGTTGGAAAGCTAACATCTGGGACTTCATAACGATATATAATTTGCCATATCTGTCCCGAAGTTAGGTGACGTGAACGCGTGGAGGACGCGCCCGCGTCGCATCTGCAAAATACGCAAACGCGTGGATGACGCCTCCGCGTCACTTTGTCGTGACCTGTACGAACCAGATTTTACAATCAGCAATTTCTGGGCTGTTTTTGACCCAGTTCTCGGCCCAGAAAACACAAATTAGAGGCTATAAAGTGGGAGAATCTATTAATTCATCATCATTCAATCATTACTCACAATTTTAGGTTTTAGATGTAGTTTTTAGAGAGAGTGGTTCTCTCCTCTCTCTTAGGATTTAGGATTAGGATTTCTCTTAAAAGATTTTGGATTTTGACTCTTCATCAGGTTCAATATTCCTTTTACTTTATATTTCTCTTTTACTTTCAGATGCTTTAATGCTTGTATTACTTATGTTGCCTATTTGGCTTATGAACTTTTCCATGTTGGGATTGATTTTCTTAATTAATATAATTTGAGGTATTTCAGACTCATGATTGCTTTTCCTTATTTTTAATTTAGATTATTTACTATTGGCTTTGGTTGATTAATTGGTAACTCTTGAGTTGTCAAACTCATCGTGATTGATAATTATTATTCTTGCTGATTAATTTAGCTTCCTATAACTCTAGTCTTTCCTTAAGGAGTCGACTAGGACTTTAGGTATGAAATTAATTTGTCCACTTAACTGACCTTCATAGTTAGAGGTTGACTTAGTGGGAGTAACAGTATAATTCTCATCACCATTGATAAGGATAACTAGGATAGGACTTCTAGTTTTCATACTTTGCCAAGAGTTTTTAGATATTAATTTATTAATTCCTGCAATCTATTTCTCCTATTCAAAACCCTTTTAAAACCCAAAAACACTGTTTTCCATAACCAATAATAAATTATACTTCCCTGCAATTTCTTGAGAAGACGACCCGAGGTTTGAATACTTCGGTTTATAAATTTTATTGGGTTTGTTACTTGTGACAACCAAACGTTTGTAAGAAAGGTTGATTGCTTGGTTTAGAAACTATACTTGCAACGAGAATTTATTATAACTTCTAAACCATCAATTTTCAGTTCTTCAAAATGGCGCCGTTGCCGGGGAATTGCAAACGTGTGCCTTATTATTGGTTATTGTAAATATTTTTTTTTTACTTGTTTATTTGTTTTTTTCCCTTCTTATTTCTAATAACTACTATGAATTCTCACCCCTTTCGCTTTGAGTTTGGTTCTACTTTTGTTGAAAGGAATGAAAGATATAACAGGAATATGCATCACGGTCTAAGTAATCAAAGATGGATGGAGCCAAGAGGATATGATCAACCCTTGAGGCAACAACACCTTCCAAGATATCATGAACAGAGACCATTTTACAATGCATACCAAACTGATAGATATGGTGGACCCCCTTGTAGCTACCAACAAGCCCCACCCTATGCTCAGAGACCATCCTCTCAACATAGCTTCAAACCACCACACTCACAAGTTTCTTTTCACCATTTGCCACCGTACGATCCTTATCCACCCCAAAGCCAATCCAATTACTCCCAAGAAATACCACTCCCTTATGCACCATGTCCATACCCATCAAGCCAAGAATCACAGGTTCGCTTCGAAGAATCAGTAGACCAATTTCATACAACCCTTCATCAACTGGAGCAGGCAATAAATCAATTATCTTCCAGACGTTTGGACACTCAACAAACCCCCATGGCTTCATGTGGAGAATCCAATGAAGAACGTAGCATGAAAGAGACACTAGAAACTCCATTGGATAGTATAGAGCATAACTTCATGCTAGAACAAGTAGACGAAGCTGTCATTGTAGAAAAAGAAGAGTTGGTTGAAGATTTAGGAGATGCCAAACCTCCGTCAGAATCCAGAGTTGTGGAGAATTCCGTCGAAGACGTTACAATTGATGCTAAGGAGGATAGTGCACAATCCCAAAGTAGGTATCCTATGAGGAATTAGACGGAGTAACCCAAGACGCATGTTTCCTTGATGATGATGATCACAAGTCAAGCCCTCTTAGTGATAAAATTGCATCCGCAAGTGAAGTCTTTGAGATAGAAGAATCTTTCCCAAGTGAATACGAAGATGATGCAGAGGTAGACTTTTCTCAACCTCCCAGTTATGACTCAAGCGATGAGGAAGATATCGAGGACTTTGATCAAGACATCGTTGAAATGGAAGAAATTTGCAAAGAAGTGGAGGAATTCACAGAAAACCACAAGGGAGTAGAGCTTGCAGAACCACTGGAAACAGCTATCCCAAGGCCATTACCACCCAACACAAACTTCAAGTGGGTAAAATCCTTGACTTTTATCTTTACTTTTCCACTTGAATATGGTTTACTTGAACAGATGGCCAGCTTAGAGCTCTCTGCGGCTTTAAGAGCAAAAGGGAAATAACTCGCACTCAGCACTGTTATGCAAGATTCAATGCGGTTTCACACTTCAAATTGAGGTGCAAGGATTGGTGTCAAGCTCAATTGAAAGGATCTCGGAAGCTGTTTGGTCACTGCAGCGGGAATAGATAGAATTTAAAACATTATACTTTTCTTAATAAATCGAATTCAAAATAAAATAAATCTTTTCCCAACTAAATTATTCTCAAATAATTTTACTTTCCAGAACCAAATCTTTTAAAATAGCATTTCAAATAAAGTCCCAAATTTTATAAAACTTTTGGCAGTATTTTCTCTAAAATTCGGACTATGCCACCCTTCTAGGGTCCCGACTAAATTATTTTTTATTCTCAAAGATCATCCTTGATACATTAGACATTCAAAATCCAATGCCAAATCATTTTACACATCTAAAAGCTAACCAGATTCAATTTCAAAACCATTTTTTAAAATAAGCTTGTAAATCATGTTTTTAATTCAAAGTTCACTTCTTAATGTAAATACAAATTAATTTTCAAAACAAAATCATTTTTTCGTATACTTTTACAAAAATTCGGACAAAACATTCTCTTAGAATTAGACTTCAACTCCCCTCTGAGCTCCCTCATTTTCTCAACAATTCATTAGTCTGATTCCACAACATCGATACAACATATTTCTCAATAATCAACTTACTTTATTTCAGTTTAGTAACCAACGGTTCACGTTAGCATTCAATACAACAATATCCAATCAAGCTAGCATATTCAATTAACAACAATTTCCAAACTCAAATTTTTTCATCATTCAACAGACTTCCATTTCATAAATTACACATTAGAATTTGATTCAGTAACCAATTACAACGCTATTAAGTAGAAACCAAAACTTCTGACAAGCAATCAATCTCAAATAACCTTATAAGCATTGAACAAATTTTCAATTCACAGGCACATAATCATCATCATACTAACACCAAAATCAATTATCGTTCACTTTCACAACCAAAAACTCAATCAGAACCACAACCAAGAATCGAAATTCAATAACATTAAAATTGTTAACATATTTGCAATTATCTACTATACTTTTAGGCATTCTTAAATTAAAACTTTTAATTTAAAAAAAACGAACCCCCTACCTCGATTGTCAAAACCCGAAAGCTATGAAACATGCAAAACACCTTTTATATACCGGCCCACGGCATCTCCAACAACTTCCACCGTATGCAAGCTCAGAAAATTAACCCTATGACATCCATAACTTAAAATCCTCAACAACAGATTACCAAAACAATAACAGTGAGAGCTTCTAAGTCAGAGAAACTTATAGTCATGAAAAAGAACGAAGAAATGGGCATGCATCTCCGACAGCAACCTCTAGCAACCTTCAGCATCGACAACGCTGTTATTTGGCAGCCAGAAACACAACAACTGCATCCCCAACAGTAGCGGCAGAGCGCGCGAACGGTGACGACGCATGTAGCTGCAGTGACGAGCTCTTCCCTCTCTCTCTCTCTTCGCGTTTGTCTCTCTCTTTGTTAGTCTGTCTCCCGGTGGTGGCTCAATGGCGGATCGATGCCTACAGGCTTCCTCGCAGCTCCCAGATGCGGTAGCTCCCTGGACGACAACGGCGAAGAAGTTGCGACAGCAACGTGCGACTTCCTCCTCCTTCGCAGTTCGGTCCCCTCTTGACAGAACAGCGGTGGTGGCGGTGGCAACAGACTCAGCGGCAGTTTGCTCTCACTTTTTCCTCCTTCCTCTCTCCTTCCTTCCCTGCTTCTGATTTTCCCCTCTTTTCTTTCTTTCTTCGATGGGTAAGGGTTCTTGAGGGGGTGAATGGCAGCTATTAGGGTTAAATTAGGGTTAGGGTTTCAATTTTGAGATTTTTGGGAAGTTTAGGTAATTTTTAATAAAATTAAGAACAATAGAGTAATTAAAAATCAATTTTAATTCAATAATAATATCTATAAAAATACTATTTAATTATCAACTTAAAATTTATTTTCAAACAAATTCTCTAATTCAATTATTATAGATAATAAAAATCAATTTTCTTTATAATCATAAAATAAAGTTATAAATCTAATTATTCAACTTAGAGTATATGAAATCTTTATTATTATTCAATTACTAAAGTTTTAAATCATAAAAAAAATACTTAATTTATATATAAAATCTCTTAAAAATATAATCTTAATTAAATATAATAAATTATAAATAATTTTATTATTTATTTTTTTTTAAATACGGAATCTTAGAAAGAGATTACATGTACTGCCTTTTTCACTACATCAGAGTACAAGAAATTTGGATCAGAAATATTTTTAGGGATTGTTAGTTTCCCCTTTTTTTAGAATGCTATGTAGCACAGTGATGTGCATTCGGTTAACCCCCACCATTCTATCTTTTGTCCCAGTGGGACACTGTAATCATTTCTTAAGTTAATGAAATGAATAAATCTATCTTTAGAAAAAAAAATCTAATCATATATGAATTTGAACTTTGATTTAAATTTTTTAGTTTGATTATTACTTTAGGTTTGTTTGATTATAGTTGAATTTTGTAATATAATTTCAATCCTATTTAATTATAATCTAATTATAGTAAGAGTTTGAACTTTCACTTAAAACCTGGATAATCAAACTACAAAGTATAATAATTCTTTGTATACTATTGCACAGTCAAATTTATCACCGGATAATATTTAAACATGACTATAAACAAATCAAATAAAATATTCAATCATGTAAACTATGGTTTAACGTAGTTCCAGCCTCATTTGTGCTAAATGTTAGGTCCTGCATAATCAAGATCCAAAAAAAGGTTCATAATTCGATGCAAATTGCAAAGTATATAATCGATAGTTGAATGAAAATCAAGAAAGAAAAAAAAGAGCTATGCTTGAAATTCATGTATTAGGAAATAACATGGTAATAAAACTCAATTAAGATCAAGAAAAATACAAATAAAAACGGTAATAAAATATTTTAGCAATAACAATTAAACATTGGACTTGTGTCTTTTTTTTATCTTTCACATTCTCAGTCTATGTTTTATATAGCGGCTCTTATCTTTTATGTTTTTTTGTCAATTTTTTGGTACACTTTTTGCATGTGGTGAAGATCTGAGTCCTTATCTGAGCCCCTATCAATGAGAGCACAGGAAGGAATTTCACCATGTGAGGTGAAAATCTAAGTCCTTATCTACTTTCGTAAAAAAGCTATCTGTCAAGCTAACGACAGTAAAAAAGTGCTTGTTGGGAGGCAACCTAACCATAAGTAGAGTAATATTATTTTTTTTCTTTTGGTTATTCTCATTTGATTTCATTTTTTCAATTAGATTTCTATAGTTTTTCCTTGATTTTAACGTTTGCGATCATCTACAACACTTAGAACAGTGACAGAGACACTTGAGATGGAAAATAGAACATCCTGGGGAGAGCCCTTTGCTGGCGTTGAATACCAGACAAGGAGGAAGCTAGGCGTCCAACGCCCATTGATAAGCGGGTAATTTATACGCTTTTTGGCATCATTTTCATATAGTTTTTAGTATGTTTTGTTTAAGTTTTATTAAGTTTTCATAGGTTTTAGTGTTAAATTCACATTTTTAGATTCTACTATGAGTTTGTGTGTTTTTATGCAATTTTAGGCATTTTTTGCCTGAAATTGAGGAGTTGGAGCAAAAGTCTGTTTTAGAGACAAAGAAAGTGTTGTAGCTGTTGTCTAGATCTAACCTCCTTGCACGCGAAAAAGAATTTTGGGAGCTATAGACATCCAAATGGAGCGCTATCAACAGCTCTGGAAAGATAACATCCAGAGCTTTCCAGAAATATATAATAGTTTATGCTTTGTTTCAGAATAGAAGGCCCAAAACTGGCGTTCAATGCCAGCCTTCTACCCCAATCCAGGCGTCCAGCGCCCACCAAAGAGAGACCAGCGTCCAAACGCCCAAAGAGGTGCCCCTAGCCAGCGTTCAATACTCTAGAGCCCTCCTAACACATGGATCTCAATCAAGCTTAGTAGAAACACTCACCAAGTGAGGCCAAGAAGTGGATCTTAGCACTTAAAGACTGTTTTACCCTTCTTATGTAATCCTTAGTCATTAGTTTAGTATTTAAGAGATAATTTACATAACCTTTTGACACTTTGATAAATCACTGTTATGGTTTATCTTGAGCTCAATTAAGTGGTTTTTATCAACTCTTTACCCACTTATTCATATGATTTGCATGTTTTACATTTTTCTTCCTGATTCTGTGCTTTGATTGAAAACATACTTCTTTGGTCTTAATTTTGCAATGTTTAATCCTATCTTATTACCATTCTATGCCTTGATATGTGTGTTAAGTGATTTCAGAGATTACAGGGCAGGAATGGCTTAGAGGATGGAAAGGAAGCATGCAAAACTGGAAGGAATACAAGGAACTGAAGGAACTGCTAAAGCTGTCCAGCCGGACCTCTTGGTATTAAATCGACCACAACTTGAGCTACAGAGGTCCAAATGACGCGGTTCTAGTTGCGTTGGAAAGCTAATATTCGGGGCTTTGCAACGATATATAATTTCATATAGCTGCCTTGAAGTTAGGAGACGCGAACGCGTGAATGACGCGCCCGCATCGCATCTGCGAATTTCAATCCACGCAAACACGTGGACGACGCCTCCGCATCACTTTCCCGCGACCTGTACGTACTAGAAAACGCTGGGGACAATTTTTGGACTATTTTTGACTTAGTTTTCGATCCAGAAAGCACAGATTATAGGCTATAAAGTGGGAGAATCCATTCATTCATCGTATACATCATACAACATACAGTCATACATAGTTTTAGCATTTAGATGTAGTTTTTAGAGAGAGGTTCTCTCCTCTCTCTTAGGATTTAGGATTAGGATTTATTTCTTCTTCATCACAGGTTCAAGGTTTCTTTACTTCAATTTCTATTCTACTTTTATTCATTCTATTATTTTATTTTAGTTTGCCAAATTGGCTTATAGACCATTCATGTTATGATTTTCTTAACTAATGCAATTTGAGGTATTTCCAGATATTTATGATTTTGATTTAGCTTTCTATATTCTTGGTTCTAGTTGATTAATTGGTGACTCTTGAGTTATCAAACTCATCGTGATTGATAATTATTATTCTTGCTGATTAATTTAGATTCCTATAACTCTAGTCTTTCCTCAGGAGTTGACTAGGACTTTAGGTGTGAAATTAATTTGTCCACTTAACTGACCTTCATAGTTAGAGGTTGACATAGGACTTTAGGACTTCCAATTTTCATACTTTGCCAAGAGATTTTTATAATTATTAATTTATTAATCCCTGCAATTTATTTCTCTTATTCAAACCTTTTTAAAACTCAATACTATTTTCCATAACCAATAATAAATCATACTTCCCTGCAATTCCTTGAGAAGACGGCCCGAGGTTTGAATACTTCGGTTTATAAATTTTATTGGGTTTGTTACTTGTGACAACCAAACGTTTGTACGAAAGGGTTTTCTGTTGGTTTAGAAGCTATACTTACAACGCAATCATATTTTTATATTTCTTTACCGATAGGAAAATCGATCGTCAAAATGGCGCCGTTGCCAGGGAATTGCAAACGTGTGCCTTATTATTGGTTATTGTAAATATTTTTCAAAAAAAATTGAGATTTTAAATTTTTATCTTATCTTATTTTATTTTTCAAAAATCAAATCTGTGTTTTCAAAATCTTATCTTATCTTTTTTCAAAAATCATATCTTTTTCAAAAGCTTATCTTATCTTTTTCAAAATCTTATCTTATCTTTTTTTTCTAAAAATCATATCTTTTTCAAAATATTTTCTTTTTATTAGTTTTTGTTTTTATTTTCTCCTACTACTATGAACTCTCACCCATCTGGCTTCAAGTTTGATTCCAATGTTGTTATTAGGAATGGGAACTATAATGAGAACGGGCATCAAGGTTGGAAGAATCAAAGATGGAAGGAGCCACAAGGATTTGATAAACCCCCATAGCAACAACCACCTCCAATGGAGTATCAACAACCATTCTGTGATGCATATTAAGGCAATGGCTATGGTGAACGCTCTTTTGATTATCAACAACCATCACCATGTGCCTATGAACCCCCTCCTCAACATGACTTTGGACCACCATACTCACAAGCTCCTTTCCGCCATTCACCTCCATATGACCCTAATCCTTATCCACCACACCAACCACCATATGAACCATACCTAGAACCACCACCTCAATATTCACCATCTCCATATCCTTATCAAAAAGAACCACCTCCGTATTATGAATCTGTTTCCCAAAATAATGAACCCTCCTATCCACCCCAAACCTCCATGGAGAACACGCTTACTTCTCTCATTAGTCTCACCTCTACACTCCAAAATCTTATATCCCGCATGAACCAACCCTCCACCTCCAATGTTCAACCCTCAAGCTCCAATGCACTTCCATCTCAACCACAGAATGATCACCCCATCCCATCACCACCATCCATGGAAGAGCACCAACATCCATCAATCCAAGAGTAACATGATCCCACTGATGCTATTGACATGGAACAAGAGAGAAGGGATCATCTTCGCGAATCCATACTTCATAAGGAGCTAGAGGAGGCACTAAAGGTGAAGTTAGAAGAGACCTTTGCAGATGACGGAGTAGTTAAAGGGAGTTATCATAGAAAAGAAGCCATCAAGGAGGAATACGATTTCATATTTAAACACCTAGATCAAGCGATAAATCAATTACCTTTCCGACATTCGAACATTCAAGGAACCCCCATGGCTTCATGTGGAGAATCTAATGAAGAACGTAGCATGAAGGAGATACTAGAAACCCCAGTGGACAGTAAAGATCATGACTTTGTACTGGAACAAGTGGAGGAAGCCGGAATTATTGAAGAAGAAGAAGTGGTCGAAGATTTAGGAGATGCTGAACCTCCATGGGAAAGTCAAGTTATAGAGCCTCCTTCAAAGACGTTTGAAACTGATGATGAGGAGGGTGTACAACCTCCAAGGCATCTCATGATTGAAGACTTTGAAAGGGATGGTCAAGAGATAGATTCTATCATTGATAAATTCTTATCTACATTTGTATCCTCTCCCATTGGACTTGACGTGGAGATGAAAGAAGAGGAAGCACAACCTCCCATGCCCTTGGTGAACAATGAAGAAGAGATTGAATTGGAAGATATCCACCAAGAGGAGGAGGTTGATATTGAAGAAGATTACAAATAGGTGGAAGTTGTCAAAGAAGAGCACAAGGGAGTGGAGCTTGCAAGATCATTAGAAATACCTCTCCCGAAGCCATTGCCGTCCAACACAATGTTCAAGTGGGTAAAATTCTTATCCTTGACCTTTACTTTCCCACTTGAATATGGGCTTTTAGAGACAGATAGTCAACTTAGAACTCTTTGTGGCATTAAGAGCAAGAGGAAGATGGTTAGTGATTGGAGTTGTCAAGCAAGGTTCAACATGGTTGTATACTCCAAGTTGAAACGCAAAGTTTGGTGTAGAGCTCAATTGAATGGGTCTAGGAAGTTGTTTGGCCGCTTTAGTGAGAATTCAGACTGCTTGCTACCCGGATGGAACAATATTGATCAACAAGAAGACGGGTGCAAAAGCAAAGTTTGGGATCCCGAAGGCTATTGGAAGTACAAACATTGGTGGGGATTCCTGGATAAATACAAGCATAAGCCACCATGACAAGGAGCTCGCCAAATGTCCAACTTAAGGACTTTAACTAAAAGTGCTAGGTGGGAGACAACCCACCATGGTATGATCGTTTCTTCTTCAGTTTGAATTTTTGTCTATTTTTGAATTTTGATTGAACCTGGAATTGTGCATAGCATTCATTGCATTCTGCATACTGTATAAAAAAAACGCACGCGACGCATAAGCATCGCTGACGCGTCCGCGTCACAGGTGCGTTGGGAAGAAAAGGAAAGTAAACAGAAAGTCATGCGAAAGCGTGGCTAGAGGCGTGCCTTAGGCACAAATTTACCCACGCGATCGCGTCCGTGTCATATTGCAAAATAGCTTCCCACGCATCCGCGTCACCCACGCGAATGCGTGGCTCTGTGGAATCGACGTAAATGGGTGTTTCGCAGTAAGTTGGGCTGGAATGAGGCTGGATCCATGCTGGAAGCACAAGCCCACTCACGCGAACGCGTGCCCCACGCGTCCGCGTCATTTTCAAAATTTGGTCATTCACGCGATCGCGTCAACCACGCGACCGCGTCACCCAAATATTTGGCAATATGGGTTTTAAATAGAGAGTTGCGCGACCGCGAGGCTGCCCTTGTGCTAATGGCACAAATCCATCCACACGACCACGTGGATGACACGTCCGCATCATTTCATAGAAGCGCTATCCGCGCGAATGCGTCACTCACGCGTCCGCGTCACAAGTGGCGCACAGCTTATCCAAATCTACCAAATATCTTATCTTTTTCTTCCCCATATCTAAATCTTTTCTTTCCTTCTTATTTCTTTCTTCCTCCTTTCTTACTTTCTTTTTCTTTTCCATTGGTGTTAAAATTCTCCTCTTCAACTATTGCATCTTTTCTTGAATTATTCTGGTGCTTCATGACTTGTTTTATTCTAATTGAGTATTATTATTCATAAGTCAATGCTAATTTTTATAATACTAATATTCCTTTTGCATTGATATGCACTTACACTATCTTGTATTACCCACACTCTCTTTCCCATTGTTGCAACTTTTGCACTATTGATATGCCATTTGCTTCCACTATTTTCTCACTTGCATGTTGTAGCTACCATGTAATTGAGACCTTTATTATTTGGCATTAACACCCATATTTTATTTATGTTCTTATCTTTATTTTTGGGTTACTTTCCTTCCTTTTTCTCTTCTTTCAGGATAGCCACCATGAAGAGAGAGAAAAAGCTTCTAAATGGAGAGACAAGCAAGTCAATCTGCACAATCTATAGAGACAGACATCAGTTGGAGCAGTCCGTCCACTTGTACATCTTAGCATGCACCGAGGACGGTGCAATCTTTAAGTGTGGGGAGGTCGATACCGATCTCCACGGGTTAGTTATTCTATTCTCAACACAAATATTCCATCTTCTTTGTTTGTTCATTGTTGCATTGCATAATAGATTGCATGTGTAGTTGGTTGTTTGCATTTAAGTACTACTTAGTTGAAAAATAATAAGTTTCTTTTAAGACCCTATTTTTGAAAATTTTCACTAATTTAAATCAAATATTTGTATGTTAAATTTGTTTGAAGTTGTAATTAGAACATGGTTTTTGAGCCTAAGAACACACAACCTGTGAGATTTGAGCTTATTTATATGGTTACATTATTTAACCATAATATTTTATTCTTGTGTGTTTTCTTCTCTATGATTGCAATCTTTGCTTTGTTCCAGTCTATATGTCCATTGTTTAGTACATTTACATGCTTGCATATGATTAAGGCCATCATTTGTTTAGCTCACTTATCCCAAATAAGCCTACCCTTTAAATTACCTTTGTTAGCCATTTCGAGCTTTTTAATCCCTATTTATTTAATATTTTACCACATCACTAGCCTTAAGCAGAAAAACAAATTAAATATCCCAATTGAATCTTTGGTTACCTTAAGATAGAGGTTGTGCATCAACTAAGTGTGGGAAAACTGTGGGAACATGGGTTAATAAGGGAATGTATCATGTTTCTAAATTTGAATATTGGGAAATTTGGGTACCTACTCATGTAAAACAGAAAATAAAAAAATTCCATATACATTGATATGTTATTTTAGTTTTTATGTCTCTAAAAAAAGAGAAAAAATATGTATATAATATAAATAAAATAAATAAGGGGACGAAATTACCCCAATGTTAAGTTAATAAAAGATCAATGCATATGTGACACAAATTAAAAGAAAAGTTGATACATGAGTATGTGATATAAAAGTGGGAGTTATGGGTAGTTAGGCATGATTTTAGAAGTTATATAGAATGTATGTATGTTAGGTGATAGCTCAGGTTACTCAAAGATTCAATTTATAGCTCACTTAGCCATACATATATCCTCACCCCTGCCTTGGCCCCATTACAACCTTGAAAAGACCTCATGATGTGTGCATGGGTATACTAAATTTTTGATGATTGGTTAGATGAAGAATGATGTTTAGAAAATATGATTAGAGAAAAGTAGAGTGAATTACCCTATACACTTGAGAGACTAGAGTGATATACACTACCATTGAGGGTTCAATGCCTGATTCTATGTTTCCTGCTTTCATGAGCTATCTTCTTACAAGTTACTTGTCTTTTATTGTGTAATTTGAATTAGAGGAATTTGATTCATATTTGTCTTGGAGAACTTATTTACTTTTAACCAAGTAAGCAGAAATATTTTGCATGTAGTTGCATTCACATAGATAGTTTGCATTGCATACTCTCTTCACCCCTTATTAGCTTCTCTTGAGCTTAGCATGAGGACATGCTAATGTTTAAGTTTGGGAAGGTTGATAAATCACTATTTTATAGTTTATATTGTGCTCAATAGAGTGGTTTTTATTAACTCTTTACCCACTTATTCATATGATTTGCATGTTTTACATTTTCCTTTCGGATTCTGTGCTATGATTGAAAACAGGCTTCTTTGGTCTTAATTAATCCTCTCTTATTACCATTCGATGCCTTGATATGTGTATTAAGTGATTTCAGAGATTACAGGGTAGGAATGGCTTAGAGGATGGAAAGGAAACATGCAAAACTGGAAGGAATACAAGGAACTGAAGGAACTGCTAAAGCTGCCCAGCATGACCTCTTGGTACTAAATCGACCATAACATGAACTACAAAGATCTAAATGATGCAGTTTCAGTTGCGTTGAAAAGCTAACATCTGGGGCTTCGCAATGATATATAATTTAATATAGCTTCCTTGAAGTTAGGCGATGCGAACGCGTGAATGACGTGCCCGCGTCGCATCTGCAAATTTCAATCCACGCAAACACGTGGACGACGCCTCCGCGTCACTTTTTCGCGACCTGTACGTACTAGAAAATGCTGGGGACGATTTTTGAGCTGTTTTTGACCCAGTTTTTAGCCTAGAAAGCACAAATTAGAGGCTATAAAGTGGGGGAATCCATTCATTCATCATATACATCATACAACATACAGTCATACATAGTTTTAGGATTTAGATGTAGTTTTTAGAGAGAGAGAGAGGCTCTCTCCTCTCTCTTAGAATTTAGGATTAGGATTTATTTCTTCTTCATCATAGGTTCAAGGTTTCTTTACTTCAATTTCTCTTCTACTTTTATTCATTCTATTATTTTATTTTAGTTTGCCAAATTGGCTTATGGACCATTCATGTTATGATTTTCTTAACTAATACAATTTGAGGTATTTCCATATATTTATGATTTTGATTTAGCTTTCTATATTCTTGGTTCTAGTTGATTAATTGGTAACTCTTGAGTTATCAAACTCATCGTGATTGATAATTATTATTCTTGCTGATTGATTTAGATCCCTATGACTCTAATCTTTCCTCAGGAGTTGACTAGGACTTTAGGTGTGAAATTAATTTGTCCAGTTAACTGACCTTCATAGTTAGAGGTTGACTTAGTGGTAGCAAAAATATAATTCTCATCACCATTGATAAGGATAACTAGGATAGGACTTCCAGTTTTCATACTTTGCCAAGAGATTTTTATAATTATTAATTTATTAATCCCTGCAATTTATTTCTCTTGTTCAAACATTTTTAAAACCCAAAATACTATTTTTCATAACCAATAATAAATCATACTTCCCTGCAATTCCTTGAGAAGACGACCCGAGGTTTGAATACTTCGGTTTATAAATTTTATTGGGTTTGTTACTTGTGACAACCAAACGTTTGTACGAAAGGGTTTTCTGTTGGTTTAGAAGCTATACTTACAACGCAATCATATTTTTATATTTCTTTACCGATAGGAAAACCGATCATCACACTTTACACCATATTTTCGTTTATCATTGGATTTTCTATCAGTATAAGTTTCTAAACCTCCTAAGTTGAGGGGAGGAGCTCTGTTGAGTTTTATGGATTAATAAAGTACTACTGTTCTTTCTCAATTCATGTTTGATTCTCTATTCTAAGATGTATATTCGTTCTTCACTCTAAGACTGCTTGCCAGACAACCACTCGTGTTTTTCTTGGGTTCGTGTGAATATGTAACTGGAAAGCATTGAACTACTAGCTTGATTATACATCTCTTAAATGGTTAATCCATGACTTCGTTGGGACATCTCGAGACACTAGTTCAGCCGAGCTATGGGGAGATTAGAGTCTTTATGGTAGAGGCTAGAAACCAATGGCGCAGCATTCTCTGATACGAAAGATTTGACCTTGTCTGTGGCGTATTGAGTATGATCATGAAGGAGAATGAACTGCAGGAGCTTCACCCTCAATCAGAATGGATCCACACTAACCCTGGGGTTAAGATCTGGATGAGCATTGGCGATCTCTAAACCGGCATCAATCACATATAGCCTGCCATAGAAGAAATCATTCACAGTTGAAAAAGACAGTAAGACCAGAGTTAATCCAGAAGGCCAAAGCATCTCCATACCTTAACCGTCTTCTTATCATTGCAAACAAGTCAACCTAGTTAAGATCTCTTTATTCTCTTTTTTGCATTTAAACAATCAAATCCAACAACTATTCTATTCAAATGACTAAGATCTACAAGATAACCATAGCTTACTTCAAACCACAATCCTCGTGGGATCGACTCTGACTCGCCCAGGTATTACTTGGACGACCTAGTGCACTTGCTGGTTCAGTTGTACGAAGTATGGGAATTCATGCACCATGTTTGTACAAAGTGTGGGAATCCACGTGCTATGAGGCTCCTTGGCCGTGGAACGCCAGCCAGGGGGTCTTCTCTAGGCGTTTGTAAATTGGTCTCTGCTCTTTGGGCGCTGGACGCCAATTTTGGGCAGGAAGCTTTTGTTAGACGCAGTTTTAGGCCTTCTAATTTGAAGCAAAGTATAAACTATTATATATTACTGGAAAGCTCTGAAATTTAGCTTTCAATAATCGTTGAGAGCATTCTATTTGGAGTTCTGTAGCTCCAGAAAAGCCCTTCCGAATGCAGGCAGGTCAAACTTGGACAGCATCTGCAGTGCTTTCTTTGTCTCGAAATCAGATTTCTGCTCCAGCTCCTCAATTTCAGGAAAAAAATAAATGAAATTGTACAAAAACACAAAAACTCAGTAGAATCCAAAAATATGAATTTAACACTAAAACCTATAAAAACTTAATAAAAACTAAACAAAAACTATGAAAAACTATATGAAAATAATGTCAAAAAGCGTATAAAATATATGCTCATCAACAAGCTGCAAACATCTCATTAGAGATGGTAGAAAAGTCAATGAAGAAGCCATATGGCTTAGTAGAAGATGTCTTGGTGAAGGTTGAAGACCATTAGATCTCTGCAAACTACATAGTCTTGGATATTGGAAAGGATGAGGATGAATCTATCATCATCGGAAGACCTTTCCTAGCCACTGCAAATGCCATGATTAATGTGGCAAAGGGAGAAATGGTCTTCCAAATAGGGGAAGACTACATTTTGTTCAAGATGTCCAAACCCAACTCTTACTTAAAAGAGAGATAACTGTGCAACACTTAGTGTTCCAACCATCTCTATCAGTGCAGAACTTTGATAAGCCCCCAAACATCAATTTTAAGTTTAGTGTTAGGTAGCAATTACTAAGCAGTGAGAACAAAGGTACTAGGAAGAAAGTACCTAAAGGCTGGAGGGACAAAAAAGTCCCCATTGAAGGTCTCTCACCTGGCATGAGAGTTGTCTTCACCAAGAAACTAATCATACCACATACAGTGAGTTGTGTCCTGTCTCTAGAGCATGTGGAGCTCATTCATGAGAAGACAGGTAGAAAGTTCACTGTAAGGGGTGAAATTTTGAGCCCATACTCACCTCCGTAAGGAGCTAACCGTCAAGCTAATGACGTTAAAGAAGCGCTTGTTGGGAGACAACCCAACCCTAATTAATTGTTTCTATTTCTTTTAATTCCTTAATTTTGTTTTTCTTTAAGTTATTTCTTTAGATTCATGATCATCTGCAGCAGTCAAAACAAAGACAAAAATGTTCAACAGTGTGAATAGAACACTCTGGATGGAGTGTTGCTGGTGTTGAACGCCAGCCAGGGAGCAGACCCTGGGCATTCAAACGCCAATGCAGAGGGCAGGAAATCTAAATTCCCTAGCCTCTCAGGACCAGTGGGTCCCACAGCATCTCTACCTACCCCACTTCTTCTCTCTTTCTTCACACTTTCCCAAACACTCTTCCCTATAAACCCTAACCCAATCACATCCATATCACTTCTCCAAAACCATCATAACTCCCACTAACCCTCACCCACTTCAAAATCAAATTTCCCACCCATTTACCCCACCCATGACCAAACCTAACCCTAACCCACTCCTATAAATAACCCTCATTCTAACCCTTCATACACACACCATTCATACATATTAAAGCCCCCTTTGCCGAATTCCCTCTCTCCCTCTATCTTTTTTTATTTTCTTCTTCTACTCCAATCTTTCTCTTTTCTTTATTTTTGCTCAAGGGCAAGCAAACCTTTTAAGTTTGGTGTGGGAAAAGCGTTCCTTTTTGCTTTCCATTTCTACTTATGGAACCCAAGTTTGGAGAATCCTCTAGAAAGAGGAAAAGAAAGGCCATAGCCGCCACCTCCAAATCTTTGGAGATGGAGAAATTCATCACCAAAGCCCACCAAGACCACTTCTATGAAGTAGTGGTAGAGAAGAAGGTGATCCCTGAGGTCCCTTTCATGTTTAAGAAGAATGAGTATCCGAAAATCCGAAGAGAGTTCCGGAGAAGAAGTTGGGAAGTCTTAACCAATCCCATCTACGAGGTTGGAATTTCAATGGTGCAAGAGTTCTATGCTAATGCATGGGTCACGAAAAACCATGACATTAGTGTGAATCCAAATCCCAAGAATTGGAGCACCATGGTCCGAGGGAGAATCTTATATTTCAGCCCGGAAAGTGTGAGGTTGGCATTCAACTTGCCTCTGATGCAAGGAGACCTTCATCCTTACACTAGAAGAGTTAACTTTGATCAAGGGATGGATCAAGTGCTCTTAGAAATCTGTGTGGAAGGAGCACAGTGGAAAAGGGATTCTCAAGGCAAGCCTATCCAACTAAGAAGGCCTGACCTCAAGCCCGTAGCTAGAAGATGGTTAGAATTCATCCAACGCTCTATCATCCCTACTAGCAACCGGTCCGAAGTGACCTTAGATCGAGTCATCATGATCCATTGCACCATGCTCGGAGAGGAGGTGGAAGTACATGAGGTGATACCTCAAGAGTTGTACAAAGTGGCGGACAAGTCCTCCACTAAGGCAAGGTTGCTTTTCCTCATCTTATACGTCACCTATACAATTCAGCTGGAATTGTCATAGAAGGCGACATTCTTATTGAAGAGGAGAAGCCCATCACTAAAAGTAGGATGGAGCATACTAGAAAGCCGGGACATGAACCACAACATGAGCATGTAGAGCCGGCTCAACATGAGATCCCTGAGATGCCTCAAGGGATGTATTTTCCTCCTCAAAGCTATTGGGATCAATGGCACACTTTTCTTGGAAAACTAAACACTAACATGGATCAGTTGAGGATAGAACATCAGGAATATTCCACCATCCTCCATCAAATAAGAGAAGATCAAAGAGCCATGAGGGAAGAACAAAGAGTTATGAGGGAGGAACAACTGAGACAAGGGCGGGACATCAAAGAGATCAAGCACTACATTGGAACCTCAAGGAGGAGTACTAGCCACTACTATTAAAGTGGATTCGTTCTCTTAATCCTCTTCTCTTATGTTATTTTTCTATTTTTTGTTATGTTTTATTGTCTGTTCTCTTGTTCTTATTGCATTATCATTTCTATCTATGTCTTAAAGTTATAAAATATTTCATATATCTCTCACCTTACTCAAAAGAAAATTTTATTTGAAAAGAATTGAGAGATACATGAATTTCAAGTTATATAATAAGAATAGTTCAATTACCTTGATGTGGTGGCATTGCTTTTGTTTTCTGAATGTATGAATGAACAGTGCATATTTGAAACCGGAATTAAGAATATTGGCTCTCGAAAGAATGATGATGAAAGTGAAGTGTTATTGGTAATCTGAAAAATAAAAAAAAATTGATTCTTGAAGCAAAAAAAGCAGCAAATAGCAAAAGAGAAAGCATGTGCAAAAAAAGAAAAAAATATATAAGCATGCAAAAAAAAAATAAAAAGAGAAAAATAAAAAGCAGAAAAAGCCAATAACCCTTTAAACCAAAAGACAAGGGTAAAAGGATCCAAGGCTTTCAGCATCAATGGTTAGGAAGGCCTAAAGGAAACAAAATCTTGGCCTAAGCGGCTCAACCTAGCTGTCCCTAACCATGTTCTTGTGGTGTGAAGGTGTCAAGTGAAAAGCTTGAGACTGAGCAGTTAAAGTCGTGATCTGAAACAAAAAGAGTGTGCCTAAGAACTCTGGACACCTCTATATGGGGATTCTAGCAAAGATGAATTACAATCCGAAGGGTTCACCCAGTAAAGTGTCTGCGGCATTTATATATCCGGTGGTAATACTGAAAAACAAAGTACTTAGGGCCATGGCCAAGACTCTAAAAAGCTGTATTTGATAAACCCCATTTTGACGGTTTATCTTGTATTGATTTTAGGGGATTTTATCACCTTTTACCCACATTTATTCAATGAAATAGCGTGGTTTTGTGATTGTCTCCTTATTTGTGCTTAGATGTGAAAACATGCTTTTAGACCTTTAATTTGATGATTTTTATTCACCTTTGATTCCACTAGATGCCTTGATGTGTTTGTTAGTGATTTCAGATTGAAAAGGCTAGGAATGGATCAAAGGAGTGAAGAGGAAAGCATGCAAAGTGGATAAATCATGAAAACCCAAAGAAAAGAACTCGCCCATGGATGCGCGCGCGCACCTGGCGCTTGCGCGCACCTTGCGCATTACCCCATGGACGCATACGCGTGCTGTGCACGTACACGTCGGTGCCGGTTTATGATTTTTTAATAAAAATGCACCCAACAAACTCTCAAGGGTTGTGGGGCCCAATCTTAACCAACTTTGGCGCCAGAAATGCTATTTAAAGCCAATGATTGAAGAGCAAGGGGGAATTCCATTGATTCTTACACATTAGGATTAGTTAGAAGTAGTTTCTAGAGAGAGAAGCTCTCTCTTCTCTCTAGAATTAGGATTAGGATTTGGTTTAGTTCTTAGATCTAGATTTTAATTCATGTTCTCTTCTACTTCTACTTCCCAATTCTTTGTTATTACATTCATCATTCTTTTACTCTTTTGTTGTAATTTCCTTTATGTTGTTCTTATACTTTGTTGTAGATCTACTATTGTTCCTTCTCTTTTCTTTTAATTCAATCAAGGTAATTCATAATAAATGTGTTTCTTTTGATTGTTGTTGTTAATTCTTTTCAATAATTGTTGTTAGATTCTATTCTTGTTATCAATTTACTATGATTTTCTTTTGTACCTTCCAAGTGTTTGATGAAATGCTTGGTTGGGTTTTAGTGTAGGTTTTGTTCCTCTTGGCCTTGGTTGAGTAATTAGTGACTCTTGAGTTATCTAATTCCTTTTTTGATTGATAATTAGAAGTTGCTAATTGATTTGAATGCCTCTAAAGCTAGTCTATCCTTTAGGAGTGGATTAGGACTTGAGGAATCAAATTGATTCATCCACTTGACTTTCTTCCATAGTTAGAGGTTAACTAAGTGGGAGCAATAGACAATTTGTTATCACAATTGAGAAGGATAACTAGGATAGGACTTCTAGTTCTCATATCTTGCCAAGATCTTTGTTAGTTGTTAGTTTATTTTCTTTGCCATTTATATTTCTTGTCTAAAATCTCAAAAATCCCAAAATAACTCACAACCAATAACAAGACACTTTATTGTAATTCCTAGGGAGAACGACCCGAGGTTCAATACTCCGGTTTATAAATTTTAGGAGTTTGTACTAGTGACAAACAACTTTTTGTATGAAAGGATTATTGATTGGTTTAGAAACTATACTTGCAACGAGAATTCATTTGTGAAATTCTATACCATCAAAAATTCAATCATCAGTATTCAAGAATAAAAAAGAACTAAACTAGGAGATTCAATAATATCATCTGGATTCTAAGTTCCTAAAGATGCCAACACTTCTGAGTTTCAATGGATAGTGAGATGCCAAACCTATTCAGAAGCAAAAAGCCACTAAGTCCCGCTCATCTAATTGAAATTGAGCTTCATTGAAAACTCTGAGATTTATTGTATCTTACTTTTCTTTCTATCCTACTTTGTTTTTAGTTGCTTGGGGACAAGCAACAGTTTAAGTTTGGTATTCTGATGAGTAGATAATTTATATGCTTTTTGGCATCATTTTCATATAGTTTTTAGTATGTTTTGTTTAAGTTTTATTAAGTTTTCATAGGTTTTAGTGTTAAATTCACATTTTTGGATTCTACTATGAGTTTTTGTGTTTTTATGCAATTTTAGGTATTTTTTGGCTGAAATTGAGGAGCTGGAGCAAAAGTCTATTTCAGAGGCAGAAAAAGTGTTGCAGATGCTGTCTAGATCTGACCTCCTTGCACTCGAAAGAGCTCTTCTGGAGCTATAGATATCCAAATGGAGCGTTCTCAATGGCTATGGAAAACTAAAATTTAGATCTTTCCAGAAACATATAATAGTTCATACTTGTTTTCAGAATAGAAGGCCCAAAAACTGGCATTCAACGCCAGCCATCTACCCTAGTCCAAGCGTCCAGCGCCCACCAAAGGGAGACCAGCGTCCAAACGCCCAAAGAGGTGCTCCTAGCCAGTGTTCAACGGCCTAAAGCCCTACTAGCATGTAGATCTCAATCAAGCTCAAATCAAACACTCACCAAGGGGCCCAAGAAGTGGATTTTAGCAGTAAAAGACTATTTTAACCTTCTTATGTAATCCTTAGTCATTAGTTTAGTATTTAAGCGATATTTTACATAACCTTTTGAAACTTTACACCATATTTTCGTTATCATTATATTTTCTATCAGAATGAGTTTCTAAATCGCCTAGGTTGAGGGGAGGAGCTCTGCTGATTTTTATGGATTAATAAAGTACTACTGTTCTTTCTCAGTTTGTGTTTGATTCTCTATTCTAAGATTTATCTTAGTTCTTCACTCTAACACCGCGTGCCTAACAACCACTCATGTTCTTCTTCGATTCGTGTGAATATGTAACTGGAAAGCATTGAACCACTAGCTTCATTATACATCTCTTAGATGGCTAATCCACGACTTCATTTGGTACTTCTCGAGACACCAGTTCAGCCGAGGTATGGGGAGATTAAAGTCTTTGTGGTAGAGGCTAGAACCCAAAGCTGCAGCATTCTCTGATCTGTAATATTTAACCTTGTCTGTGGCATTTTGAGTAGGATCATAAAGGAGAATGAACTGCATGAGCTTCACCCTCAATCAGAATAGATCCACACTAACCTTGGGGTTCAAATCTAGAGGAGAATTGGCGACCACTCAACCGACGTCAATCACAGGCAGCCTGCCATAGAGGAAATCATTCACAGTTGAAGAAGACAGTAAGACCAGAGTTGATCCAGAAGGATAAAGCATCTCCAAGCCTTAACCATGTTCTTATCATTGCAAATAGGTCAACCTAGTTAAGATCTCTTTATTCTCTTTTATGCATTTAAGCAATCAAATCCAACAACTCTTCTATTTGCCTGACTAAGATCTACAAGATAAGAATATCTTGCTTCAAACCACAATCCTCGTGGGATCGACCCTGACTTGCTCATGTATTACTTGGACGACCCAGTACACTTGCTGGTTCAATTGTACGAAGTGTGGAAATTCATGCACCATCCATTCAGGATCTGAGAAGAACCAGCCCTTGATCCCCTTTGGTCGTTCAACGCCCCTCAGGAGAGCATTGCTGGCATTGAACGCCAGACAGGGAGTAGTCTGGGTGTTTAATGCCCCTTAGGGAGCATGGACTAGTATTGAACGCCAGTAAAGGACCAATCTGAGCATTCAACGCCCCCTATAGAGCAGCCAAACCCAATGTTTTGGCCCCCAATGGGCATTCAACGGCCATTCCTAACGTTGAACGCCAGGCAAGGGCAGGCAACTTGAGCTTTGAATCTGTCTCAGCAAGTGGGTCCCACATAAACCCCACCTACCCCACCCTATTTTCCCTCTTTCACATACACAATCCCCTTTCCCTCCTCCCAAAACCCATCATAAATCCCATCATTCAATTTTCCACCAACCCCACCCACTTCAAATTCAAATCTTTCCCACCCATCTTTTCCCCACATAGCCGAACCCTAAACCCTAGCAACCCTATAAATTCCCCTTCATACAACCCTTCATATACATATCGTATACACTCTTCTTCTTCCCTCTTCAAACCCTACTTGGCCAAAGCCTTCTCCTCCTTCCCCTCTATATTTTCTTTTTTCTTCTACTACTCTACTTCTCTTTTGTTATTATTTGCTCGAGGACGAGCAAACATTTTTAGTTTGGTATTAGAAAAGCTCTACTTTTTGCCCTCCATTCCTAAGTATGGCACCAAAGGCTAGCGAATCCTTAAGAAAGAGGAAGGGGAAAGCCCCCGCGTCCACTTCCGAACCTTAGAAATTATGGAGATTCCTCACCAAAGTGGACCACGATCACTTCTATGCTGTGGTAAGGCCCAAAAAGGGGATCCTCGAGGTCCCCTTCAAGCTCAAAAAAGGGGAGTATCCAGAGATCCGACAAGAAATCTGGAGAAGGAATCAGGAAATTCTGACCAATCCTGTTTCAAAGGTCGGAACACTGATGGTGCAAGAATTCTTTGCAAAATTTTGGATTTTAGCCCGAAAAGTGTGACAGTGGTGCTACAATTGCCACAGATGCTAGGAGATACACACTCTTGAATAAGCATAGTGGATCAAGTCCTATCAAAGACTGGATCAAGTCCTTGCAGACATCTGTGTGGAAGGAGCACAGTAGAGGAGGGATGCACAAGGCAAGCCCTACCAATTGGGTAGGCTTGACCTCAAGCCTATGGCCAGAGGATGGTTGGAGTTTATCCAATGCTCCATCATCCCCACAAGCAATGGATCTGAGGTTACCATTAACCGAGCAATAATGATTCGTTGCGTTATGCTTGGGAATGAGGTGGAAGTACATGAGGTGATACCTCAAGAATTGTACAAAGTGGCTGAAAAGACCTCCACCCAAGCGAGGTTAGTGTTCCCACACTTCATACATCGCCTATGTAGTTCAGCTAGAATTGGCATAGCTGGAGATACCCTCACAGAGATGGACAAGCTCATCACAAAGAGGAAGATGGAGCATGTGAGAGAGCATGCACATGAACCACAGTAAGAACCTGTGCAGCCACTTCCACCAGAAATCTCTGAGATGCGTAAAGGGATGTATTTTTCTCTCTAAGACTATTAGGATTAACTGAATACCCCAATAGGGGAACTGAGCTCAAGTGTGGATTAGCTGAGAGTGGAGCATAAGGAGCACGCCACTATCCTCCATGAGATGAGAGAAGATCAGAGAATATTAATGGAGGAACAGCTGAGACAGGGGCAAGACATAGAGGAGCTCAAATGCTCCATTGGATTTTTCAGAGGGAGCAGCAACCACTATCACTGAGGTTGTTGAGTCCCATTGTCCCTCTATCTATTTTATTTCTATTTTCATTGTACTTTAATTTATTATCTATTTTCTCTTCTAAGTTCTTGATCATGTCAGTATTTTATTCTTTTTTAGTTTTAATTTCTTGTTTTGTTTTGGTTATAAGATATCTAATGTATCCCTCACCATGCTTAAAAAAATTTAAATTGAAAAGGAATAGTGAGATACATAAGTTTTGAGTTATATCATAAGTTATTCCAAGTATTTTGATGTGGTGGAATTGCATTTATCTTTTGAATGTAAGAATTAACTGTGCATAATTGATATTAAAGTTGAGTATATTGGCTCTTGAAGAACAGTGAATTTAGAGAAGTATTATTAATCTCTGAAAAATAAAAAATATTGATTCTTGAAGCAAGAAAAAGTAGCTAAAAGAAAAAGAAAAATAAAAAGCTCAAAAGAAAATTCAAAAGAAAAAGGATCCAAGGCTTAGAGCATCAATGGTTAGGAGGGTCAGAAATTGGCCTAAAATGCTCAAATGAGTTGCTATCCCTAACTATATGCTTGTGGTGTGAAGGTGTCAAGCAAAAAGTTTTAGACTGAGCAGTTAAAGTCATGATCCCAAAGCTAAAGAGTACGCTTAAGAACTCTGGGAACCACTATCTGGGAATTTAAGCAAAGCTAAATTTGAATCCAAAGGGTTCCCCCAATTAAGTGCCTGTGCCGTTTATGTATCCGGTGGTAATACAGGAAACCATAACACTTAGAGTCATGGTTAGGCTCAAAAGGTGCAAAGTGCCGAGAGAAGCTGTGTTCAAGAATTAATAAGAGCTTAAAGAAGAGAATCAATAATATCATCCGGATTCTAGTTCCAAGGGATGCCAAAACTTTTGAACTTCAAAGGAAAGTGAGATGCCAAAACTGTTCAGAAGTAAAGAGCTAATAGCCCCATTCAATATTTGGAACTGAGCTTCATTGACAACTTTGAGACCTATTGTATTTTTCTCTTCTAATTGTCCTATTTTGTTTTTGGTTGCTTGAGAACAAGCAACAGTTTAAGTTTGGTATTCTAATAAGCGGATATTTTATACTCTTTTTAGGTTCATTTTCTTAGTGTTTTCAGTATAATTTATCAAGTTTTAGAATGTTTTAGTAGGTTTTAGTGCAAAATTCACTTTTTGGATGCTACTTTGAGTTTTTGTGTTTTTCCTATGATTTTAGGTGATTTTTGGGTGAATTTGGCAAGTTTTGGCAAAGTCTGATTTAGAGGATAAGAAAGGATAGCAGATGTTGTCAGATCCTAACCTCTGTGCATTAGAACGAGCATTTCTTGAGCTATCAAGGTCCAATTTACAATTTCTCAACGGCGTTGGAAAGCTAACTTTCAGAACTTTCCAGAAATATATAATAGTTTATACCTTTTTTTGGAAATTACTGCCCAAAATGGGTGTTGAACGCCCAACTTACCCCCTTTCTGGCGTTCAACGCCACAAAAGGACCAAGACCAGCGTTGAACGCCCAAAACTGGCATTCAACACCACCAAGGAAGCAAGGAAGTAGCGTGGACACTCCTTAGTGGGCGTTCAATGCCCACTCTTCCAAGCTAAATGCCAGCTCAGCCCAAACACTCACCAAGTGGGCCCAAAAGTGGATTTTCACACCTTTCTGCTTAGTTTGTTTCATTTTTGTAATTTTTAATTATTAGATTAGTATATATAGGAGAAGATCATCCATGGTTAGGATCTTCAGCCTCACAGAACTTATCACACTTTATTTTTTGTAAAATATGAGTGGCTAAACCTCGCTGGTTAAGGATAGGAGGTCTGCTCATTCCTATGGATTAATATTATTACTTTTCTACTTTAATACATGTTTGATTCCATTCTATGATGTTTTATCGTTCTTTATCTTTATAAATCTGGGATGGAACGAAAGTATAACCCCTTATTTTACATGAGTTCTATATGAGTCCTGACCCGGATAATATTGAGCTACAGCTTGAGAGTACATCACAAGTTCCAACAAGTTATTTGGGCTAATTGGATACGTGACATAAAATCTCATTAGTCATGGGTAATTGTGGTCCCTGTGGTGCTAAGGCTAGAATCATAGAGTTTTATTCTCCGATCTGGAAGATCCGACCGTGTCTGTGGCATTTTGAGTAGGATCATCAGATATTGAATTGCGTCAGCTTCACCCTTGTCCAGATTGACTGACCTATTCGAGCATTTGGTTTGGATTAGAGGAGATTAATGACTAGTACCCCTAGCTTAATCACTTAGGTTGCGTTTGTTTTTTGAGACAGAATAGGACATGGCACTAAGACAAAGACAATAGAACGGAGACACTAAAAATTATTTTTTGTGTATTGTGTTTGGCTACGATGTACAAGATACTAATGTAATGTCCTGTATTATGTTTGGATAGACATGGACAGAACTAAGATATTATGCAAAATGACTAAAATAGCCATGTGATTCCAAATTTTTTGCATCAAGTACAAATTAATTTAATAAAAAATAAGAGTACACAGGAGTATAGAAAATTACAAGAAGAATTGGTCTATGAACCAATGAGATAAAAATGGTATTAAAGTAACAAAATTAAGAATAAATAAAGTAACATAAAGTAGAAGAGTGAACTAAGTCTCTATTAATACAGCATGCCATAGAGAAGAGAATGAACGATAAAAAAAAATAAATTAATTATCCAGTCAAGTAAGAAATTCTACAAAAAAAAAGAGACTATCTGGAAAAAAAAAGAATGCAGAGAAAGAAGAACTACGATGTAGAGAAGAAGCTAAAATTAGGAAAAAGAAGAAGGGATAAGAGTAGAATAATAAAACATATCTATGGATAGAAAGGGAAAAAATTTTGATAAAAAAGGTCCGTGTCCACCTTCTCAAATCTCGTGTCCATCATTGTCCTTCGTAAAAGAGTGGACACAAAAATATAAAATATTATCCTAGAGACAATGTGTTTTGTGTCCATGTCTCTGCCTCCAAACACGTTATAAATATTCGTTGTCCATGTCTCTGTGTCCTGTCTCCAAAAACAAACGCTATCTTACAGCCTTTCCATTGAATGAATCATTCATTGTTAAAGTAGTGAGTAAGAAGTATTAATCTGGAAGAACAAGAATCTCCGAGGCCTTAACTGATCTCTTACAATTGTTTCTACGTCAATTCTTTATTGCTTTTGTTATTGTTCTGTTTATGCGCCTACAACAACTATCTTTCTATTCGCCTGACTAAGATCTGCAGGATAACCACAGCTTGCTCAATCCAACAATCCTCATGGGATCGACCCTCACTCACCTGAGGTATTACTTGGAAGATCCGGTGCACTTCCCGGTTCAGTTGGGCGAGTTTCATTTTCGCGCACCAGAGATTAGGGCATGTAATACTCCTTTGGAGCAGATAGCGAAAGGAGAAACAAAGGAGGAAGAATGGGGGATATGGCTTAGGGTGGACCAGTTTGGATGGCATCTGGATAATCAAAAAGAAAATAAAAACCCAAACTACCCCAATATAATGAGGGAGGGAGAGAAAAAACAAAAGAAACCAATCCCGGTGAGCTTACTCAAAAGTTTTTCTGGTCTTTCTGTCCAAGAGGGGAACTCACAATACATAGGACAAGAGAATGTAGTACAAAGCAACCTCAAACTGCTAACACAAGAAGGAAAGAAGGGGGAGACACAGGGAAGAAATGAGATATTGGAGGAAAGAAGCTCTAGTACCAAAAATGTAAATATAATAGTTCAGATTACTACACAAGAAAACTTGTTCACATTGGGTGCGAAGAAGGGTGAAGGGGGATAGCAGGGAGCTTGGAAATAGAATTTAAAGCAGTTGGCAAGGAAGACCCACACCCACAAATCTATTACATGAGTTAAAAGGAGGTCTGGAGGTTCAAGGAAAAGCTCTAATGGAAAGAAGCAATGCTGAGATGATGTGGGGAAAGTTAATAAGGGAAAGGGTGCCACCCAACAATTGGCACCTAAGGAGGGATGAAGATGATGATGTAGAACTGTTGGGATTTGGGAAAATCCCTGATAGCATACAACATAAAAGGGATTAACAAAACCCATTCCCTTGAGATTTTATTCCTATGTGAAACAAAGAATAACTCTTCATCTATGAAAGGTGTGTTGCAGAGGTGTGGTTTCAATTCTATGTTTACAGTTGACCCAATTGGTATGGTGGGGGGGATTAGTAATTGCGTGGAAAGAAGATATCATAATGCAAATTGTGAAGCATGATTCTTTCTTTATTTTCTTCAAAATGGAGGATATGCAAAAATACCCAGTTCACATCCGCAACCAAATAGCCCAAATTCTTTTGGCACCACACATTAGAAATTAGAACAAATATCTAGGTCTCCCAGCAGTGATTCAGAGATCCAAGAAGGCTACTTTTAACTACATTAAGGATATAGTGATTCAGAAATTGAGTCATTAGAAATGAGCTCTTTTATCTACTAGTGGCAGAGAAGTGTTAATTAAGGTTGTGGCCACGGTGATTCCTATTTACACTCTAAGCTATGTCAAACTACCATAAATTCTCCTTGAAGAAATTCAAAGAGCCATCCTACAATTTTGGTGGGGCCAAAAGGAGTCTAAACAGAGAATGTACTGGAATGGTTGGAGAATTACTTGGAGACCAAAGAATCAAGGAGGACTCAATTTCAAAGACCTTAAAGCCTTTAATCTGGCAATGTCAGCAAAGTAAAGACGGTGTCTACTCTCCAGGCCAAACTCTCTTATCAGTAAAGTTTACCAAAGTAAGTATTATCGAAATTCTGGTTTCCTAAGAGCAAAAATAGGTACAAAACCCTCCTAGAGTTAGTGTAGTATAATGGAAGGAAGGAAAGTCTTAGAGAAAGGAATTCTATGAGAAGTGGGCAGAGGTCTATCTATTCAAATTAGGGAGGATTCATAGGTTAGAGACTATGTAGCCATCACTCCTAATCTCTCACAACATACAAAAGAAAGTCCAGAGAGAGTCTCAGACCTAATCCTACCAAATTGGTCATGGAATCAATCACTAATTTAATCAATATTCAGCCCAAAAATTGTTACAATGATCCTCAACACACAGAAACATGAAATTGAAGTTAGAGTTACCTAGATGAAAGGAAAAGGTGGTAGTTTCACTGTGAACTCGGGATACAGGATAAGCTTCCAACTTTTTTCACCCACCTTTGGAATACCTGCTAGAACAGTGCCAACACAAAGAATTATGGTCTAATTTGTGGAAAATAAACTGTCATTCAAAAATTAAGAATTGCCTTTGGAAGATTATGCATGAGGGACTACCTGTTCTTCAGAAGATCCAATCCCAAATTTAATCAGTGAACCCATTCTGCCGGCAGTGCAACAAAGTTGAGGAATCAACCTTTCATTGCTTTTGGGAGTGCACAGAATCGAAGGATATCTGGCAAGCAGCAAATCTGCCAATACCAGACCACCAAGAAAAAACCTGAAAATGATGGATGATACTGGAAAATGAGTTGAGAAGAAATAAAGCAACTAAAAAAAGAAGAGAGCTTGCAGTAAACATTACCTGGAAGTATTGGAAAGTCCGAAATGTTCTCATCTTTGAAGGTCATCAAATTTATCTGAGGTTTTGGCAGTAGCTCAGAGAGCTATGGAAAAGCGTCAAAGAATCTGAAAGACTCACTTTCCTTTTTCTTTTTTCTTACAATGAGATACGTATTAGATTTTTGGTGGATCTATCCGTTTTTTACCCTTGTCTGTAGTCTATCTTGGACCATCTATTTTCATTAATAAAAATCATATCCTACCATTGAAAAAGAAAAGGAAGACAAATTTGAGCAAAACTATGAACTTGTCTAGGGTAAAAGAATTAAAATAGTTGTTTGGAAAATTCATTATATGGCATTGGTTGAATTTTTGGTAGAGATTTTATAATATGATTTAGATAATTTATTATATGGCACTCTGACGATCGGATTTTCTATCGGTAAAGAAATTCACAAATATAATCGTGTTGTAAGTATAGCTTCTAAACCAATAGAAAATTCTTTCGTACAAACGTTTGGTTGTCACAAGTAACAAACCCAATAAAATTTATAAACCGAAGTATTCAAACCTCGGGTCGTCTTCTCAAGGAACACTATAAGAAAAAAGGCCTATGGCCATGCTTTTTTCTTGCCACGCTTCAAAAGCGTGGCCAAAAGTGGTCAATGGCCAGGCTTTTATGAGGGTGGCGATAGATTAGAGATTTGGCCACTTTTTTTTTGCCACGCTTTAAAAGCGTGGCGAAAAGGCTCAACGGCCACGCTTTTGTAATGGTGGCAATTGATTAGAGAAAAGGCCACGGTTTTTTTCTGCCATGCTTCAAAAGCGTGGCCATAGAGAGAAACAAGGACGTTTTAAAAGCGTGGCGACAAGGTTTCATTACGGCCACGCTTACAAAACGTGGCTATATGCTGGTACACTTTTGCCACACTTTAAAAGCGTGGCCATAAGTTTCTTTTCTGCCACGCTTCAAAAGCATGGCCGTAGAGAGCAACAATAATGTTTTAAAAGCATGGCGAGAGGGCCTCAACCGATTGACCCAAACCCGGCTCCCAAACCCGGCTCCCAACCCGGCCCAAACCCGGCCCCCAACCCAGTCCCCAACCCTAATACAAGTAACACAATCGTCTGTACATAAAATATTGGATACACTTACATTTACACCTATTTTTATTTCATCCAACCTTTTTCATATCCAAAACTTATATATTCAACAATCACAGAGAAAAAAAATTATAAAAGCTTTTGAGAGATAAACATTAGACATGCTAGAACAAAAATAAGATCAATAATATAATTTTTTTTAAAAGTTATATAAACAAGGTAAAATCTATCACTACAAGAAAAAAGGTCTATAACCACGCTTTTTTTGTCACGGTTTAAAAGTGTGGCCAAAAGTGGTCAACGGCCACGCTTTTGTAAGGGTGGCAATTGATTAGAGAAAAGGCCACGGTTTTTTTCTGCCACGCTTCAAAAGTATGGCCATAGAGAGAAACAAGGACGTTTTAAAAGCGTGGCGACAGGGTTTCATTACGGCCATGCTTACAAAACGTGGCTATATGCTGGTACATTTTGGCCACGCTTTAAAAGCGTGGCCAAAAGTTTCTTCGTAGAGAGCAACAATAACGTTTTAAAAGTGTGGCGAGAGGGGCCCCAACCGATTGACCCAAACCCGGCTCCCAAACCCGGCTCCCAACCCGGACCAAACCCGGCCCCCAACCCTGTCCCCAACCCTAATCTCTCTTTCCCCTTCGAAACCACTAACCCTAATCTCTCTTTCACCTTCGAAACTACGTACAGAGAGCTCCTCCCTTCGCCATTCACCGTTCGCCTTCGCCTTCACCGTTCGCCCTTCGCCCTTCGCCGTTTGCCTTCGCCGTTCACCGTTCGCCTTCGCCTTGGCTCTTTCTTGTTCTTCTTCGAATCATTGTGGATCTCTCTGTTCACCTTCAAGCTCCAGCAAACATGGGCGACGGCAAGCTCCTTCCTCTTTTTCTCCTCCAAGCCCTCGAATTCCAAAGGTATGATCGATTTTCCTCTTTTTATTTTCTCGATTTTTCCGTTGTTTTTACTTTTAGGGCTTTCTCTGATTCGTTCTCTCTGATCGCATGTTCCTTCTTGGTTAAATGATAATGCTGAACACACGTTGCTTGCAATGCTGTGGACGTACGTGGTTTTTTTCTGGAATGACAAAGCCACAAAGGTGCACTCTATTCACTATATTCTCCTATGATTTTCAACATCTTATGTTGACTGTTAATATATGTTGTTCGCGTGTAATAATGGATTCCATGAACTTTTTCCTACTATGATGAATGCTGTTGATGATGAATGAAATGTCTCAGCCACGTGAGACACAAGGCTTCTGTAATTTACTCGTGTTGGTGTCAGAAAGAGTAAAATCTATCTTCTTCCTTGTGCAGTTGTGAATGATTGAAGTCAAAACCATATTTTATGCTGATAAATGGAATTATAGAAGTTGACTAGAACCAAATATTAATCTCATTATTTAAGTACATTAAATTGATGTTTTTAATTTTTATTTTAAACTAGTTATTTTAATTTTAATTTTATTTGGTGGATCGGTGTTTTTTAAGTTAAGAGTATTACTTAATTTGTATGGATGATGATGAATGAGCATTATTTCATCATCACTTTGTTTGTGTGTCTTGAATAATACAATGGTGGCCTGGAGCCTAAAACAGTTGCATTGTTAAGACCAACATCTTAGCATTTTTTTATTTCTTTTTAATTCTCCGCTTGATGCTTGTTAAGTGATTATATGTGCCAGAGTGTGTGTGCGTCTGTGAGATGATATGGTTGAAACTCCCGTGCTCATTTTAAGGGACTAACATCACTCACTTATTAGCGTCAATTGTATTTTATTTTGGATTCTTCTCTCCACTTTGCATAAAAACTTGCTTCTGATGAAAGATGCTGAAGTCACATAAAAAGTGTGTTTTCTTGCTGGTTTTGGTATTCCATTAATTCTCACTGTTTGTTGCCTTTTGCCTAAACAATATTTTCACCTCTAATGGCCTTATTTATTATTAGCTTTCTCCTAAAGAGGTTTTAAGTTACTGACTTTATATGATGTCATTTCTATTGGTGGACTGTGACTTCGTGAATGAATTTTAAGATAATCATACAATCATCTTACTTATCAATACTTGATATGATGTCGTTTATTTGAACTAATTAGTTACCTTTATTCTTTTTCAGCATGGCACTCTCGGGGCACTTGTCCAAGATTCTGTTAAGAGCCACTACTAGACCCTGTTTTATTGTTTTCCCTTCCCTTCCCCTGCTCCAATTCCCTGCTTCCCAGGTTCCCCTTTCATCTCATTTGATTTTATTTCTGTTTGATTAATCTGGTTTAGCTCATTCTATTTAGCTTGTTTAGTTCAACTAATTTAGTTTAGTTGAATTAGGTGGTTAGAGAATATGGACTGGTTAGTGGATGTAGGTTTTGTTTTGTTTACTGTTGCTGTTCGGAAAGAATTTGTCTTTCCTCTGAAAGCTGCCCTGGATGAACTTGTTTATTGTGCTGTTTTGGTGTTGATTTCAGGACTTGTGATTGCTGTTTGTTGTATTTTTTTTCATTGTCCAAAATAGATGCTGAGGAAGTGTTACTGTTTCATTAATTTTTCTTGGTTTGTTGTTGCTGAGTTCTGCTCTGCTTGTTGCTTTGTCCATATTATATGAACTGCAATGATTTCAGATTGTGGAACTGGTTAAGTCATATGAATTCTGTTTGCTACTTGCTTGAACCTGGGAAACATGCTATTTACTGCTGTTGTTTAATAAGTGTTGCTGCTTCGTGCCATGTGTTAGCAACTCGTTTCCTTGTTGCAATTCTTTGTGCTTATTATGCATTCATGCTCATTACATCCTTAATCATTGGCTGCTACTGATTTTACTGTTTTCCCTTCCCTTTCTCTGCTCCAATTTTCTGCTTCCCAGGTTCCCCTTTCATCTCATTTGATTTTATTTCTGTTTGATTAATCCGGTTTAGCTCATTCTGATTTTGTTGTGTGATCATGCAATTGCACTTGGATTCTTTTGCAACAATTATTCATGATCTTATTTTTCATTTTCTTTTCACTATTAAGTAAATAATTAAATTAATTTCACATTGTACAAAAGCACATGGGACTGTGGCCTAAAACATTGGATATCTGAAAGTAAATAGAAATTAAATTGATGTTTTCAATGAGAAGGATTTCTGATAATTCTAAGAGATTGAGGTTATTCATTTGTTTGTGATAGAAAACATTGTGTCCCTACTTTGATGTGGTTTCTGATGCTTGCATTATGCTGCCATTATCTAATATAATCTGAAATTCTGAACAGCCATTTGAATTTGTATTTGCATTTCTCAATCATGCACTATTATTATATTGTCTATTGTTCAGGCTATTTTTGTTATCTATCCACTACTATTGCCACTTCTTTGTTCAGTCTTAGTCTATTTTTGTTCAGGCTTTCGATAGTTATCTATCCACTACTATTGCCACTTCTTTGTTCTGCTGCTCCTGTGGTAATATGATAATCTGCTGCTGCTGAGTAGCTGTTCGCTGACGTTGCTACCTCTCTAATTCAACTTCTGTTGTGCTACCATTTTGTTTCTGTTGTGGAACGGATTAAGACAGTAATTAAGGTTGGTTTATGCAAATTTAAATACATATATTAATTTGTTATTGATGTCATGCGTGCAACTTGGTGCTTTCCTGAGGCACTCATCACTTTAGGCAATTCTTTAAGCATTGCTAAAATTCAATTTTCTCTGTTATTTTATGTCTAATGCCTTCAAAGTATTTTCGAGGCTTGCACAATATTGTCTCTTAGTTAAGTAGGAAGCTAGATTTGCAGTTAGTGAGACAAACAGTAAGGACTTCAATTTAGAAACTTAGCTATCTACGTGAAATATATAGGTTTTCGATGGATATGTCAAAAGACTGGATGGATACACCACGTCATGAGAAAGAATATCAAGTTGGTGTAGAAAGATTTTTACACTTTGCTTTCTCATCAAAGGGAGTTCCTCAAGGGGAAGAAATTCAATGCCCTTGTGCAAAGTGTTGTAATATATTTTGGTTAAAGAGAGATGACATATATGATCATCTAATATGTCACGGTTTTGTAAAACGTTATAGGCGGTGGTTTAATCATGGGGAATCACTTTTTGCTATGGATATTGACAGTGACATAGGCGGTGAATATAACTGCAATGATAACATTGATGAGTTGTTACGTGATAGATTTCGAGATAATACACAAGTTGACGGACAAAACATGGGGCCTAACGAATGTGCAAAGGAATTTTATAAATTGGTAGACGAGGCAAGCCAAGAACTATACCCCGGGTGCAAAGGATTCACAAGATTATCCTTTACCATTCGTCTTTACTTGTTAAAATGCTTGCATGGTTGGAGTAATGCGTCATTTACTTCTCTCTTGGAATTATTGAAAGAAGCAATGCCATATTTGAATATTCCTATTTCTTTTGATAAAACCAAGAATATGGTGAAGAACTTGGGTCTTGACTACCAAAAGATCGATGCATGTCGCAATGACTGCATGTTGTATCGGAACGGGTATGAGAATGACTCATCTTGTCATGTCTGTGGAATATCCCGTTATATTGAGCATCATGAAGAAGAGGATGATGTTACTTCATCTAGAAAGCCTCGCAAAGTTGCTGCGAAAACTCTAAGGCATTTCCCTTTGATTCCCAGACTTCAACGGCTTTTTATGTGCACAAGAACTGTCGAAGCTATGTCTTGGCATCACAATGAGCGTGTTAAAGACGGGTCCTTAAGGCATCCTGCCAATGGTCAATCTTGGAAAGCATTTGACAATCGACATGAAGATTTTGCAAAGGAGCCTCGTAATGTGAGACTTGGATTAGCAAGCGACGGATTCAATCCATTCCGAACTTTGAGCAGTACACATAGTACATGGCCTGTTGTTCTGATGGTGTATAATCTACCCCCTTGGATGAGCATGAAGCCTGATTATTTTATGCTATCTTTACTCATTCCTAGACCACAATCACCGGGAAATGACATTGATATCTATCTTCAACCGTTGATTGAAGAATTAAAAGAATTATGGGAGTCAGGTGTCGAAACATATGATTGTATCACGTTTTTATTGATGCTATAAATCAGATTTATTTATTGAATAATAAGTTGGTTGTTTGATATCAAATATAAAGGAGATTTTCAGAATCCTTGTGCAGATTAGTGGATATATGTAGCAAAATTAAATCTGATTGTTAGAACGCTTTTTATGTTACAAAAATTAAGTTTGATGTCAAATATGATTGTTAGAAAAATTAGTGGGCTGAAGTTTACTGCATCATCCATTTTTCATTTGTCTTTGTTCATTTGTGTTTTTTATTTTGTAGGGCACAGGTCAAAACAATTTACCTTGCAATGATACAGGAAGTTTTTATATCTTGGCATGAAGTACAAGAAGACTTTGATTAATTAGGAATTCTAATTCATGTATTAGGAATTTCATGAGAAGTTATGACTTTCGCTTTTGGTATTTTGAAGAAGACTTTGATTAGGAATTCTAATTCATGTAGTAGGAATTCGTGAGTAGTTATGATTTTCACTTTTGGTATTTTGTTAGTGTATGTTGTTATGTGATCACACACTTATTTTGGTGACAATTTTATGAAAGTTGGATTACTTGATTATTGGTCATTGACTAAATTAAAAATTATCTATGAATTCATGTAAGGTTTTATTTATGAAGATTAAAAAGGGAACTAGGTTACTGACCATCTATTTTGCCACGCTTTAAAAACGTGGCCATATGGCCATATCTCTGTCTATTGCCACGCTTAGAAAGCGTGGCTGTATCTAAGCTTTTTCGCCACGCTTTTCAAGCGTGGCCATACCTCCTTTACTACCACGCTTTCGCCACACTTTACATGCGTGGCCGTACCTCCCCTTTTGCCACGCTTTAAAAGCGTGGCCTTATCTCCTATTTTTGCCACGCTTTACAAGCGTGGCCATATCTGGTCTACTGCCACGTATGAAAAGCGTGGCCAGATCTGCCCTACCGCCACGCTTTTACAGTTTGGCCATATCTCTACCTATCGCCACGCTTTTAAAGCGTGGCCGTATTTCCCTCCTACAGCCACGCTTTTTCAAGTGGCAGTTTGTAAAAAAGCGTGGCAAACAAAAAGCGTGACAATAGGTTGCAAAAAGCGTGGCGATAGAGCAACCGCCACCCTTTGATAGGTCACCCTTTCGAAAGCGTGGCGATAGCTTAAAAAGCGTGGCGAAAAGCTATCACCACGCTTTTTTCAACTTTTCGCCACGCTTTAAAAGCGTGGCAAAATAGGTGTTTTCTTGTAGTGGAATTGCAAGGAAGTATGACTTATTATTGGTTATGGAAAAAGATATATTTTTGGTTTTTGAAATAGAGAACAAGTAATTTAAATAGCAAGAGAAATAAATTAATAATTAAGAAAACTCTTGGCAAGGTATGAGAATTAGAATGCTTATCCTAGTTATCATTATCAATGGTGATGAGAATTATATTTTTGCTCCCATTAAGTCAAGTAGTTAAATTAAATTAACACCTAAAGTCCTAGTCAACTCCTAAGGAAAGACTAGAGTTATAGGAATCTAAATCAATCAGCAAAGATATCAATTATCAATTACAATGAATTTGACAACTCAAGAGTTACCAATTAATCAACCAAAGCCAAGAATGTAGAAAGCTAAATAAAAATCATATATTTGAAAATACCTCAAATTGCATTAATTAAGAAAATCCTAACATAAAAAGTTCATAAGCCAATTTGGCAACATAAATCAAATAAAAGCATTAGAGTATCTAAGAATGGAAGAGAAACATAAATTAAAGTAACATTGAACCTGTAACTGAAGAGGTCATAGCTTAAACATAATAGAAATCCTAAATCCTAATCCTAAGAGAGAGGAAAGAACCTCTCTCTAAAAACTACATCTAAATTATGAAAAGTGAATTATGAGTCATCCCCTTTCATTCCTCCACTTTGCAGCATTTAATCTGAGTTTTCTGGGCTTGAAACTGGGCCAGAAATAGCCCAGAAATCGCTGGGGACAAAATCTGCCACGCTTATTTTCGTCACTGCAATGTATCCGCGTGGATCACGCATTTGCGTTGTCTAGCTGTGCGGCCACTATGACAAATTATATATCAAATCGAAGCCCTGAACGTTAGCTTTCCAACGCAACTGAAACCGCATCATTTGGACCTTTGTAGCTCAAGTTATGATCGTTTGAGTGCGAAGAGGTCAAGTTGGACAGCTTAGCAATTTCTTCAAGTTCTTGTATTCTTTCCACTTTTGCATGCTTCTTTTCCATCCTCTGAGCCATTCCTACCCTATAAACTCTGAAATCACTTAACACACATATCAAGGCATTGAATGGTAATAAGAGATGATTAAAGTACACAGATTAAAGACTCTAGGAAGTAAGTTTTCAATCATAGAACAAATTCTGGGAAGGAATTGTAAAACCATGCAAATAGTATGAATAAGTGTGCAAAGGCTTGATAAAAACTACTCAATTGAGCACAAGATAAACCATAAAATAGCGGTTTATCAACCTCCCCACACTTAGACATTAGCATGTCCTCGTGCTAAACTCAAGAGAAGCTATAAAGGAGTGATGAGGAACGGTAAAATGTATGAAATGCAACCTATCTATATGAATGCAACTATATGCTAAGATGTTTCTACCTACTTTGGTTAAAAGTAAATAAATCTTTCAAGAACAAATATGAACTGGATTTCGCTAATTCAAATCACAAAATAAAGTACAAGTAAACTTGCAGAAGAAAATAGCTCATGAAAGCTGGGAACAAAGAATCGAGCATCGAACCCTCACTGGAAGTGTATGCACTCTAATCACTCAGATGTTTAAGGTTCAATCTCTCAAATCTCTACTAACCTTGCTTTCTAAGGCTTGCTCTTCTTCTACCAAACAACAAAAGTTTAATGCACGAATACACAAATCAAGAGGTCTTTTAAGGGTTGTAATGGGGTTAGGGTCAAGGTAGGATTGTATTTGGTCAAGTGGACTAAAATCTGAATCCTTAATTAACCTAAACTTTTCTCACCTAACTTAAGACAATCCATGTAATCACAATACAAGATCTAACTGCCCATTAACTATGTTTACCACATATTCATGCATCCCAAATTTAAGTACAACTCATATGCATTGATATTATTACTTTAACTTGGGGCATTTTGTCCCCTTTTTGTTTATTTGCTCTTTTTTTTCTTTTTATTTATTTTTTCTTTTTCTATTTTTCTTTTTTTAATATATTTTTTTCCTTTTTCAATGCATATGATTAAGGTGTTGAATGCATAAACATGTTCTTAACATTTTTCACATTTTCACACAAAGTCTAACATACTCAATTCCCAAACCAAATGTTTTGAAATTCACTTTCCCCACACTTAATTCATGAGCACTTTCACTAGTCTAAGCTAATCAAGGATTCAAATTAAGGACATTATTATTTTTCGCTTAGAGTTAGTGATGAGCTAAAGTAAAGAACAAAGGGGTAAAATAGACTCAACATTGGTTTGCAAAGGATAATAAAGGGTAAGGCCATATGGGTATGTAAGCTAAGTGAAACAAGGCCTCAATCATATAAGTATATGCATACATTAAACCATGGAAATTGATGAGCGGATAATTTATACGCTTTTTGGCATTATTTTTAGTATGTTTTTAGTATGTTTTAGTTAGTTTTTATTATATTTTCATTCGTTTTTAGTTAAAATTTATTTTTCTGGACTTTACTATGAGTTTGTGTGTTTTTCTGTGATTTCAGGTATTTTCTGGCTGAAATTGAGGGACCTGAGCAAATATCTGATTCAGAGGCTGAAAAGGACTACAGATGCTGTTGGATTCTGACCTCCCTGCACTCGAAGTGGATTTTCTGGAGCTACCAAACCCCAGTTGGCACGCTCTCAATTGCGTTGGAAAGTAGACATCCAGGGCTTTCCAGAAATATATAATAGTCCATACTTTGTCCGAGATTTGATGGCCCAAACCGGCGTTCCAAATCAGCTAAAGAATTCTCGGCGTTAAAACGCCGAAACTGGCACAAAAGTAGGAGTTAAACGCCCAAACTGGCACAAAAGTTGGCGTTTAACTCCAAAAAAAGTCTCTACACATGAAAGCTTCAATGCTCAGCCCAAGCACACACCAAATGGGCCCGGAAGTGGATTTTTACATCATTTACTCATTTCTGTAAACCCTAAGCTACTAGTTCTCTATAAATAGGACCTTTTGCTATTGTATTTTCATCTTGGTTCTTTTGGTTCCCTCTCTGGGGCTGAAGCCAATGATCACCATTATCACTAATTTATTTTCAATGGTAGAGTTTCTACACACCATAGATTAAGGTGTGGAGCTCTGCTGTACCTCGAGTATTAATGCAATTACTATTGTTCTTCTATTCAATTCAGCTTATTCTTGTTCTAAGATATTCATTTGCACCCAAGAACATGATGAATGTGATGATTATGTGACACTCATCATCATTCTCACTTATGAACGAGTGCCTGACAACCACTTCTGTTCTACAAGCAAACAAGGCTTGAATGTTTATCTCTTGGATCCCTTAATCAGAATCTTCGTGGTATAAGCTAGAATCCATTGGCGGCCATTCTTGAGAATCCGGAAGGTCTAAACCTTGTCTGGGGTATTCTGAGTAGGATTCAAGGATTGAATGACTGTGACGAGCTTCAAACTCGCGATTGTTGGGCGTTAGTGACAAACGCAAAAGAATCACTGGATTCTATTCCGACATGTCGAGAACCGACAGATGAATAGCCGTGCTGTGACAGAGCGTGTTGAACATTTTCACTGGGAGGACGGGACTATAGCCATTGACAATGGTGATGCCCAACATACAGCTTGTCATGGAAAGGAGTAAGAAGGATTGGATGAAGACAGTAGGAAAGCAGAGAGACGGAACGGACAAAGCATCTCCATTCGCTTATCTGATGTTCTCACCAATGAATTACATAAGTATCTCTATCTTTATTTTATGTTTTATTCATCTTTTAATTATCAATCCTCCATAACCATTTGAATCCGCCTGACTGAGATTTACAAGATGACCATAGCTTGCTTCATACCAACAATCTTCGTGGGATCGACCCTTACTCGGGTAAGGTTTATTACTTAGACGACCCAGTGCACTTGCTGGTTAGTTGTGCGAAGTTGTGATAAAGAGTTGAGATTACAATTGAGCATACCATGTTGATGGCGCCACTGATGATCACAATTTCGTGCACCAAGTTTTTGGCGCCGTTGCCGGGGATTGTTTGAGTTTGGACAACTGACGGTTCATCTTGTTGCTTAGATTTGGTATTTTTCAGAATTTTTAAGAATGAATTCTAGTGTTTCAAGGTGATGTTCTTATCATCACCAAAGCTGATTGATCTTCATCAATTTAGCTCTTGAA
>NC_029772.3:87463587-87465184 GCF_000817695.3 Arachis duranensis
GAAGCTTGGCTAGCCATGTCTAATCTTTTTAGACTGCAGCTTTAGACTAACATTGCATGATTCCTGGGAATTCTTATTAAGAATTTTGATATCCTTATTTTCTTTTCCACTCAATTTTCGAAAAATCCAAAAAAAATTATAAAATCTTAAAACCAAAAATAATTTTATGTTTCTTGTTTGAGTCTAGTGTCTAATTTTAAGTTTGGTGTCAATTGCATGTCTTTATTCTTCTAATTTTCGAAAATTACACGCATTATGTTCTTCGTTGATCTTCAAGTTGTTCTTGATGATTTCCTTGCTCTGATCTTTAAATTCTCATGTCTTGAGTGTTTTGTTGTTTCTTATATGCATTCTCAATTTGTTAGTGTCAATAGTATACAAACTTCTAAGTTTGGTGTCTTGCATGCATTGTTTATTTGATTTTAGTTGCATTTTGATTATTCCTCATCATTAAAAATTCAAAAAAAAATTTTATTTGTGTCTTTTCAAGTCAATAATACAGAGAATTGAAGATTCAGAACATACAGCAGAGGAATTACACAGAAAAAGCTGGGCGTTCAAAACGCCCAGTGAGGAAGGAAAACTGGTGTTTAAACGCCAGCCAGGGAACCTGGCTGGGCGTTTAACACCCAAAAGGGTAGCATTTTGGGCGTTAAACGCCAGAATGGATACCATTCTGGGCGTTTAACGCCAGGATGGCACAAGAGGGAAGATTTTGTTTTTAATTCGAATTTTTTCAAGTTTTCATAATTTTTCAAAATCAAATCTTTTTCAAACCATATCTTTTCAATCATATATTTTCAAAATCAATTTCTTTCCATTCTCAAAAATACTTGCCTATAATTAATGATTTGATTCAACATTTCAAGTATGTTGCCTTTTCTGTTAAGAAAGGTTTAATGTTTGAATCATATCCTTTAAATTTCTTGTTAGCCAAGTCATTAATTTTAAAAATCAAATCTTTTTAAATTGTTTCTATTTAAAATCTAATCTTTTTAAGTTGTTTTTCAAAACATATCTTCCATCATATTTTTTTAAAACCATAACTTTTCAATCATATCTTTTTAATCACATCTTTTTTCAAAATTAATTTTTCAATCATATCTTTTTTATTTCTAATTTCAAAATCTTTTTTCACAATCACTTAATTTCTTTCCCATCTTAGTTTTCAAAAATCATTCATCAATTTTCAAAATATATCAAAAATCATTCATCAAATTTTCAAAATATCTTTTAAATTATTTCAAAATCTTTTACTTTATTTTCGAAAGTTCTTCCCCTCGTTTCACATCCTTCTATTTAAGGACTAACACTCCTCCACTATCAACAATTCGAACTCTATCTCTCTTGATAAGTTCGAATTCTTCTTCTTCTACCTCCTCCTTCTATTCTTCTTTTCCTCTGACATCTCAAGGAATCTCTATACTGTGATGTAGAGGATTCCATATTTTCTTGTTCTCTTCTCTTTCATATGAGTAGGAGCAAAGACAAAAGCATTCTTATTGAGGCTGACCCTGAACCTGAAAGGACCTTGAAGTGAAAGCTAAGAGAAGCTAAAGCACTACTCTCTGTAGAGGACCTAACAGAAATCTTCAAG
>NC_029772.3:87465423-87468786 GCF_000817695.3 Arachis duranensis
AAAGTGTCCTTCTGACATGCTTTCTGAATGGAGCATCATATGTATCTTCTATGATGGTCTGTCTGAACTGTCCAAGATGTCATTGGACAGTTCTGCTGGAGGATCTCTTCATCTGAAGAAGACGCCTGCAGAAGCTCAAGAACTCATTGAAATGGTTGCAAATAATCAATTCATGTACACTTCTGAAAGGAATCCTGTGAGTAATGGGACAAATCAGAAGAAAGGATTTCTTGAGATTGATACTCTGAATGCCATATTGGCTCAGAAAAAAATATTGACTCAGCAAGTCAATATGATTTCTCAAAGTCTGTCTGGAATGTAAGCTGCACCAGGCGGTACTAAGGACGCTTCATCTGAAGAAGAAGCTTATGATCCTGAGAACCCATCAATGGAAGAGGTGAATTACATGGGAGAACCCTATGGAAACACCTATAATCCTTCATGGAGAAATCATCCAAATCTCTCATGGAAGGATCAACAGAGACCTCAACAAGGCTTCAACAACAACAATGGTGGAAGAAACAGGTTTAGCAATGGCAAGCCTTTTCCATCATCTTCTCAGCAACAGACAAAGAATTCTAAGCAGAGCTACTCTGACTTAGCAACCATGGTCTCTAATCTAATCAAAACCACTCAAAGTTTCATGACTAAAACAAGGTCTTCCATTAGAAACTTGGAGGCACAAGTGGGTCAGCTGAGTAAGAAAGTTACTAAACTCCCTCCTAGTACTCTTCCAAGCAATACAGAAGAGAATCCAAAAGGAGAGTGTAAGGCCATCAACATTGCCGAATTTGGAGAGGAGGAAGAGGCAGTGATCGCCGCTGAAGAAGACCTCAATGGACGTCCACCGGCCTCCAATGAGTTCCCTAATGAGGAACCATGGGAATCTGAGCCTCACACTGAGACCATAAAGATTCCATTGGATTTACTTCTGCCATTCATGAGCTCTGATGAGTATTCTTCCTCTGGAGAGGACGAAGATGTCACTGAAGAGCAAGTTGCTAAGTACCTTAGAGCAATCATGAAGCTAAATCACAAGTTATTTGGTAATGAGACTTGGGAGGATGAACCCCCTTTGCTCACCAAAGAACTGGATAACTTGACTAGGCAGAGATTACCTCAAAAGAGACAGGACCCTGGAAAGTTCTCAATACCTTGTACCATAGGCACCATGACCTTTGAGAAGGCTCTGTGTGACCTAGGGTCAAGTATAAACCTTATGCCTCTCTCTGTAATGGAGAAGCTAGGGATCTTTGAGGTACAAGCTGCAAGAATCTCACTAGAGATGGCATACAACTCAAGAAAACAAGATTATGGACTTGTAGAGGATGATCTGGTAAAGGTTGAAGACCATTACATCCCTGCTGATTTCATAGTCCTAGAGACTGGGAAGTGCATGGATGAATCCATCATCCTTGGCAGACCCTTCCTAGCCACAGCAAAGGCTGTGATTGATGTTGACAGAGGAGAATTGATCATTCAAGTGAATGAAGAATCCTTTGTGTTTAAGGCTCAAGGGTATCCCTCTGTAACGATGGAGAGGAAGCATGAAAAGCTTCTCTTAAAACAGGGTCAAACAGAGCCCCCACAGTCAAACTCTAAGTTTGGTGTTGGGAGGCCACAACCAAATTCTAAGTTTGGTGTTGAACCCCCACATTCAAACTCTAAGTTTGGTGTTGGGAGGTTCCAACATTACTCTGAACATCTGTGAGGCTCCATGAGGGCCCATTGTCAAGCTACTGACATTAAAGAAGCGCTTGTTGGGAGGCAACCCAATGTTATATTTATCTATTTTTCATTGTTATTTTATGTTTTCTATAGGTTGATGATCATGTGAAGTCACAAAAACAATTGAAAGAGCAAAAACAAAATGAAAAATAGAAAGAAAAACAGCACACCCTGGAGGAAAAGCTTGCTGGCGTTTAAACGCCAGTAAGGGCAGCAAATGGGCGTTTAACGCCCAGTCTAGCACCATTCTGGGCGTTTAACGCCAGAAAGGGGTACCAGACTGGCGTTTAACGCTAGAAAGGAGCACCAGACTAGCGTTTAACGCCAGAAAAGGGCAGCAGCCCGGCGTTTAACGCCAGGATTGGCAGAAAGGGCGTTTTACTCACCACTTGGTGCAGGGATGAGCTATCCTTGATACCTCAGGATCTGTGGACCCCACAGGATCCCCACCTACCCCACCACTCTCTCTCTTCTTCACCCATTCACCAATCACCTCAATACCTCTTCCCCAAAAACCCCTTACCTATCAAATCCCACCATTCTCTTCACCATTCACATCCATCCTTCATAAAACCCCACCTACCTCACCATCCAAATTCAAACCACTTTCCCTCCCAAACCCACCCATAATGGCCGAACCATACACCCCCTCTCCACTCCTATATAAATCCATCTTCACTCCTTTATTTTCCCACAACCTCAACACTACTTCTCCCCCTTGGCCGACCACAAAGCCCCCTCCATCTCCTCCATTTTTTTCTTCTTCTACTCATTTATTTCTTCTTTTGCTCGAGGACGAGCAAACCTTCTAAGTTTGGTGTGGTAAAAGCATTGCTTTTTGTTTTTCCATAACCATTTATGGCACCTAAGGCCGAAAAAACCTCTAAAAAGAGGAAAGGGAAGGCAAAAGCTTCCACCTCTGAGTCATGGAAGATGGAGAGATTCATCTCAAGGGTACATCAAGACCACTTCTATGAAGTTGTGGCCATGAAGAAGGTGATCCCCGAGGTCCCTTTCAAACTTAAAAAGAGTGAATATCCAGAGATCCAACATAAGATCCGAAGAAGAGGTTGGGAAGTTCTTACCAACCCCATTCAACAAGTTGGAATCTTAATGGTTTAAGAGTTCTATGCCAATGCATGGATCACCAAGAACCATGATCAAAGTGTGAACCCGGACCCAAATAATTGGCTTACAATAGTTCAGGGGAAATGCTTAGATTTTAGTCCCGAAAATGTAAGGTTGGCATTCAACTTGCCCATGATGCAAGGAGATGAACACCCCTACACTAGAAGAGTCAACTTTGATCAAAGGTTGGACCAAGTCCTCATAGACATTTGTGAAGAGGGCGCTCAATGAAAGAGAGATTCAAGAGGGAAGCCGGTTCAACTGAGAAGGCATGACCTCAAGCCCGTGGCTAGGGGATGGTTGGAGTTTATCCAACGCTCAATCATTCTCACTAGCAACCGGTCCGAAGCTACTATAGACCGGGCTATCATGATTCATAGCATCATAATTGGAGAGGAAGTAGAAGTTCATGAGGTTATATCCTAAGAACTTTATAAGGTGGCGGACAAGTCCTCTACCTTGGCAAGGTTAGCTTTCCCTCATCTCATTTGTCACCTCTATAATTCA
>NC_029772.3:87468883-87469709 GCF_000817695.3 Arachis duranensis
ACATTGAGGAGCTCAAGCACTCCATAAGATCTTCAAGAGGAAGAACAAGCCGCCATCACTAAGGTGGACCCGTTCTTTAATTTCCTTGTTCTTTATTTTCTATTTTTTTGAATTTTTATGCTTTATGTTTATCTATGTCTGTGTCTTTATTACATGATCATTAGTGTCTTAGTGTCTATGCCTTAAAGTTATGAATGTCCTATGAATCCATCCCCTTTCTTAAATGAAAAATGTTCTTAATTGAAAAAGAGAAGAATTGCATGAATTTTGAATTTTATAACAGATTAATTATTTTGATGTGGTGGCAATACTTTTGACTCCTGAATGTATGCTTGAACAGTGCATATGTCTTTTGAATTTGTTGTTCATGAATGTTAAAATTGTTGGCTCTTGAAAGAATGATGAAAAAGGAGAATGTTACTGAGGATCAGAAAAATCATAAAAATGATTCTTGAAGCAAGAAAAAGCAGTGAATTCAAAATAAAAGAGAAAGAAAAAGAAAGAGCAAGCAGAAAAAGCCAATAGCCCTTTAAACCAAAAGGCAAGGGTAAAAATAAAAAGGATCCAAGGCTTTGAGCATCAGTGGATAGGAGGGCCTACAGGAATAACATCCTGGCCTAAGCGGCTAAACCAAGCTGTCCCTAACCATGTGCTTGTGGCGTGAAGGTGTCAAGTGAAAACTTAGAGACTGAGCGGTTAAAGTCATGATCCAAAGCAAAAAGAGTGTGCTTAAGATCCCTGGACACCTCTAATTGGGGACTCTAGCAAAGCTGAGTCACAATCTGAAAAGGTTCACCCAGTTATGTGTCTGTGGCATGGATGTATC
>NC_029772.3:87469916-87479076 GCF_000817695.3 Arachis duranensis
TTCAGAGGCAAAAAGCTAAAAGCCCCGCTCATCTAATTAATACTGATCTTCATAGATGTTTTTGGAATTCATTGTATATTCTCTTCTTTTATCCTATTTGATTTTCAGTTTCTTGGGGACAAGCAACAATTTAAGTTTGCTGTTGTGATGAGCGGATAATTTATACGCTTTTTGGCATTGTATTTAGTATGTTTTTAGTATGTTTTAGTTAGTTTTTATTATATTTTTATTAGTTTTTATTTAAAATTTACTTTTCTGGACTTTACTATGAGTTTATGTGCTTTTCTGTGATTTCAGGTATTTTCTGGCTGAAATTGAGGGACCTGAGCAAAAATCTGATTCAGAGACTGAAAAGGACTGCAGATGTTGTTGGATTCTGACCTCCCTGCACTCGAAGTAGATTTTCTGGAGCTATAAAAATCCAATTGGCGCGCTCTCAATTGCGTTGGAAATTAGACATCCAGGGCTTTCCAGCAATATATAATAGTCTATACGTTGCTCGAGATTTGATAGCTCAAACCGGCGTTCCAAATCAGCTCAATAATTTCCGGCGTTAAAACGCCGGAACTGGCACAAAAGTAGGAGTTAAACGCCCAAACTGGCACAAAAGCTGGCGTTTAACTCCAAGAAAAGTCTCTACACATGAAAGCTTCAATACTCAGCCCAAGCACACACCAAGTGGGCCCGGAAGTGGATTTTTACGTCATTTACTCATTTTTGTAAACCCTAAGCTACTAGTTCTCTATAAATATGACCTTTTGCTATTGTATTTTCATCTTGGTTCTTCTGGTTCCCTCTCTGGGGCCGAAGCCAATGATCACCATTATCACTTATGTATTTTCAATGGTGTAGTTTCTACGCACCATAGGTTAAGGTGTGGAGCTCTGCTGTACCTCGAGTATTCATGCAATTACTATTGTTCTTCTATTCAATTCAGCTTATTCTTGTTCCAAGATATTCATCCGCACTCAGGAACTTGATGAATGTGATGATTATCTAACACTCATCATCATTCTCACTTATGAAGGCGTGCCTGACAACCACTTCCGTTCTACATGCAAACAAGGCTTGAATGTGTATCTCTTGGATTCCTTAATCAGAATCTTCGTGGTATATGCTAGAATCCATTGGCAGCCATTCTTGAGAATCCGGAAGGTCTAAACCTTGTCTGTGGTATTCTGAGTAGGATTCAAGGATTGAATGACTGTGACGAGCTTCAAACTCGCAATTGTGGGGCGTTAGTGACAAACGCAAAAGAATCACTGGATTCTATTCTGACATGATCGAGAACCGACAGATGAATAGCCGTGCTGTGACAGAGCGCATTGAATATTTTCACTGAGAGGACGGGACTGTAGCCATTGACAACAGTGATGCCCAACATACAGCTTGCCATGGAAAGGAGTAAGAAGGATTGGATGAAGACAGTAGGAAAGCAGAGAGACGGAAGGGACAAAACATCTCCACACGCTTATCTGAAATTCTCACCAATGAATTACATAAGTATCTCTATCTTTATTTTATGTTTTATTCATCTTTTAATCATTAATCCTCCATAACCATTTGAATCCGCCTGACTGAGATTTACAAGATGACCATAGCTTGCTTCATACCAACAATCTCCATGGGATCGACCCTTACTCGCGTAAGGTTTATTACTTGGAAGACCCAGTGCACTTGCTGGTTAGTTGTGCGAAGTTGTGATAAAGAGTTGAGATTACAATTGAGCGTACCATGTTGATGGCACCACTGATGATCACAATTTCGTGCACCAGAAATATAGAATCAAGCAAGATATAGATCACAATTTTAGAGAGAAAGACACACACTAAAAATAAAATATTGGTTGATAAAATGCAACCAATCAAGTAGGCTCAAAATCTCACTGGTTTTGTGTGTTCGAGCTCTAAACCATGTTCCAGTATAATATTTCTTCAAACAAGCTTCTCAAAAATTTTAATTCAAATTGGTGAAATGCAATAAAAGGTTTCTTGAAAAAAAAAGAAAATATTACTTCAACCAAGTGGTAAAATATGCACAAAATCAAACAAACATGAAAATGCAACAACTAATTTAACAAAGAAAATTTAAACACTAGTGTTGAGACAGAAAGGTACTAACCCACAGAAGTCGGTATCGACCTCCCCACACTTAAAGATTACACCGTCCTCGGTGCATGCTAAGATGTACAAGTGGACGGGCTGCTCCAACTTATGCCTTTCTCTATAGATTGTGCAGATTGACTTGCCTATCTCCCCATATAGAAGTTCTTTCTTTCCCCTCTCGGTGGCCATCCTGAAAGAAGAGGAGAAGAAAGAAAAGTAACCCAGAAATAAAGATAAAAAATAAATAAAATATGGGTGTTAATGCCAAATAATAAAGGTCTCAATTACATGGTACCTACAACATGCAAGTGAGAAAATAGTGGAAGCAAATGGCATATCAATAGTGCAAAAGTTGCAACAATGGGGAAGAGAGTATGGGTAAGGCAAGATAGTGTAAGTGCATATCAATGCAAAAGGAATATTAGTATTATAAAAATTAGCATTGATTTATGAATAATAATACCTAATTAGAATAAAACAAGTTATGAAGCACCAAAATAATTCAAAAAAAGATGCAATAGTTAAAGAAGAAAATTTTAACACCAATGGAAAAAGAAAAAGAAAGTAAGAAAGGAGGAAGAAAGAAATAAGAAGGGAATGAAAAGATTTAGATTTGGGGAAGAAAAGATAAGATATCTTAGCCAATCTGGATAAGCTGTGCGGCGCAGGCGACGCGAACGCGTGGGTCACGCGTTCGCTAGCACAAAATTAGGAAGGAAAATGTAAAACATGCAATTTATATGGATAAGTGTGAGAATAATCGATAAAATTCACTCAATTCAGTACAAAATAAACCACGCGTGGAAAGCCCGAAAAGCAAGTGACGCGTATGCATCATCGACACGCACGCGTGGGTTGGGTTGTGTCTCTAGCTTCCCACTCGCATGGTTCCAGCCCAACTCTCGGGAAAATGGGCCAGAGAGCAACATTCATTATGAGACGTGCACGTCGGCGACGCGCACGTGTGAGCTTCCCCTTTTTTTAAAAAATAAGAAACTCAGAGGCTATCAAAGTAATGTGAAACATTATTAAACAAGTAAAACCACAACCTAAACTAAATAAACCAACGAAAATTGAAAATTCAACTTATTACCAATATAAATAAAAAGGAAAAAATAGAAGAATTTACTATGGTGGGGTGTCTCCCACCTAGCACTTTTAGTTAAAGTTCTTAAGTTGGACATTTGGTGAGCTTCTTGTCATGGCGGCTTGTGCTTGAACTCATCTTGAAACTTCCACCAATGCTTGGACTTCCAATAAGCTTCAACATCTCCAAATAAATTCACCAAGCGTTGATGAAGTTCTCCACAAGCTTTGAGCTCCCAAACTTGATCCTCACATATTCCCGGATCCTAAATCTTGTTTCGACACCCGTCTTCAAGTTGATCATCATTGTTCCAGCCGGGTGGCAAGTAATTTGAATTCTCACTGAGACATCCAAACAACCTTCTAGACCCATTTAGTTGAGCTTTACCCCAACCTTTGCGTTTAAACTTTGAGCTTTCCAAGCCATAATGAACCTAGGATTGTGTTGCCCACCACTAACCATCTTTCTCTTACTCTTAATGCCACAAAGAGCTCTAAGTTGACCATCCGTCTCCAATAGCCCATATTCAAGTGGGAAGGTAAAGGTCACGGATAAGAATTTTACCCACTTGAACATTGTGTTGGATGGTAATGGCCGTGGGAGAGGTGTTTCTAATGAACTTGCATGCTCCACTCTCTTGTGCTCTTCTTTGACATCTTCCACCTCTTTGCAAGCTTCTTTAATTTCAACCTCTTCCTCTTGGTAGCTTTCTTCCAATTCAATCTCTTCTTCATTGCTCACCAAGGGCATGGGAGGTTGTGCCTCTTCTTCTTGAATCTCCATCTCTTGATCAACCTCTTCCAAGTCTTCAACCATGATATGCCTTGGAGGTTGTATACCCTCCTGAACATCAAATTCACCCGTCTTGGAAAGAGGCTCTATGACTTGACTTTTCCATGGAGGTTCAACATCCCCTAAGTCTTCAACCACTTTTTCCTTTTCAATAATTGCTGCTTTGTCCAGTTGTTTAAGTATAAAATCGTACTCCTCCTTGATGATTTCTTTTCTATGACAACTCCCTTCAACTACTCCTTCATCTGCAAAGGTCTTTTCTACCTTCACCTTTAGTGCCTCCTCTAGCTCCTTATGAAGTATGGATTCGCGAAGATGATCCCTTCTCTCTTGTTCCATGTCAATAGAATCATTGGAATCATGTTTCTCTTGGATTGATGGATGTGGGTGCTCTTCCATGGATGGTGGTGATGGGATGGAGAGATCATTTTGTGGATGAAAAAGAAGTGCACTAGAGCTTGAGGGTTGAATATTGGAGGTGGAGGGTTGGTCCATGCGGGATATAAGATTTTGGAGTGTAGAGGTGAGACTAATGAGAGAAGTAAGTGTGTTCTCCATGGAGGATTAGGGTGGATAGCAGGGTTCATTATTTTGGAGAAAGGGTGCATGGTAGGAATGTGGTTCTTCTTGATAAGGATATGGAGATGGTGAATATTGAGGAGGTGGTTCTGGGTATGGTTCATATAGTGGTTGGTATGGTGGATAAGGATTAGGGTCATATGGAGGTGAACAGTGGAAAGGGGCTTGTGAGTATGGTGGTCCAAGGTTATGTTGAGGAGGGGGTTGATGACCGGATATTTTAAACGCTTTTTGGGGGTAATTTCATGTAGTTTTTAGTATGTTTTAGTTAGTTTTTAGTATATTTTTGTTAGTTTTTAGGCAAAATTCATAATTCTAAACTTTACTATGAGTTTGTGTGTTTTTCTGTGATTTCAGATATTTTCTGGCTAAAGTTGAGGGAGCTGAGCAAAAATCTGATTCAGGCTGAAAAAGGACTGCTGATGCTGTTGGATTCTAACCTCCCTGCACTCGAAATGGATTTTTTTGAAGCTACAGAAGTCCAATTGGCACGCTCTCAATTGAGTTGGAAATTAGACATCCAGGGCTTTCCAGCAATATATAATAGTTCATACTTTGCTCGAAGATAAATGATGTAAACTGGCGTTTAACGCCAGTTCCATGTTCCATTCTGGCGTTAAACGCCAGAAACAGGTTGCAAATTGGAGTTAAACACCCAAAACAGGTTACAACCTGTTGTTTAACTCCAGAAACAGCCCAGGCACATGAAAAGCTCAAGTCTCAGCCCCAGCACACACCAAGTGTGTCCCAGAAGTGGATTTTTGCACTATCTATCTTAGTTTACTCATTTTCTGTAAACCTAGGTTATTAGTTTATAGTATTTAAACAATTTTTAGAGATTTATTTTGTACCTCATGACATTTTAGATCTGAACTTTGTACTCTTTGACGGCATGAGTCTCTAAACTCCATTGTTGGAGGTAAGGAGCTCTGCAGCGTCTCGATGAATTAATGCAATTATTTCTATTTTCTATTCAAACACGCTTGTTTCTATCTAAGATATTCATTCGCACTTCAATATGATGAATGTGATGATCCGTGACACTCATCACCATTCTCCATCTATGAACACGTGTCTGACAACCACCTCCGTTCTACCTTCGATTGAATGAGTATCTCTTGGATTCCTTAATCAGAATCTTCGTGGTATAAGCTAGAATCCATTGGCAGCATTCTTGAGAATCTGGAAAGTCTAAACCTTGTCTGTGGTATTCCAAGTAGGATTCAGGGATTGAATGATTGTGATGAGCTTCAAACTCACAAGGGATGGGCGTAGTGACAGACGCAAAAGGATCAATGGATCCTATTCCAGCATAAGTGATAACCGACAGATGATTAGCCGTGCGGTGACAGCGCACCTGGACCATTTTCACTGAGAGGACGGATGGTAGCCATTGACAACGGTGATCCACCAACACATAGCTTGCCATAGGAGGAACCTTGCGTGCGTGAAGATGAAGACAGGGGGAAGCAGAGATTCAAAAGACAAAGCATCTCCAAAACTCCAATATATTCTCCATTACTGCATAATAAGTATTATTTAATCCATGCTTTTTATTTACTACCAATTAAAACTGATAATTATAATTGATATCCTGACTAAGAGTTACAAGATAACCATAGCTTGCTTCAAGCTAACAATCTCTGTGGGATCGACCCTTACTCACGTAAGGTATTACTTGGACGACCCAGTGTACTTGCTGGTTAGTGGTACGAATTGTGAAAAAGTGTGATTTACAATTTTGTGCACCAAGTTTTTGGCGCCGTTGCCGGGGATTGTTTGAGTTTGAACAACTGACGGTGAATCTTGTTGCTTAGATTAGGAAAATTTTGTCTTTTGGGTCAGAGTCTTTTATTTTCTTTTCAAAAATTTTTCAAAAAAAATATTATTTTTCTTTATTAATTTTGAGTTTTTCTGTGAGTTTAGTGTCATATTTTATGTTTGGTGTCAATTGCATGCTTTTCTTTATTTTTCGTTAAACACCCAACCCATGTTCAGTTCTGGCGTTCAAACGCCAGAAACAAGTAAGGAATTGGCATTGAACGCCCAAAGGAAGCTCAGTTCTGGCATTCAGACGCTAGAAACAAGTAAGGAGTTGGCATCTAACGCCACTCCAGCTTCCAACCCTGGCATTCAAACGCCAGTGAGGGATCAGACACATACAAGTGCTGATAGCAACCCCTCTAAAAAGGCTTCTCCAACCACATCTGTAGGAAATAAACCTGCAACAACTAAGGTTGAGGAATACAAAGTCAAAATGCCTTATCCTCAGAAACTCCGCCAAGCAGAACAGGATAAGCAATTTGCCCACTTTGCAGACTATCTCAGGACTCTTGAAATAAAAATTCCGTTTGCAGAGGCACTTGAGCAAATACCCTCTTATGCTATGTTCATGAAAGAGATCTAAAGTCATAAGAAGGATTAGAGAGAAACTGAAAAAGTTTACCTCACTGAAGAATGCAGTGCAGTCATTCTGAAAAGCTTACCAGAGAAGCATAAAGATCCCGGAAGCTTTATGATACCATGCACATTAGAAGGTACTTGTACCAAGAAAGCTCTATGTGATCTTGGAGCAAGTATCAACCTAATACCTGCATCCACTATCAAAAAGCTTGATTTGACTGAAGAAATCAAGCTAACCCGGATATGTCTCCAACTTGCTGATGGCCCCATTAAATACCCATCAGGCGTGATTGAAGACATGATTGTCAAGGTTGGGCCATTTGCCTTTCCCACTGACTTTGTGGTGCTGGAAATGGAGGAGCACAAGAGTGCAACTCTCATTCTAGGAAGACCTTTCCTAGCAACTGGACGAACCATCATTGACATTCAAAAAGGGGAATTAACCCTGAGAGTCAATGAGGACGAGTTTAAGTTGAATGTTGTCAAAGCTATGCAGCATCCAGACACCCACAAATGACTGCATGAGCATTGATATTATTGACTCTCTAGTGAAAGAGGTCAATATGACTGAGAGTCTCGAATCAGAGCTAGAAGATATCTTTAAAGATGTTCAGCCTGATCTGGAGGAACCAGATAGAATAATAGAACCTGTGAAAATCCCTCAAGAAGAGGAGAAACGTCCTAAACCCGAGCTCAAACCATTACCACCATCCCTGAAATATGCATTTCTGGGAGAAGGTGACACTTTTCTTGTAATCATAAGCTCTACCTTAGAGCCATAGGAAGAGGAAGCACTAATTCAAGTGCTGGGGACACACAAGACAGCTGTTGGGTGGTCCATCAGTGATCTTAAGGGCATTAGCCCAGCCAGATGCATGCACAAGATCTTGTTGGAGGATGACGCTAAGCCAGTGATTCAACCACAAAGGCGACTGAATCCAGCCATGAAGGAGGTGGTGCAGAAGAAGGTCACTAAATTACTAGAGGCTGCGATTAATTATCCTATTTCTGATAGCCCCTGGGTAAGCCCTGTCCAAGTCGTCCCTAAGAAGGGTGGCATGACAGTGGTTCATAATGAAAAAAATGAACTGGTTCCTACAAGAACAGTTATAGGGTGGCGTATGTGTATTGATTACAGAAGGCTCAATACAACTACCAGAAAGGATCATTTTCCTTTACCATTCATAGACCAGATGCTAGAAAGACTAGCAGGTCATGATTACTACTGCTTTCTGGATGGATATTGATGAGCGGATATTTTATACGCTTTTTGGGGGTAATTTCATGTAGATTTTAGTATGTTCAAATTAGTTTTTAATAGAATTTTATTAGTTTTTAGGCAAAAATCATATTTCTGGACTTTACTATGAGTTTGTGTATTTTTCTGTGATTTCAGGTATTTTCTGGCTGAAATTGAGGGAGCTGAGCAAAAATCTGATTTAGGCTGAAAAAGGACTCCTGATGCTGTTGGATCCTGACCTCCCTGCACTCGGAATGGATTTTCTGGAGCTGCAGGAGTCTAATTGACGCGCTCTCAATTGGGTTGGAAAGTAGACATCCAGGGCTTTCCAGAAATATATAATAGTCTATACTTTGCGCAAAGATAGATGACGTAAACTGGCGTTCAACGCCAGTTCCATGCTGCAGTCTGGCGCCCAGCGCCAGAAACAGGTTACAAGTTGGAGTTCAATGCCCAAAACATGTTACAACCTGGTGTTCAAATCCAAAAACAGCCCAAGCACATGAGAGGCTTAAGTCTCAGCCCCAACACACACCAAGTGGGCCCCAGAAGTGGAATTCTGCACCAATTATCTTAGTTTACTCATATTTTGTAAACCTAGGTTACTAGTTTACTATTTAAACAACTTTTAGAGACTTATTTTGTATCTCATGACATTTTTAGATCTGAATTTTTATACACTTTGACGGCATGAGTCTCTAAACTCCATTGTTGGGGGTGAGGAGCTCTGCAGCGTCTCGATGAATTAATGCAATTGTTTCTATTTCTCCATTCAAACGTGTGTGTTCCTATCTAAGATGTTCATTCGCGCTTAATTTTGAAGAAGGTGATGAATCCGTGACACTCATCACCTTCGTCAATCCATGAACGTGTGCCTGACAACCACCTCCGTTCTATATCAGATTGAATGAGTATCTCTTAGATTCCTTAATCAGAATCTTCGTGGTATAAGCC
>NC_029772.3:87479232-87482050 GCF_000817695.3 Arachis duranensis
TGATGACAAACGCAAAAGGATCAATGGATCCTATTCCAACATGATCAAGAACCAACAGCTGATTAGCCGTGCTGTGACAGAGCATTTGGACCGTTTTCACTGAGAGGATGGGAGGTAGCCACTGACAATAGTGACACCCTACATACAGCTTGCCATGGAAGGAACTTTGCACTTTGGAATTGAGTTGAATATTACATTACAGGAATTCAGAAGACAAAACATCTCCAAAACTCTAACATATTCTCCATTACTGCATTAAAAGTAATTAATTCACGCTCTTTTATTTTTCTAATAATTCAAACTGATAATTTTAATTGAAATCCTGACTAAGAATAATAAAATAAACATAGCTTGCTTCAAACCAATAATCTCCGTGGGATCGACCCTTACTCACGTAAGGTATTACTCTGACGACCCAGTGCACTTGCTGGTTAGTTGTGCGGATTGCAAAAAGTGTGATTGCAATTTCGTGCACCAAGTTTCTGGCGCCGTTGCCGGGGATTGTTCGAGTTTGAACAACTAAAGGTTTATTTTATTTCTTAGATTAGGAAGATTTGGGCAATTGGGTCAGAGTCTTTTATTTTCTTTTCAAAAATATTATTTTTCTTTATTAATTTTTAATTTTTGATATAATTTTTGAAAATTATTTTGATTTCTAAAAAATATTTTAAGTTTAGTGTTCTTCCTTTTGTTCTTGGTGTTCTTGTGAGTCTTCAAAGTGTTCTTGAGTCTTCTTTGTGTTTTGATCTTAAAATTTTTAAGTTTGGTGTTCCTTGGTGTTTTCCCTCCAAAATTTTCGAAAATAAGGAGCATTAGATCTAAAAATTTTAAGTCTTGTGTCTTTTATGTGTTTTTCTCTTTCATCATAAAATTCAAAATTCAAAAAAAATCTTTTCTAACTGGTTTTAAACTATATTTTCGAAATTTTTTTCAGATTTCAATTTCAAAATTTTTCAAATATTTATGTTAATTGTTAATTTTCTTTCTTTATTTATTTTACTTTTATTTTTATTTCGGTTTTTATTTTATTTTATTTTATTATTTCAAAAATCAATTTTCTTTATATAATAAATTAAATAAAATAAATAATATCAACATCCATACCATCTCCCTTGCTCCATCATGGAACTAAGTGGAAATGAACAGTCCAGGAGGACTCTGGGGTCATATGCTAACCCCACTACTGCTTCATATGGGAATAGTATCTGTATACCCTCCACTGAGTTAGTAGCTTTGAGTTGAATCCTCAGCTCATTATTATGGTGCAACAAAGCTGCCAGTATTCTGGTCTTTCACATGAAGAACCTACAGAGTTTCTGGCACAATTTTTACAAATTGCTGACATAGTACATGATAAAGAAGTAGATCAGGATGTCTACAGATTACTATTGTTTCCATTCACTGTAAAAGATCAAGCTAAGAGGTGGTTAAATAACCAACCTAAGGACAGCATAAAGACATGGAAACAGCTGTCAAAAAATTCCTGAATCACTATTTTCCTCCAAAACGAATGACACAGCTAAGGCTAAGCATCCAAGGCTTCAAACAAGGAGATAATGAATCCTTTTATGATGCCTGGGAGAGATACAGAGAGATGCTAAGAAAATGCCCCTCTAAAATGTTTTCAGAGTGGGTGCAGTTAGACATCTTCTACTTTGGGCTTACAGAAAGAGCTCAGACTTCTCTAGACCACTCAGCTGGTGGATCTATTCACATGAGAAAGACAATTGAAGAAGCTCAAGAGCTCATTGATACAGTTGCCAGGAATCAGCACCTGTATCTAAGCAGTGAACTTCCCAAGAAGGAAGAGGCTAAAACAGTAACTGCTGAACTCAGTCCTGCAAATCAAGCTGCTGAATTCAATCAGCAATTAGATTTTCTAACAAAACAGTTAGCCGAATTCAAGGAGATACTACAAGAAACAAGAATGGCTAATAAAAATATGGAAGTACAATTGAAGCAAACAGAACAACAGCTATCAAAACAAATAACAGAAGAATGTCAAGCAGTTCAATTAAGAAGTGGGAAAACATTAAATACTTCACTTCAAGGTAGCAGGAAGCCAAGAAATGAGCAAACCACCTAAAATCTACCTGAGGACAGTCAGAGCCCAGAGAGGAATACTTCTGGCGCTCAAACGCCAGAAAATGGGTGGAAAGCTGGCGCTGAACGCCCAGACCATGCTCAGTTCTGGCGTCCAACACCAGAAACAAGCAATGAATCAGCGTTGAACGCCCAAAGGAAGCACACTTCTGGCGTTCAGACGCCAGGAACAGGCAAGGAGCTGGCGTCTAACGCCGCTCCAGCTTCCACCCCTGGCATTCAAATGTCAGTGGGGGATCAGATACATACAAGTGCTGATAACAACCCTTCTAAAAAGGCTTCCCAACTCACTTCTGTAGGTAATAAACCTACAGCAACTAAGGTTGAGGAATACAAAGCCAAAATGCCTTATCCTCAAAAACTCCGTCAAGCGAAACAGGATAAGCAATTTGCCCGCTTTGCAGACTATCTCAGGACTCTTGAAATAAAGATTCCGTTTGCAAAGGTACTTGAGCAAATACCATCTTATGCTAAGTTCATGAAAGAGATCTTAAGTCATAAGAAGGATTGGAGGGAAACTGAAAAAGTTTACCTCACTGAAGAATGCAGTGCAGTCATCCTGAAAAGCTTACCTGAGAAGCTTAAGGATCCCGGAAGCTTTATGATACCATGCACATTAGAGGGTAATTGTACCAAGCAAGCTCCATGTGATCTTGGGGCAAGTATCAACCTAATACCTGCATCTATTATCACAAAGCTTGGTTTGACTGAAGAC
>NC_029772.3:87482416-87500561 GCF_000817695.3 Arachis duranensis
AATCATAAGCTCTACCTTAGAGCCACAGGAAGAGGAAGCACTAATTCAAGTGCTAAGGACACACAAGACAGCTCTTGGGTGCTCCATTAGTGATCTCAAGGGCATTAGCCCAGCCAGATGCATGCACAAGATCTTACTGGAGGGTGACGCCAAGCCAGTGGTTCAACCACAAAGGCAGCTGAATCCAGCCATGAAGGAAGTGGTGCAGAAGGAGGTCACTATATTACTAGAGGCTGGGATTATTTATCCTATTTCTGATAGCTCCTGGGTAAGCCCTGTCCAAGTCGTCCCTAAGAAGGGAGGCATGACAGTGGTTCATAATGAAAAAAATGAACTGGTTCCTACAAGAACAGTTATAGGGTGGCGTATGTGTATTGATTATAGAAGGCTCAATACAGCTACCAGAAAGGATCATTTTTCTTTACCATTCAAAGACCAGATGCTAGAAAGACTAGCAGGTCATGAATACTACTACTTCCTGGATGGATATTCAGGTTATAATCAAATTGCAGAAGATCCAAATGATCAAGAGAAAACGGCATTCACATGCCCATCTGGAGTATTTGCATACAGAAGGATGCCATTTGGCCTGTGCAATGCACCTGCAACCTTTCAGAGGTGCATGCTCTCAATTTTCTCTGACATGGTGGAAAAATTTCTGGAAGTCTTCATGGATGACTTTTCAGTATTTGGAGACTCATTTAGCTCCTGTCTTAACCATCTAGCACTTGTTCTAAAGAGGTGCCAAGAGACCAACCTGGTTTTAAACTGGGAGAAGTGTCACTTTATGGTGACTGAAGGAATTGTCCTTGGGCACAAAATTTCGAACAAGGGAATAGAGGTGGATAAAGCTAAGAAAGAGGTAATTGAAAAATTACCACCACCTGCCAATGTTAAGGCAATCAGAAGCTTTCTGGGGCATGCAGGATTCTATAGAAGGTTCATAAAAGATTTTTCAAAAATTGCAAAACCTCTAAGTAATCTGCGAGCTGCTGACACGCCATTCATCTTTGATAAGGAGTGTCTGCAGGCGTTTGAGACTCTGAAAGCTAAGCTGGTCACAGCACCAATCATCTCTGCACTAAACTGGACATTGCCATTTGAACTGATGTGTGATGCCAGTGACCATGCCATTGGTGCAGTATTGGGACAAAGGCATGACAAGCTTCTGCATGTCATTTACTACGCCAATCGTGTTCTAAATGACGCACAGAAGAACTACACAACCACAGAAAAAGAGCTACTTGCAGTGGTTTACGCCATTGAGTGGTTTACGCCATTGACAAGTTCAGATCCTATTTAGTAGGATCAAAAGTGATTGTGTACACTGATCATGCTGCTCTTAAATATCTACTCACAAAGCAGGATTCAAAACCCAGACTCATAAGATGGGTGTTGCTTCTGCAAGAGTTTGATATAGAAATAAGAGACAGAAAATGGACAGAGAATTAGGTAGCAGATCACCTGTCCCGAATAGAACCAGTAGAAGGGGCGTCCCTCCCTCTTACTGAGATCTTTGAAAACTTTCCGGATGAGCAACTCTTTGCCATCCAGGAAGTGCCATGGTTTGCAGACATTGCAAACTACAAGGCAGTGAGATTCATACCCAAAGAATACAGTAGGCAACAATCAAAGAAGCTGATCACGGATGCAAAGTATTATCTTTGGGATGAGCCCTATTTCTTTAAGAGATGTGCAGACGGAGTAATCCATAGATGTGTGCCTAAAGAAGAAGCGCAGAAGATCCTATGGCACTGCCATGGATCACAATATGGAGGACATTTTGGAAGTGAGCGAACAGCCACAAAAGTCCTCCAATGCGGCTTCTACTGGCCTACCCTCTATAAAGATTCCCGAGCGTTTGTACTTAATTGTGACAGTTGCCAAAGATCTGGTAATCTGCCTCACAGTTATGCCATGCCTCAACAAGAGATCTTAGAGATTGAGTTGTTTGATGTATGGAGTATTGACTTCATGGGACCTTTCCCACCATCATACTCAAACACTTATATTCTGGTGGCAGTGGATTATGTATCCAAATGGGTGGAAGCTATTGCAACACCCACTAATGACACTAAGACCGTGTTAAAATTCCTCCAGAAACACATCTTTAGCAGATTTGGTACCCCTAGAGTATTCATCAGTGATGGGGGCACTCATTTCTGCAATAAACAGCTTTACTCTGCTTTGGTTCGTTATGGAGTTAGCCACAGGGTAGCCACTCCATATCATCAACAGACAAATGGGCAAGCTGAAGTCTCTAACAGAGAACTTAAAAGAATCCTGGAACGGACTGTAATTAACCGTAGAAAGGATTGGGCAAGAAGCTTGGATGATGCTCTGTGGGCATACAGAACAGCATTCAAGACCCCTATAGGGACCTCTCCATACCAGCTCGTGTATGGAAAGGCATGTCACTTGCCAGTGGAACTGGAACACAAAGCCTACTGGTTGTGGAAAAACAATTGCTCCAGTTAAATGAGCTTGAGGAATTTAGACTCAATGCTTTCGAGATTGCAAAAATTTACAAAGAGAAAGCAAAAAGATGGCATGATAAGAAACTGTCATCCAGAGTCTTTGAGCCGGGGTAGAAAGTTCTGCTATTTAATTCTAGGCTTAATTGTGTGGTTTAATTGTGTGGTTTTGTCGTGATCCTTACCCACTTATTCCTCAATTTAGCATGCATTTAGATTTCCTTCCTGAATTTATTACATGTTTGAAAATTGCTTCCCAGAGACTTTAATTATTTAATTTTAATTCTCCTTTATTCCATTCGATGCCGTAATCTGTGTGTCAAGCGTTTCAAGCTTTATAGGGCATGAATGAGACAGAGATTGGAGAGGAAGCTAGCAAAAATGGAAGGAACACAAGAGTTTGAGGAGATAACCAGCGAAAAGTGACGCGGTCGCATGGCTCACGCGAAGGAGCGCAAATCGCAGTGACGCAGCCGCATGGCTTCCGCGGCCGCGCGGATTGGAAAGCACAAGCAACGCGGTAGCGTGGACGACGCGAACGCGTGAAGAGGAAAAGCGCCAGCGACGCGTCCGCATGGACGACGCGATCGCACGACATGCGCGATCTGCATAAACTGCCGAATCTGAAACCAGCGATTTTGGACCCTATTTCGGCCCAGTTTTCGGCCCGGAATAGCAGACCAGAGTCAGAGAATATGCAGAAACAACAGAAAAAACATTCATTAAGTAGTTTAGATCTAGTTTTTGACTCTCTTAGGTTTTTTTCTCTATAGTTTTAAGAATTTTAATTTTCAATTGATCTTAGCATTGGAACATTGAGAAGAGTTATTTTCCTCATCAAGATTTCATCACTCTAGTTTGTTTTCTTAACTTGGTTTTATTCTTCCATGTTCTTTGTTATGTTCAATTTTGTCATTCAGATATTTTTATGATTAATTAATGCAAGGATTATTTCTTTTTAATTTAAATTCCATTCCAATAATCATGTCTTCTTTTAATTCCCTTTCATGTGCCATGGATTCTTTATTTACAATGCATAAGTAGTTTCATTACTTGATGGGGAGTTGATTAAAAGGAACTCTTGAGTTGGAAGGATTGAAAGAAAAATTTGTAATTGGGTTAAATGTTGGATTGCTATCCTGTCACCGACGCCAATCCCTTTGAACTAAGTGGGTTGCAACTTGTAAACAGATCTGGTATTTCTACTTGCTTGACTTTCTCTTACCTAGTAACAGCACATTTTTCTGCAACTCGTTGGGAGATGACCTGGGACTTAAAACTCCCAGTAATTTTAATTTAAACTTTCAGTGACAAATTTCTAAATTGATAGGCAGATTTTCGGTGAGTTAAGAACTATACTTGCAACATAACCATTTTAATTAATTTTTAATTCACCAGCTTCTGCACTCCATCAATTTTTGGCGTCGTTGCCGGGGAGTTGCGATAGAGTGCTTATTTTATTAATTAGAATTTATTTATTTGCATTTTCTTTAATTTTGCTACTATGAGCTGTGTGTTTCTTCTGTCAAATGACACGTTCACTTCCTGATCCGCGCTTGCTAATATTCGATCCTGAAATTGAAAGAACAATTTCACGAATAAGGCAAGAACAACGCAGGTTAATCCGCTATGAGGGCGGATTTGAAAGTGAGTCTGAGGAAGAAAAAGTGAATCTGAGGAAGAAACCAGCCCCCGTTCTACTGATTCGGTTGTTTTACGTGCAGAAAACATGGCAGCTAGAAGAACTACCATTCAGGAGGAAGGAGCTCCTGATTTTACACTGCAACCGTTTCAAGCGCATCATCCAGCGGTAGCTACGGATTTTGAAATAAAGACTGCACTGCTAAATTTGATGCCGAAGTTTCATGGCCTACCTGCTCAAGAGCCTATCAAGCACTTGAGAGATTTCCAGGCAGCCTGTTCTACTGTCAGGCGTGATGGCGCTAATGAAACTTCAATTCTGCTGAAAGCTTTTCCGTTCTCTCTTGAGGGAAAAGCAAGAGAGTGGTACTACACTCAACCTCTAGCAAACGTATCCAACTGGGATACACTCAGAAAGGAGTTCCTGGAGAAATTCTTCCCATCTGAAGTTACTGATAAACTGAGGAAGGATATCTCTACAATTGTTCAGGATCCTAACAGACCGGTAGACTTGAACCTTGTTCCTACATGACCCGATCAATTCGATCAGGCACTCGCCATCTATTTTCATTGTTCAACTCTTTGACAACATGAAAAAACCAAAAGCTCTGCCCCCCCTCTATCTATCCAAGGGATGGAAGGGCAGTCTACATCAGTCCATCCAATAAAACTGAAAATTTAGAATAATATTCTATATATCTATTATATAAATATATTAGGCTATAGTAATAGTCAATCCAAAAATTCCATTACTGTATTCATTAAGATGATATTTTATCTTATCTCATAAAGGTTCCGCTCAAAGAAGGGAATCAACAAGTATTATTCTATATAAATAGAATAGAAAAGATTTTCTATTTCGATATTTTGCTACAATAAAAAAACAATCGGACTTTAGGAAAAGATAAAAAATAAAATCTCTCCTAGAATCCTAGAATCTCGTTTTCCCTATTTTGATTTCTACTCTCTTTGAATACTGGGAGCGCTTCAATAATCTTCTGGAAGCATGCCCCCACCACATGATCGACAAGATCGTGCTACTCAGCTATGTCACACAAGGTATGAGACCCCAAGATAAGACCACATTGGAAAGTGCCAGCAATGGGTCTATGAAGAAGTACAAGACCACTGATGAAGCTTGGCAATTGATCAGTGATTTTGCTGAATCTACTCGGAACCACAGACAGAAGCAAGGCCGTTCAAGGGCCATTGCAGAAGTATCTTCTGGCATAGAGACTGCTGCTCTAAATCGAAGCATTTGTGAAATGACCAACCTGCTGAAGCAAATGCAGTTAAATCAACAAGCTCAGCAAACTCAACTGCAGCAAAACCAACAACTAGTTCCACAAAGAATTTGTGGAATTTGTGCTGATTACAGCCATTACACTGATGAATGCCGGTAGCTCCAACAAGAAGACAACATGGTGGCATCCACTCATAACTTCTATGACCGCCCCAACCAAGGGTACAATCAAAGTGGAAATAATAACCATGGATGGCAGGACAATTCAAACCAGAATTGGAGGGATAACAATAATAGGGGAGGCAGAGATAATCAGGGAAATCAGAGGTGGAATAATTACAACAATAGGCAGCAAAATCAACCATACCGAGCACCTCACCTGAGGCAAAACCAAGGACCACCGAACAATCAGCAGCAAACCTCTCAATTTACTCATTCTTCTGTATCTTCTAATGAAGAATTATTACAAGCTTTTGAGAAAAGACAACTGGCCATGGAAAATACCATCGTGAATAGTATTAACGCTAGTCTGAATGGTTTCACCTCTACTATACAAGCTTTTATGACACAACTTGGTTCAGCACAAAATTCCAGTAACCAACCTTCAAGCACCACTGGAATCCCCTCTCAACCATTACCCAATCCAAAGGGAGGAATTAATGCCATCACCCTGAGGTCCGGAACCACACTGCATGAGAGGAATCAGAGGTCTGGAACCACATTGCAAGAGAGGAATCAGGAAGAGCCAAACCCACCTGAACACGCCTCAGCTAAAGAGGTAGTGGAAATAGAAGATGTTGAGGAAGAAAAGGGTATACAGGACATGGCTGAGGAAAAAGACGCTAAATCACAGGAAGAAGCACCAACAGGCGCAGACATTGTAGAGAACACTACTCCCATTCCATTTCCACAACTTGCAAGGAAGCCTAGGAAGCAGCTGGAACCTGATCCTAAAATGGTAGAGATATTTAGAAAGGTTGAGGTAACTGTTCCCCTTTTTGATGTTATTCAGTAGGTACCTAAATATGCAAAGTTTCTAAAAGACTTATGTATCCATAAAGATAAAATTATTGAATTAGAAACTATTCCTTTAGGTAGTTCTATATCTGCTTTAATGGGAGGATTACCTGAAAAATGTAGTGATCCAGGTCCTTGCATAGTTAGTTGTACTATTGGTGGTGTAGTAATTTATGATTGCATGTGTTGATTTAGGAGCATGTGTCAGTATAATGCCTTTGTCCATATATGATGTTTTGAGGCTCCCTCCCTTAAAAAGGTCGGCAGCTCGTTTTGTGTTAGCAGATAAAAGCATTATTACAGTTGCTGGAGTTGCTGAAGATGTTTTGGTGAACATTAAAGGGCTCACATTTCCCATTGATTTGTATATCTTGGAGATGCCCCATAATGATTCAGATAAGCCATCATCAATCCTACTTGGAAGACCATTCCTGAAGACATCAAAATTCAAATTGGATGCTTTTTCAGGGACATACTCCTTTGAAATAGATGGCCGCATAGTAATCTTCAATCTGAATGGAGTCATTAACAACCCCCCAGAAGATCGTTCTATCTTCCAGTGTGATGTCATAGACGAAAGTGTGGCTGAAGTTCAAAAGGAAGAGTTTGAAGAGAGGCACACTGGACAAGGTACAAGTGTGGGGACCCTCTTAACTGACAATGAGGACACTTCGCCATTTTCACAAGCCCCAGATAACCCAGAGCCTGTCCATGATCAAAAGTTAGAATTGAAACCTCTCCCTCCACATCTCAAATATGCTTACCTTGAGGATGAGCAGAAGCTTCCGGTTATTATTGTAAGAGAACTGACTTCTCAACAAGAAGAATAGCTACTTGATGTGTTGAGGAAGCATAAGAAGGCAATAGGGTGGAGTTTGGCAGACATAGTGGGAATCAACCCTCAAATATGCGAGCACAGAATATTTTTAGAAGAGGGAGCAAGACCTGTCCGTCAACCACAAAGAAGATTGAATCCTACCATCTTGGAAGTTGTCAAAAAGGAAGTGACCTGACTATTGGAGGCCGGTATCATATATCCTATTTCAGACAGTGAATGGGTAAGCCTAGTGCAAGTGGTGCCCAAGAAGTCTGGAGTCACTACAGTGAAAAATGAGCATGGAGAGCTCATAGCAACTAGAGTTCAGAATGCTTGGAGAGTCTGCATTGATTACAGACGTCTCAACCAAGCTACTCGTAAGGATCACTATCCACTTCCATTCATTGATCAAATGCTGGATCACCTGTCAGGTAAATCACATTATTGCTTTTTAGATGGTTACACAGGTTATTTCCAGATTCATATAGCTCTTGAAGATCAGGAAAAGACTACTTTTACATGTCCTTTTGGGACCTATGCTTATAAGAGAATGCCCTTTGGCTTGTGCAATGCACTAGCTACTTTCCAAAGGTGCATGATGAGTCTTTTCTCTGATCTTATTGAGGACTGTATAGAAGTTTTTATGGACGATTTTAGCATTTATGGTGATTCTTTTAACCTTTGCTTAGATGGATTATCTAGAGTATTAGATAGATGTATTAATACAAACCTTGTATTGAATTTTGAAAAATGCCACTTTATGGTAAAGCAAGGGATTGTATTGGGACATGTGGTATCTAATAATGGCATTTCTGTAGACCCAGCAAAGGTAAATGTTATTTCTAGTTTACCTTACCCCTCTTCTGTGAGGGAAGTTCGTTCGTTCCTTGGCCATGCAGGTTTCTACAGGAGATTTATTAAGGACTTTAGTAAGGTGGCACTTCCCTTATCCAGATTACTTCAAAAGGATATTGAGTTTGAGTTCAGTGAAGATTGCAAACAAGCATTTGATAAGCTAAAGACTGTTCTAACTCAAGCTCCAATTGTGAGAGGACCCGACTGGAGCCAGTCATTTGAAATCATGTGCAATGCTTCCAACCATGCAGTAGGAGCAGCACTGGCTCAGCGTGAACGTAAAAATCCTTTTGTTATTACCTATGCGTCTAAGACTTTAGACACTGCCCAGTCCAATTATATTACTACTGAGAAAGAGCTACTCGCTATTGTTTTTGCTCTGGATAAATTCCGGGCTTATTTACTTGGTACTAGAGTAGTAGTGTACTCGGACCATGCAACTCTAAAGTATCTATTGGCTCACTACAAGAAAAAAGGCCTATAGCCACGCTTTTTTCTTGCCACGCTTCAAAAGCGTGGCCAAAAGTGGTAATAGATTAGAGATTTGGCCACTTTTTTTATTGCCACGCTTCAAAAGCGTGGCGAAAAGCATCAACGGCCACGCTTTTGTATGTGTGGCAATTGGTTAGAGAAACGACCACGCTTTTTTTTGTCACGCTTCAAAAGCGTGGCCATAAAGAGAAACAAGGACGTTTTGAAAGCGTGGCGACAGGGTTTCATTACGGCCACGCTTACAAAGCGTGGCCATATCCTAGTACGCTTTTGGCACGCTTTAAAAGCGTGGCCAAAAGGTCCTTTTCTGCCACGCTTCAAAAGCGTGGCCGTAGAGCAAAACAGTGACGTTTTAAAAGCGTGCCGAGAGGGGCTCCAACCCATTGACCCTAACCCGGCCCCTGACCCGGCTCCCAACCCGGTCCCCAACCCAAAGACACTAGCCCTAATCACTCGAAACCCTAAGCCTGAAGAGCGCCTCCCATTAGCCTTAGCCCTTCACCCTTCACCCTTCGCACTTCGCCCTGAACCCTTCGCCCTTCGCCCTTCGCCCTTCACCCTTCGCCCTTAGCCTTCGTCACTCGAAACCGCTCATCGAATCCGCTCATCGCACTGTCTCCTACCTCGGCGACCTTATGGCCTCCTTCAGTTCAAAAATGTCCGTACTCTCTCTCTCTCTTTCATAAACCCTTCCTCACTTCAATTCTCTTTTTGATCGCCGTTTCGTTTACTAGCTTTTGATAATTAGGTTTTTCTTTACTTTCCTTCATTTTCGATTGTTATTTGAAAGATGATTTGCGTGTGCTTGTTGATTTGAGGAAGCTGTAGTTCCTGTTTGAGAATGACTTCTGCTTCACTCTCATCGTGCTCAATTCGCTTATCTCTCACTTGATTCCTTTTAACTTATTCTGTCGTTTTCGTGAGACTCGGTAGATTACTGGATTTCGGTATTCCTCTAGGCTTCTTTAATTATAGCTAATTAAGTGGCGAACATAGTCTCTGTGAATAAAATTTTTTACTTCAGAATTCGTTAGCAACTGGAATGTAGGTATCGATCATAGTTTTTACATAAAAGGTTGAACAGTTTTTGTGTGTGTGTGTGATCAAGTTAAAAGGATTGTGCAGAATAGTTAGGGTAAAATTTGCTATCGTAGATAGCAGTGAATCAAGTAATCGTGTTTTTAAGTTTCTCTAAATTGAAGCATAATGTGTTCTTTTGAATCTTTTCTTTCAGCTCAATGCATAGAAGAGCCCTTTTCAGCGGACTTATGCGACTCAGGTGTGTTTGTTTACTGCTTTCTTAAGCCACTGCTTCTTGAAAATGCTTTGTTTGTAGTTACTGGCTTGTTCTTGGTTGATTAACTCTGTTACTGGCTTACTGCTTGATGATTAATTGATACCCTCATTCTTGCTTGTTCTTAGTTGATTAACTCTGTTTCTGGAAGTGAAATCATGGATAAGATTACAGGGTTTTGTGTTTTTGTTGAAATTATTGATAAAAAATGGCTTTGCTATGCTGCTACTACTGTTTTTGAATTTCTGGCTCTGTTATTTTTGAATTTTTGTTGATTTATTGATTTCATGGTTTTTGTTGATTATTTGTTGCTGTTTTTGAATTTTTGTTGATGATTTATTTGATTTCTGGTTCTGTTGTGCAGCTGGTGTTTTTTATTGTGTTAATGAGAGCTGCTATTTTTTACTGTGATGTTGATTTATTGATTTCAGTTATGGATGATTATTTGTTGAATGATTATTTGATTTCTGGGTCTGCTGTGCTGCTGCTGCTCTGATTTAATAATAAAATATTTTGTATTATATATGCTTTCCACTCTAGTTCCAGTTGTCATCCCTATTTGACAATGAGAAAATCCAGCTTTACCACCCCTAATTATATTAATGTATTCAATACACTTGTAACTTGACTCTAAATAATAAATTTTAATTACTCTATTTCTTAATTATTTGTCGCCGAGGTATGATCGACGTTTTCTCATAGGTTTCTTATGCATAATTACTTGAGAAGCTGTCACGTTGATCTGAATGTGTTCAAATTGGCTTACTTTTAGTTCGAAACATCTTATATATTGAAATAGCCTTCTGTCAAAAGTTTTGAAAGTATTAAAAACTATTATTTCTCTCTAGTCTTTAGATAATTTATTGTGCCAAACATGCTAATATATTATTCTTTTCCTGTGCAATATTCAGGCTGCAACTAAAGTTCTTGCTCGACAGTTGGTAAGGCTTACGCAGCAGATTGCTAACCTTCAAGGTAGTCGAGCTCAGATGAGAGGCATAGCAACTCACATACAGGTAAAGAACAAGCATTCAGAAATTGTGCTATGTTTAACTGTATATAGCATGCTGATAACTCTGACTCTGATCTTCTACTGTGGAGATCTAAGATCTGGTTGAACTTGACTGGTTTTATTTAATGTGCATAGCTTGTGTGTTTATTTTTGGTTTTTCTTGTTGTCTTGACTGTTCGCCGGCCTTATTATCTAATCTAATTTTTCTTCTGATCTGGTTGCTGGACGGCCTTTTGTTTGATAGAGTATCATATTATGGTGTAGCTCATATTTTTCTTAGCCCCTTTTTTTCTTTGAAAACTGTAGCTCATATGTAATTTATGGTGTAGTTTGTGTAATACTGCAGTCTATTGTTTCCATGCTCTCACCAATAATTGATTGATCATGCTCTCACCAATATTTCTTTTTGATTAATCTGGTTTAGCTTATTCTGTTTAGCTTGTTTAGTTCAACTAATTTAGTTTAGTTGAATTAGGTGGTTAATTAGAGAATCTGGACTGTTATATGAACTGCAATGATTTCAGTTTGTGGAACTGGTTAAGTCTATGGATTCTGTTTGCTGCTTGCTTGAACCTGGGAAACAGCTATTTACTGCTGCTGTTTAATAAGTGTTGCTGCTTCGTGCCATGTGTTAGAAACCTAGTAGATCTAGAAATTATGCTATGTTTAACTGTATATAGCATGCTGATAACTCTGATTCTGATCTTCTACTGTGGAGATCTAAGATCTGGTTGAACTTGACTGATTTTATTTAATGTGCATAGCTTGTGTGTTTATTTTTCGTTTTTCTTGTTGTCGTGACTGTTCGCTGGCCTTATTGTCTGACCTAATTTTTCTTCTAATCTGGTTGTTGGACGGCCTTTTGTTTGATAGAGTATCATATTATGGTGTAGCTCATATTTTTCTTGGCCCCTTTTTTTCTTTGAAAACTGTAGCTCATATGTAATTTATTGTGTAGTTTGTGTAATACTGCAGTCTATTGTTTCCATGCTCTCACCAATAATTGATTGATCATGCTCTCACCAATATTAAAAGATGGATTTAGGCATTCGTTTCTTCCTCTTTCACACCCTGCAGGTTTTGGCAGCTACTAAAATTAGATATTGGAGGTTTTGTTCAATTAGACGCTAGGTTTTGACAAGTCCCCATGAGATGTAATGGCAAAAGAGAATTGATAGGCACACAGTTTCTTCTTGTTATCATGCTATATAAAAAACATGTCTCAGTTGTGGTGGTTTGGTTTGGTTTTTGTTGTTTTCCATTGTAGGAATGCTATTGATTCCTCTTTATTCAAGCAATGGTTGCATAACTTGCAAAGTGAGATTGGGATTCTAGCTGATGGCACCTTGGCTCTGAGACAAGTTCTAATTCAGGTAATTGCATCATTAGTGTTTAAAAAGTGGATATGATTTCTGATAATTAGGCCTTGTTAAGTGGTAATTTAAGTAACTGACTAACCTGTTAGTCTTCTAGTCTTATTCATGTTCTCAAATCAAAATCAACAAAACTAGTTGGACTCTTTTTGGTGTAAACAGGGTGTAGACATGTTTGGAAAGTGCATTGGGTTTCTCAAATTTAAAGCTGACATTTATAAGCCAGTCTATGTTTCCATTTTCTTGTGTTAATTTTAGCAAGGGGCTATGAACTAGTATGTGGTATCTAAAATGCATAACTATTAGGATCTTTTGCTTCTTACCTTATGTTCTCAGGCATCCATCATTTCTCTTTTGCTTGTAATTTCTGTGCACTTGCACCTGATGCTGATTTCTTTCTTTATATATAATAAAGTAAACCGTGATTAGGTTTCAGGTATTGTATTTGCAAGAGGACCTGCTGTGACTGTGTTGATACTTCTGGAATCAGATGGTGAAACTTATGCTGTCCTTACTGAACAGGTTCTTAGATGTTGGATCCTTGCAAAGAGAACTATGTTTTTTTTCAAACATTTTAACTAGAGTTCCATATTATGCTTATTATCTTTTATTTATCAGGCAAGGGTTCCTACTGGAAGAATTATTTTGGAATTGCCTACTGGAATGTTGGATGATGACAAGGGTGATTTCGTTGGCACTGCAGTTCGTGAGGCTTCTCTCTCTCTCTCTCTCTCTCTCCAATTCTCTTCATAGCTTAGTTGTGCCTCTGACAGGTTGAAGAGGAGACTGGCATAAAGTTCAAACTTGAAGACATGGTTGATCTCACTAATTATTGTTTGATTTGTCTTATAATAAAAATTGCATACTATATTTGTAGGTTTGGTAATAAAAAAGGATTGAAAATTTATATTATGTAGCAATGAAGATCAAGTAACAAAAAGAATTTTTTTTTAATTTAACAAGGCTTTCGCCACGCTTTTAAAGCGTGGCTGTATATTTTGCTATGGAGCGTGGCCGTATCTCTACCTATCACCACGCTTTAAAAGCGTGGCCGTATATCCACCTATCGCCACGCTTTAAAAGCGTGGCAAGCGTGGCCGTATATCCACCGGCCGTATCTCCACCTACAGCCACATTTTAAAAGCGTGGCCGTATCTCCACCTACAGCCACGCTTTAAAAGCGTGGCCATATTTTCCACCTACAGCCACGCTTTTCCAAGTGGCAGTTTGTAAAAAAGCGTGGCAAACAAAAAGCGTGGCAATAGGCTGCAAAAAGCGTGGCGATAGAGCAACCGCCACCCTTTGATAGGTCACCATTTCAAAAGTGTGGCGGTAGCTCAAAAAGCGTGGCGAAAAGCTATTGCCACGCTTTTTTCAGATTTTTGCCACGCTTTAAAAGCGTGGCAAAAGACGTGTTTTCTTGTAGTGGCTAAAAAGGAATCCAAACCAAGACTTATACGTTGGATACTGCTGTTACAAGAGTTTGATTTAGAAATCAAGGATAGGAGTGGTACTCAAAATTTAGTTGCAGACCACTTGAGTTGCCTTGAACATATTAAGGATGATTCTACTCCTATAGATGATAATTTTCCTTTTGACAACCTGCAAGCAGTATTTGAAGTAGTCCCTTGGTATGCACCTATTGCTAATTATTTAGTTAGCCGCACATTTCCTCCACATTTTTCTAAACATCAAAGAGATAAGCTGAAAAGCGAGTCAAAATATTATATATGGGATGACCCATATTTATGGAGATGTGGCGCTGACCAGATAATTAGATGTTGTGTACCTCAATCAGAATTCCAGTCCATTTTAGAAGCCTGTCACTCATCTGAAAGTGGAGGACATTTTGGCCCTCAACGAACAGCTAGAAAAATCTTAGACTGTGGATTCTGGTGGCCTACTCTTTTTAGAGATGCTGCTGAGTTTTGTAAATCTTGTCACCCATACCAGAAATTTGGTAACATATCCAAGAGGGATGAGATGCCTCAACAATATATGCTTTTCTGTGAAACTTTTTGATGTTTGGGGCATTGACTTCATGGGTCCATTTCCAAATTCTAGAAGATATTTTTATATATTGTTAGATGTAGATTATGTTTCCAAATGGGTGGAAGCAATTCCTACCCGCACTGATGATGCCAACACTGTTGTTTCCTTTGTGAGAAACCATATTATATGCCGCTTTGGATCACCACGAGCGATCGTGAGCGATCAAGGCACCCATTTTGTAACAGGAGACTAACAGGATTGATGAAGAAGCATGGGATAATCCATAAAGTTGCAATAGCTTACCATCCCCAAACTAATGGGCAAGCCGAGGTGTCAAACAGAGAAATTAAACGTATCTTGCAAAAGATAGTTAAGTCTCACAGAAAAGACTGGAGCACCAGACTACAAGATGCACTATGGGCATATAGAACAGCATACAAGACACCCATTGGGATGAGTCCCTTCCGCTTATTTTATGGAAAAGCTTGTCATCTCCCAGTTGAAATCGAACACAAAGCCTTCTGGGCAGTTAAAGAGTGCAACATGGGAATTGAGAATGCTGGAGCTGAAAGAAAGTTACAACTGCAGGAACTGGAAAACCTTCGCCTAGAAGCTTATGAGAACTCCAGAATATACAAGGAAAAGATGAAAGCTGTGCATGATCAAAACATCAAGAAGAGAGAGTTCCAACCTGGAGATTTTGTTCTCCTTTACAAATCTCGACTGAGGCACATGCCCGGCAAGTTGAGATCAAAATGGGAAGGTCCATACAGAATAGAGAAGGCTGAACCGTACGGAGTTTATCACCTAAGCCATCCTTTAAGTTCTGAACTTATTAAGGTCAATGGACACCGTCTGAAGCTATACCATGGTGAGAAGGTGCAGAAGAGCAAGGAGCTTGAGATCTTCCGCCTGGAAGATCCCTACATAGCAACAGATTGAGCTAGTGGAACGTCCAACTTACGGACGTTAAAGCAAAGTTCTTGGTGGGAGACAACCCACCGCGGTATGATCGTTCTTTTCTTCACTTTTAGTTTTTCGTCTTTAAATAACTATTCTCTTTATTAGTGCTTTCGTGCTCTTTCAATTACATGCCTTTATCTTTCTAATAAAAAAAAATTTCGCCGCGCGACGCGATCGCCCAAGCGACGCGTCCGCGCGGCAGGGGGGTGAAGAAAAATAAAAATGAACAGAAAGTTTCGCAGGAGCAGCACTGGAGTCGTGCCAAAGGCACAATTTACTCCATGCGACCGCGTCGCTGACGCGACCGCGTCGCATGGATATCATGGCCTCCCACGCGACCGCGTACTCCACGCGGCCGCGTGCCCTGCATTTTCGACGTAAAAGGGTGCACAATGCTATATTGTGCGAGAGTGGTGCTGGATTGGTGCTGGAAGCACAATCCTGGTCACGTGACCGCGTCGCCGACGCGGCCGCGTCAATTAACTTCTGATGCACACTCACGCGATCGCATTACCCATGCGATCGCGTCACCTTAATTTGGCAATTGAATTATATTGAACAGAGAGTTGTGCTGGAGCGAGGCTGCACTCGCGCCAGCAGCACAATGTAGGTCACGCAACCGCGTGACCGACGTGATCGCGCCCCCCCTTCCTGACGCGCATCCACACGAACGCGTGCCTTCCACGGCCGCGTTGCATGCGCCGCACAGCTCAACCCAATAAGCCAACTTATCTTATCTTTCTCTTCTCCAAACCCTACTTTTTCTTTTCCCCCCTTCTTTCTTCTTTCTCCCTTTGCCCTTCTACCTCACCTTTCACTTTCTCTCTCTCTCACCACCATTAACAAGGTTTTACCTTCTTCTTCCTTCTTCTCTTTTCTATCATTCTTATTATAGTATGTATATATTATTATTTTCTTTTTCTTTTCTTTTTCTTTTCACATCTTTATTTTTCCTTCTTCTTCTTTTACTTGGTGTTAGAAACCTTTTGAGTCATCATTCCCCATTATATGCTTGTTGATTATTGCAAATTGTTTGACAATTATTTTTTCTCCTATTTAAGGGATTGCTTGCATGTTCAATTCCATACTTTTTATATCTTGTTTCCCATGCATGCCATGTATTTGTGAAAAAGCCCATATAGCACTATGCACTTTTCTATATTACTTTACTCTACTCTGCAATGCTTGCTTTTCACAAATTCCCTTTCATATTTTATTATTTAAATTTAATTATCAATACAACCATGATAGTTAGTTTGTTACAAATGGTAACCTAACTTGGACATTGAATGTTTGATATATGCTACTCATGCCTTTGCCTGCATGCCAATAAACCTCTTGCATTCCATTGTCCTACATGCACTTGCTATATTTCCATTGATGAGCTTTTCACATGTAATCCGGACCATGTGTTCATGCTATTTATCTTTATTGTGCATTGACTATCACTTACAATACCCTCTTCCTTGCTCTATCTCTATGAATTTAATTTTCTTTCTCTTCCCTTCTTTAAGGATGGCCACCAAGAAAGGACAAGAATGAATTTAATTTTCTTTCTCTTCCCTTCTTTCAGGATGGCCACCAAGAAAGGCAAAGGAGAAAGCTACCCCCAAATCTACAGCAAGAAAAAGAACAAAAAGAGCATTAGTAGTAGAGCCTTATTTAACTACGGTTAAACCCTCAACAAAAAGAATTAAAAGGATTATAAAGGTCGATGAAAAGGAAAAAGCATTCTCAGCAAAGGACACTACACGATTTCCCAATCGCTATTGTGAGCAGATGTTTCCCATTCTGGCAGCTCAGAATTACAACAATGAACATCTTCTTATCCTTCCACCTCGTATTGCCACATTTGTTGAGCCACAAATTGCACAAAGACATTAGGGATTCCTCCAGAGACTGCCACGACAGGTTAATTTTTCTTGGGTAGTTGAGTTCTACTCCAACTTCTATATACCAACCCTGCAGTCTGTTTATGTCTGGCAGAAGCAAGTCCCCATTACAGAAGAGGTCATTCAGCAAGTTCTGAGTCTTTCCCCTATTCCAGAAGGAATGGACGCTTTTCAAGAAGCCACCCTTCAGCGCCAGAGATACCAATTTGACTGGGACTCCGTTCTCAGCGTCATTGCTTTACCTGGCAGCCGTTGGATCTACGGATACCACCGCAACCGCCCTAAGGAAATCTTGGCTTCCGCACTTACCTTGGAGGCTCGCGTATGGGCACAGATCATGTCCCATTACGTCTTTCCAAGCACTCATGAGTCCTCCTTCACTGCAGACATGGCTATTCTACTATGGTGCATCCTTACAGAGCAACCTCTGAATCTCTCAAGACACATTCGGCATGCTATGGAGCATGTACAAATCGCGGGCAACTTACCTTTCCCCGCCTTGGTCTTAAATCTTGTCTCCGCAGCCGGAGTCTCCTGCAGAGCTGGGGACACCAAAGTCATGCTTCCACGGGATGATCAATATGTCCCTAATGGGAAATACCTCAGACTTTCAGCAGCCACTACAAGCCAGCCTACTGAGCCGGTTGATGATATTCCTTCTTCAACACCACAAGCATCTACCACTGAGAAAGTCCTCCAGCAGATACTTGAAAAGTTGGATCGGCATGAACAAAAAGCAAAGATGAGAGAGCACCGTAACGAGCGCCGATTCAAACACCTCAAGGAGCTACTCAAGGGATGCTTCAAAGACTCAGACACCCCGGACTCCACTTCTTTTACCAGCACCGGGAGCCATACTGGTCCCGACTGTGGAAATACTGCCACCAGCCCACCCCTGTTCCTGACAGATGGCACCGAGGACGGTGCAAAGCCTTAAGTGTGGGGAGGTCGGTCAGTACCTGACTTCCGAAGGTAAATTCTCTTCTCTGACACCAATAATTAGGATATTTTAGTTAGATTTTTTCTTTCTTTTATAGAATAGAATAAATTGCATAGGTTAGGATAGTTGCATGCATGTTC
>NC_029772.3:87500582-87501892 GCF_000817695.3 Arachis duranensis
AATTATTTTATTCTTGTGTGTTTACTTCTCTATGATTGTAATCTATATTTTGTTTTATCTTATATGTCCAATATTTATTATATTTACATGCTTGCACATGATTGAGGCCATTATTTGTTTAAACTCACTTATCCAAATCAAGCCTACCCTTTTCAATTACCCTTGTTAACCACTTTGAGCTTTTAAAACCCCATTTGTTCTATATTTCACCACATTACTAACCTTAAGCTGAAAACAATTGCATATCCCAAATTGAATCTTTGGTTAGCTTAAGATAGAATTGTGTGTGCTAGTTAAGTATGGGAAATTGTGGGAACAGAAGTTGTTAAGGGAATGTGTCATGAAAATTTAAAGGAAATTTGGATACCCACTCATGTGAAAATATAAAAATGAAAAATCTAGGTGCATTGATAAGCTTTATTAATTCAAAAAAATAATAAAAAAATATTCAATAAATAAGGGGACAAAATTACCCCAATGTTAAATTCAGAATTCAAAGATCAATGCACATATGATAGAATTAAAATACAAGGTTGAAACATGAGTATGGGTTGAAAAAGGAATTATGGGTAACTAGGCATGAATTTAAAAGCATATAGAATATATGTATATTAGGTGAGAGCTTAGGTTAATTAAAGATTCAATTTATAAAGCTCACTTAGCCATATGTATATCGTTACCTGCACCTTGGCCCCATTACAACCCTGAAAAGACCTTATGATGTTTGCATTGGTATATTAACTGTTGTTGATTGGTTAGGAGAAAAACAAAAGTTAGAAAGCATGACTAGAGAATAATAGAGTGATTACCCTATACACTAGAGATTAGAGCCTACATACATTATCAGTGAGGGTTCAATGCTTGAATTTTCATGTTTCCAGCCTTCATAAGCTATCTTCTTGCACTTTATCGGTTTTATTATATGATGATAGAATTAGTGGAATTTGATTTGTAATTGTTTTGAAGGGCTTATTTACTTTTGATTAAGTGGATAATAATCATATAGTTGCATTTATTTATGTATGTAGGATTGCATTGCATTTCATGAGTTTCTGCATGTTCATACTTATTTCCTTGTCTCCTTCAATTTAGCATGAGAACATGCTAATGTTTAAGTGTGGGGAGGTTGATAAACCACTATTTTATAGTTTATATTGTGTTTAATTGTGTGGTTTTGTCGTGATCCTTACCCACTTATTCATCAATTTAGCATGCATTTAGATTTCCTTCATGAATTTATTACATGTTTGAAAATTGCTTCCCAGAGACTTTAATTATTTAATTTTAATTCTCCTTTATTCCATTGGATG
>NC_029772.3:87502557-87504760 GCF_000817695.3 Arachis duranensis
AACTAAGTGGGTTGCAACTTGTGAACAGATCTGGCATTTCTACTTGTTTGACTTTCTCTTACCTAGTAAGGGATAACCAAACAGAACAACTATTAATTATAAATTAATCTTACAATCACACCATCAATGATAGAAATTCTAACCAATCAATTCCCAGTCAAGGCCTCTTATTTTTATTATTTAAAATTCCTCAATTTAAATCCTAATTTAATTAGCTTAACTCTTTTTGGAATATCTGATTAATAAAACAGCACATTTTTCTGCAACTCGTTGGGAGATGACCTGGGACTTAAAACTCCCAGTAATTTTAATTTAAACTTTCAGTGACATATTTCTAAATTGATAGGCAGATTTTCGGTGAGTTAAGAACTATACTTGCAACGTAACAATTTTAATAAATTTTTAATTCACCAGCTTCTGCACTCCATCAATGAAATAGCAAAAAGAAGCTCACTGGTGTGAAAAAATCAGTAAGAGCTGTTTTGGGTGTTAAACGCCCAAAAGAAGCATCTACTGTGCGTTTAACGCCAGTAGAGATAGCCATCTGGGCGTTAAACACCAGAAAGAAGCAGCTTCTGGGTGTTTAACACCAGATTTACATCGTCCTGGGTGTTCAGAAAAACACCCAGTGATAAAGGAGTTTCTGGCGTTTAACGCCAGCTAGAAGCAACAGCTAGGCGTTAAACGCCCAGACCAAGCACCAACTGGGCGTTAAACACCCAAAACATGCAGCAGTTGGGCGTTTAACGCCAGGATTGTGGAAGGGAGGAAGTTTTTGTTCCCAACTTGATTTTTTTCAAATTTTCATGTTTCCATCCATAATTTCTTGCACAAACATATTACAAATCCTAATTTTTCAAATCCTTTTTCAAAGATATCAAATGTATCTTAATTCTAAACATAAATCTTTTTCAAATCCTCTTCAACTTCTTTTCAAATCCTTTTCAAAACAAACCTATCTCTTTTCCCTCTCAAATCTTTTCAACTCATCAATATCTTTTTCAAATCTTCACAATATGTTTTTCAAAACAAATCTATCTTTTTCAAATATCTTTCATATTATTCATATCTTTTAAATTTTAAAGTGCATCTTTTTCCTATCATACTTATCTTTTACAAGTCATATCTTCTATCATATCTTTTTCAAAATTTTCGAAAACCCACCCCTCCCTTTAAATCTACGTTCGGCTCCCTCTTCTCCTCCATAATTTGAACTTGACTCTCCCTCTATCCCTCTCCTTTCCTTTCTTTTGCTTGAGGACAAGCAAACCTCTAAGTTTGGTCTATTTATCCGTGATCACTAAACCAATACACACTAAGATCATGGCACCTAAGGGAAAACAAACCACTCCAAGAGGCAAGAAAGAGAATATTCCAAAACCACTTTGGAATCAAGGGAAGTTCTTAACCAAAGAACATTCAGACCATTACTACAAATAATGGGTCTAAGGTCAGTGATCCCGGAAGTTAAATTCGATCTGAAAGAAGACGAATATCTGGAGATCCAAGAGCAAATTCGAAACAGGAGCTGGGAAATCCTAGCTAATCCTGAAACAAAGGTGGGAAGAAACATGGTTCAGAAATTCTACTCTAATCTGTGGCAAACAGACAGGCAGAGAATAGCTGGAACCACCTTCTATGACTATCGAACTCTGGTCAGAGGGAAGATTGTTCACCTCCACCCTAACAAAATAAGAGAGATCTTCAAGCTGCTCAACTGAAAAATGACCCAGACTCCTTTAATAGAAGAATGATGAGAACAAATAAGGGCTTGGACGAGATTCTAGAGGACATATGCCTCCCTGGAACCAAGTGGACAACCAACACAAAGGGTGTCCCAAACCAACTCAAGAGAGGAGATCTCAAACCAGTTGCCAGAGGCTGGCTGGACTTCAATGGGCGTTCTATACTGCCCACTAGCAACCGCTCTGAAGTCACCATCAAAAGAGCAGTAATGATCCATTGCATTATGTTGGGAAAAGAAGTGGAAGTTCATCAGTTGATCTCTTGTGAACTTTACAAAACTTTACATAATTACAAACAAGAACTCCAAAGATGTCAAATTGGCTTATCCAAGCTTAATCTCTATGCTATGTAAAGATGCTGGGGTAAAGATGGGAGTAAATGAGTATATCTCAGTTGAGTAACCAATCACCAAAAAGTCAATGGAAGGACAACAAGTGCAGGACGACTCCATCAAGAG
>NC_029772.3:87504811-87520840 GCF_000817695.3 Arachis duranensis
CTGGGAGCGTCTTGAAGCATCTGTCACCAAGTTGCAAGAAGCTATGGACCAACTAAAGGAAGAACAGCAAAATCAAAGTAGAATGCTTTGCAAACTGCTTGGGGAACAAGAAGAGCAAAGGCGTGAACTTAAGGAACTGAAGCGTCAGAAGCTATCTCTTGAAGGGCCAAGCACCCCACAGACTAAAGGAGCATCCACCTCCCAAAATAAAGGTTGTTGAGTCCTAATCTTAGCCTTAACTCTGTGATAATTGTTCTTATCAGGAATTTACCTTAGAAGTTATATATGAGTAGTAGTAATTAGTATCTCTATTTTGATTTTATCTCTAATTAAGATATAATTTATTTTTCTCATCATCATCAAACATGAATAAAATAGTAGATTTTTAGAATAAAGAGGCAATATTATTTTTGAGTTTTTAATAAGGAAAATTCTAATTATTTATATGTGGTGGCAATACTTTTTGTCTTCTGAATGAATGCCTGAACCGTGTATATTTTTTATATTAAATTTTATGAATGTTAAAATTGTTGGCTTTTGAAAGAATGATGAACAAGAGAAATGTTATTGATGATCTGAAAAATCATGAAATTGATTCTTGAAGTAAGAAAAAGCAGTAAAAAAAAAGAAGGAGCAGTAGAAAAAGTCAATAGCCCTTTAAACCAAAAGGCATGGGCAAAAAGGATCCAAGGCTTTGAGCATCAATAGAAATGAGGGCCTAAAGGAATAAAATCCTGGCCTAAGCGGCTAAATCAAGCTGTCCCTAACCATGTGCTTGTGTCATGAAGGTCCAGGTAAAAAGCTTGAGACTAAGTGGTTAAAGTCGTGATCCAAAGCAAAAGATTGTGCTTAAGAACTCTAGATACCTCTAATTGGGGACTTTAGCAAAGCTAAGTCATAATCTGAAAAGGTTCACCCAGTTATGTGTCTGTGGCATTTATGTATCTGGTGGTAATACTAGAAAACAAAGTGCTTAGGGCTACGGCCAAGACTCATAAAGTAGCTGTGTTCAAGAATCAACATACTAAACTAGGAGAATCAAAAATACTATCTGAATTCTGAGTTCCTATGGATGCCAATCATTCTGAAATTCAAAGGATAAAGTGAGATGCCAAAACTGTTCGAAAGCAAAGAGCCACTAGTCCCGCTCATCTAATTAGAATCTGAGCTTCACTTAAAACTCTAAGATATTATTGCTTCTTGATTTCTATCCTATTTTATTTATCTAGTTGCTTGGGGACAAGCAACAGTTTAAGTTTGGTGTTGTGATGAGCGGATATTTTAAACGCTTTTTGGGGGTAATTTCATGTAGTTTTTAGTATGTTTTAGTTAGTTTTTAGTATATTTTTGTTAGTTTTTAGGCAAAATTCATAATTCTAGACTTTACTATGAGTTTATGTGTTTTTCTGTGATTTCAGGTATTTTCTGGCTGAAATTGAGGGAGCTGAGCAAAAATCTGATTCAGGCTGAAAAAGGACTGCTGATGTTGTTGGATTCTGACCTCCCTGCACTCGGAATGGATTTTTTTGAAGCTACAGAAGTTCAATTGGAACGCTCTCAATTGAGTTACAAATTAGACATCCAGGGCTTTCCATCAATATATAATAGTTCATACTTTGCTCAAAGATAAACGATGTAAACTGGCGTTTAACGCGAGTTCCATGTTCCATTTTGGCGTTAAACGCCAGAAACAGGTTGCAAATTGGAGTTAAACACCCAAAACAGGTTACAACCTGTTGTTTAACTCCAGAAATAGCCCAGGCACGTGAAAAGCTCAAGTTTCAGCCCCGCACACACCAAGTGGGTCCCAGAAGTGGATTTTTGCACTATCTATCTTAGTTTACTCATTTTCTGTAAATCTAAGTTACTAGTTTAGCTTAGTTTACTCATTTTCTGTAAACCTAGGTTATTAGTTTATAGTATTTAAACAATTTTTAGAGATTTATTTTGTACCTCATGACATTTTAGATCTGAACTTTGTACTCTTTGACGGCATGAGTCTCTAAACTCCATTGTTGGAGGTAAGGAGCTCTGCAGCGTCTCGATGAATTAATGCAATTATTTCTATTTTCCATTCAAACACGCTTGTTTCTATCTAAGATATTCATTCGCACTTCAATATGATGAATGTGATGATCCGTGACACTCATCACCATTCTCAATCTATGAACGTGTGCCTGACAACCACTTCCGTTCTACCTTCGATTGAATGAGTATCTCTTGGATTCCTTAATCAGAATCTTCGTAGTATAAGCTAGAATCCATTGGCAGCATTCTTGAGAATCTGGAAAGTCTAAACCTTGTCTGTGGTATTCCGAGTAGGATTCAGGGATTGAATGATTGTGACGAGCTTCAAACTCACAAGGGATGGGCGTAGTGACAAACGCAAAAGGATCAATGGATCCTATTCCAGCATAAGTGATAACCGACAGATGATTAGCCGTGCGGTGACAGCGCACCTGGACTATTTTCACTGAGAGGACGGATGCTAGCCATTGACAACGGTGATCCACCAACACATAGCTTGCCATAGGAGGAACCTTGCGTGCGTGAAGATGAAGACAGGGGGAAGCAGAGATTCAAAAGACAAAGCATCTCCAAAACTCTAATATATTCTCTATTACTGCATAATAAGTATTATTTAATCCATGCTTTTTATTTACTACCAATCAAAACTGATAATTATAATTTATATCCTGACTAAGAGTTACAAGATAACCATAGCTTGCTTCAAGCCAACAATCTCTATGGGATCGACCCTTACTCACGTAAGGTATTACTTGGACGACCCAGTGCACTTGCTGGTTAGTGGTACGAATTGTGAAAAGTGTGATTTACAATTTCGTGCACCAGGGGTTCATAGGCATATGGTGGTGGTTGTTGATAATCAAAAGAGTGCTCAACATAGCCGTTGCCTTGATATGCATCACAGAATGGTTGTTGATAGTCCATTGGAGGTGGTTGTTGCCATGAGGGTTGATCAAGTCCTTGTGGCTCCTGCCATCTTTGATTGTCCCATCCTTGATGCAAATTGTCATTATAATCTCATATTCCTGAAATATAATTGTAACCAGATTCATAGACAAAGGGGTGAGAGTTCATAGTAGTAAGAGAAAATAAGAACAAAAACTAACAAAAAGAAAATATTCTGAAAAATATATGATTTTTGAAAAAAGATAAGATAAGATTTTGAAAAAGATATGATTTTTGAAAAAGATAAGATAAGATTTTGAAAAAGATATGATTTTTTAAAAAAAAAGATAAGATAAAAAATTTTAAAATAAAAATCTGAAATTTTTTTTATTTTTGAAAAATATTTACATTAACCAATAATAAGGCACACGTTTGCAATTCCCTGGCAATGACGCCATTTTGACGATCGGATTTTCTATCGGTAAAGAAATTCACAAATATAATCGCGTTGTAAGTATAGCTTCTAAACCAACAGAAAATTCTTTCATACAAACGTTTGGTTGTCACAAGTAACAAACCCAATAAAATTTATAAACCGAAGTATTCAAACCTCGGGTCGTCTTCTCAAGGAATTGCAGGGAAGTATGACTTATTATTGGTTATGGAAAAAGATATATTTTTTGGTTTTTGAAATAGAGAATAAGTAATTTAAATAGCAAGAGAAATAAATTAATAATTAAGAAAACTCTTGGCAAGGTATGAAAATTAGAATGCCTATCCTAGTTATCCTTATCAATGGTGATGAGAATTATATTTTTGCTCCCACTAAGTCAAGTAGTTAAATTAAATTAACACCTAAAGTCCTAGTCAACTCCTAAGGAAAGACTAGAGTTATAGGAATCTAAATCAATCAGCAAAGATATCAATTATCAATCACAATGAGTTTGACAACTCAAGAGTTACCAATTAATCAACCAAAGCCAAGAATGTAGAAAGCTAAATAAAAATCATATATCTGAAAATACCTCAAATTGCATTAATTAAGAAAATCCTAACATAAAAAGTTCATAAGCCAATTTGGCAACATAAATCAAATAAAAGTATTAGAGTATCTAAGAATGGAAGAGAAACATAAATTAAAGTAACATTGAACCTGTAACTGAAGAGGTCATAGCTTAAACACTACAACAAAATAGCATTTTGGCGACGTTTTTTTTAATGCTTGGTGACAATTTTAACTGTCACTAAATGATTTTGCGACGGTTAAAAAAGCGTCGCAGATTTGAGCGTCGCCAGCTGACATAGTGACGGTTTTGGACCACCGTTGGTAAGGAGTGTCGCTAAATTGTTTGTGACGGTTTTTAAAGCATAAAACCTTCACTAATTTGCAACACATGTAAAGGTGTTTTTTTATACTGTATTTCGCGACGTTTTGAAACTGTCGTTAAATTACTAAATTCTATGACACTTTTTTCTTATATTTTATGACTATTTGAAACCGTCACTAAGATACTAGTTCTTATGACTGTTTTTAGATATATTTAGTGACTATTTAAACTGTCATAATATTTTTAGTGACAATTTTTCGATCTAAAACCGTCACTAAGTTACTTATTTCTGTGATAATTTTTTCCTATATTTAGTAACTATTTTAAACTATCATAATCTCTCTAACATCAAAGCTTTTTTTATTAAATATTGCAAAAAATATTTCTATTTTAAATAATAATTTGTGTCTACCAACAAAATAATAAATGGCATTAGATTTCAACAAATTTAAACTCAATCCCACAAATTTTACAAAAATAGCAACAATATATTTCAAAAGTTGAATTTGACAAGTTTTACATAGTCATAATCCATAAAATATAAATTTAAAAAATTCTAAATTAATCCAAACATGTAAAGCTAAAGCTAATAATTGTACTTGTAATTTAATCCTCAACTTTTCTCCGCAACTTCGCTTCACCTTCAACCTCAATAGTATTCAACTTCAGTAATTGCTTCACAAGCAACTCTTCAACACAAGAAACTCTCTCTTGTCCTCTTCAACAATTTCTTGTGATCCCCCTAAAGACCCAAATAAGACAAATCATGCATCAATAAATAATATTCTAGATGAACAAAATAATATTATAATAACTGAAACACAAAAATATACAAACTTAAAACTTGGTTCTTTAACTTAAGATAAAACTAAACAATAACCGAAACAAGTGAAACTCACTTGAAGGCTATAGCGAGCTTATGGCAACTCCTTATCCAACGATTTTCCTCTTGCCTCCCTTACCAATCTCTCCAATTTCTCAATCTTTTTGCAAATCACACATTCAAACCCAATACTCTAATCTACAGAATACAAAACCTAGTTTCCACAATCAATGTTGTTTCTGATGCATAATAATATCTTCACTTATCAGCAAATTCCCTTAAACTCCTATCTATTCCATCTCAAACAAGCTCAAAAGATAAAAACAAACTTGAATATTTATTTATTTAAAAAAATCTGTTAACTATGACAAAAAAAATATGAGGAAAAGGTTTCAGTACAAATCTGTTTTCCTATCTATTTCATCTCAAACGAGCTCAAAAAATTTTTTTTGTGGGTAGTTTAATATTGTATGACTTATTTTTAGTTTATATTTAATTGAGAGTAATCATGATTATATAAATTTTAAAATTTAATTTTATTTGTTAAATTTTAAAATTAAAATTATAAAACTGAAGTACATTAGAGTGTAAATTTTTACTATCCATAAATAGAAATAAAACAAATTTTATATATATTAAATAGAACAGATAGAATCAGATACAATAAAAATCTACTCTAACTTCTTTCATTGTCATCCCTACATATAATTTTATATAACACTATAAAACAATCAAGAAAAATCCAAAAATTATAATATAATAGCAAAGTTTAAGTTTAGAAATGTTTCAACGTTTCTATATATATCTATCATGCATGCATCTTCTCAAATAATTTTAATTAGTCCACGTATCACAAAACCTTTACCATACCACTTAGGCATATAAAATTACCCAATAGAATTGAAGGAGTAATCAATTTTGTCACTGTCAAATGAATAGCAAATCTAATGAAATCAACTAGTTGTCTTGTCAAAGCATTGGAGGGCATATAGACAATATGTGTAGATAACCATTAACCTTCTGTCCTTTGATTCAACCATGCATCATAGCAATATATCTAGCTAGCTGTAAATCAATAATAAACATTTACAATGCGAGATAGGGTTTTAATTTATTTGGTACCTTTTGGACTTCACTTTTAATTTCATCCAGAGCTTAACAAAGATATTAATATAGACTTAAGATCATAAAAAAACATGAACAGTATAAAAATGGCTTTGATGAAAGTAACATTAATAATGACTGGAAAATTGATTAGTGGAGAAAAAAATAAAGGAAGCAAGGATACCGCTTTTTGGTGCATTTTCTTGGAGGCTTGTGAATCCTCTAACTGCAACATATATAAACATAAACATTAATTTGCAAACAAAAATAAACTATAAAGAAAATTTCCAAAATGATATACTGGCTTACCCATTAAACCTGCAGAATTCATCAAAGAAGTTAAGAAGCTGAGCTCCCCTGTACTCCTATTCTACTCAGAGCAAAGAAGATAACAAATGAGGAATAAGAATATAGAAACAAGTCTCAACTTAATAATTGACAAGCATTATAGATTAAACAATAATATGAAAAATGCAAAAGTGTAAATGAAAATCATATCATCAGAGATGAAAACATCCTAGCCTAGGAATAGTAAAAGCACGTAGTTTTCTTCAACATGCAGGATGAACAGGAATATAGATTAGTCAAACCAAAAACTCTTTTATGAAAGCTTCAAGTGAATCATCAATCATCATGCAGTGCAAAGTGCACAATGAAGGAACCCATTTACTCAGTGCCGCATAGGAAAGAAGTTGGGGAACCAAACATCACAATCATATATGCTTGTATGTAAGTAATGCAACCAGGTATATTCTCTAGTATTGGAGGCATATAAGGCATATACAAGCGTTGACTAATATACCGCAGAAATTAGAATCACTCCTACATAAAACTCATATACAAGCGTTGACTAATGAAATTAGAATCAAAGATAGTGCTCAAAATTAAAGCGTTGACTAATAGAAATTTCTAATAATCTTAATTATTAACCAAGTATTTTGAATTTCTAGCCGGCGCTGTCAGCAAGAAATTTAAAAAAGAAGCAGCAAATTAAATAGTTTAGTCTGAACTCTGAAAGCCTTAAACAACTGTACCTCTTTACATGCTGGTGGAGTGCGTTTGCCCTTTATGGTTCGAGATATCCTGAAGAAACCAACCTGCTCTATGGTTTTAAAGAAGCTTAGATGATTGTCTTCAAGTTTATTCTGATGCCATCGCAATTATTAAAGAACCCATTAAAAATTACAAGGCTAAGCGTTATGCTGATTCTAATGTGAAGCTAAGCTCTGTTATTGATGCCTCTACGACGTGCGAAGATGGATTCAATCAAAGAAACAGTGTTGGTTCACTGTTAACCAAACGAAACAAGGACACTTTTCTGCTTGACAAGGGAGTTCCTAACAATGACTATTTAAATTATCAAATCCACAAAGACAAGCACACATAAACCACAACACAATAGAAAACACTGCAACAAGACCCTTTATTTGAAATCAATGACATAAGCAATGAAACAGGAACACAATGCAATTAAAGCATGTCATTCTTCCTCTGACTCTGATTCCGCATAGCCTGCATTGTTAAATATTATGTTAAGTGTTCTCTTTGTAGAATCCAATAACGTCTTGCATAGCCTGCATTCAAACGCATCAAGTCACTTCTGTAGCTTTTTTTAAATGATTAAGAAAGCATGTAATCGTGCATGAGCGACGACAAACTCTCGGATCATAAATTCTTGGACCCTTTTTCTAGGGTGTGGAAGGAGAAAGGGCAAAGCAAGAGAGGATACCTTCCATGGTGTATTGAATGGATTAGTTAAACAACTAATAAACTAAATAACTGACCTTAAGGCCATCTGGTGAAAGGCAAGCCAGACCACCAGCCTGGGAAATATTTGATGCACCACTGAAGCAAGTACATACAATTCGATTGAAGTCCTTGGCAACAGGAAATCCATCAGAAAACAACAACTGCTTCGGAATCACAGTCCAACCCAGTCAAACTCCAGTGAACCCGGCAAACTTGCTAAATGACGAAACCTCAAGGGCAACCTGTAATTTGCCATAACCACTCAGTCATACACACAGATATCCAACAGAAATCAACAGTATTCGTCAAATGTAAAAAGCAGTTTCATAGTTGAATTACAAACTTTTGGCAACTTTTAACAAAATGTTATACTAATGTTGAACAACTTTCCTGATGATATAACTTTGTTCAGACAAAATATTCATTAGATCCAAGCTACAACTTCTCATGAGTCATGCAAGAAACAAGAAACTTTCAAGGAAGGTAACGCCTATTACAATAACCAAATGCAAAAGGCATGGAACTTGTTTCCAAATAATTGACATTATCTGCATTTTATTATAAGCCATGCACTCTTAAGTATCATAACTGCAATTAAGAATGAAGATAAGGACAGATTTTTAAACATCAAATCATAATACAGACTGACCTCTTTGGCTCCGGGAATTTCAAAGATCAAGCGTGGATTGTCACCAGAGATGTACATTGCATATGCTGAATCATAGATTATTATAGACCCATTGTCCTTAGCAAACTTAACAAGTTGGGTCAATTTCTCTCTTGTTGCCGTAGCACCGGTAGGGTTGTTTGGCGAGCAGAAAAAGATGATATCTGGTCGGGAAATAGAAGACAAATCAGAGAAAAAACCATTTTCTAGGTTACATCACATGTATTTGATGTTTGCAAACTTCTCAACATCCTTCTGGTAGTAGCCAGTCTGGCCCATAATTACACTCGAGTCTACATAGGCCTGCATATTAATTAAAAGTGGCATTATTTACAGAGAATAGCTACAAAGGTCAGTAACCAACTTGAGTTGGCTGAGTGGTCAGCTCACTCGTCCGCTTAAGCAAGTGTCGGGAGTTCAAACCCCGCCTTGTGCATGCAGCAACTCATTGGCCAGCGGCAGACCCTTAAATGGAGCTCAGATCTACGACGAATTAGTCCTTAACCTGTCGGGTTGGGGGATACCATTTGGGTAAACCAAAAAAAAAAAGGTCAGTCACTTGAACAGGAAACCCAGGTTGATTTTTTCCAGTTCCAGTAAAAATATTAAAAAACTATATATTTTAAAAATACTATATATTTTACAAGTCTTTATTAGTATTTCTAGATAGATAATCTTAAGTGCCATAATTGCAACAAGAAAGATAAATGTCAACAGTTTCTAGATAGATAAATTATATCTCGTGATTAACCACCAGTAAACAATAAGTTCAGCAAATTAGCTTTTCCATCTCTATTGTAGCAATTTGCATCATTCAAGAAGATCACTAACCCGTTCATGATATCATCAAAGCACAAAAAATCAAAGAAATTAAAAGAAGAAACAAGAAATACAGCATTCAAAGAAATCTAGTTGAAGCATTTTATCGAACATGTTGAGTGCGAAAAAATAAATAAGAGAATTCAAATAAAAATAGCAAATATGAACATGAGGATATAATCATTACGATAAATTACAACAAAATAGAGTACTAAGAACTAACAATTGCAACAATTTCAGCACAACAAACATGAAGCAACAACAAAGAAATTGCAGGGGTAAAAATTATAATAGAAGAACAATTGAATACTCGCTATCAATGTCAAGTATTGAGGTTGGAAAAGAAGAAAAAGTCACCGGACGGAGAATTAGGGTTCGCAATCGGAAAAGAGAGGAAAAGAAACGACGATGCAAGGACGGCGATGGCGAACCGCGACAATGAACAGCAAATACAAACCGCGATGGTGAATGGTGAGACGATGAACGACGAACTGTAGCATGGTGAAGGTTGCTGCGTTACTTTCTCTGTTCTTCGCCTCTTCTCATCTCATCGGAAACCACAGTGAAATAGTGAAATCCAGTTTTAAAAAAATTAGAAAGTTAAAAAAAATAGTGAAAGATATATACAGAGTATTGACGCTTTTAAAATTAAGTGTATAAATGTCACGATGTTAATTAATAGAGACTCTTAAAACAACTGTCACAAATTAAGTGTAGCTATATGTTGAATTTGGTGTAGTGAAATATAATAGAAATCTTAAATCCTAATCTTAAGAGAGATGAGAGAATTTCTCTCTCTAAAAACTACATCTAAATTATGAAAAGTGAATTATGAGTCGTCTCCCTTCATTCCTCCACTTTGCAGCTTTTAATCTGTATTTTCTGGGTTTAAAACTGGGTCGAAAATAGCCCAGAAATCGCTGGGGGCAAAATCTGTCACGCTGATTTTCGTCACTGCGATGCGTCCACGTGAATAACGCATTTGCGTTGTCTATCTGTACGGCCACTATAACAAATTATATATCAAATCGAAGCCCCGGACGTTAGCTTTCTAACGCAACTAGAATCGTATCATTTGGACCTCTATAGCTCAAGTTATGACCATTTGAGTGCATAGAGGTCAGGCTGGACAACTTAGCAATTTCTTCAAGTTCTTGTATTCTTTCCACTTTTGCATGTTTTTTTTCCATCATCTGAGCCATTCCTGCCCTATAAACTCTGAAATCACTTAACACACATATCAATGCATCGAATGGTAATAAGAGATGATTAAAATACACAGATTAAAGACTCTAAGAAGCAAGTTTTCAATCATATAACAAATTCTAGGAAGAAATTGTAAAACCATGCAAATAGTATGAATAAGTGTGCAAAGACTTGATAAAAATCACTCAATTGAGCACAAGATAAACCATAAAATAGTGGTTTATCACACTCGTTGAGTTTGATTATTACTTTGGGCTTGTTTGATTATAATATCATTTTTATAATATGATTTGGCGCGCCCTGCTAGAGAGCCTTCTGGTCATGATGAACCTCCATCGGCGAGTTGCAACAGCAACTCCACAATGCCCTTTCTGCCACGGAAAGGAAGAGTGTAACACCCTAACTTTTAGCACGTCATGATCAAACCAAAAGTAAGGAGTTACTAACATGTTTTCCTTATTTACTATTTAAATTGAGCCTTTAATTCGATATCGTGTTTCAGTTTTATAGAAAATGCCAAAAAATTTTGTTTTTATCAATTAAAATCATATATAAAAGAACACCAAGTAATAATAATCACATAATTATTAACAATAATAAATATTATACAAAAGAATTAAAATAAAATTCAGATACAATTCCTATCCCTTTGAATAAAATAAAAACTAAAGCAACAAGGGTAAGGGAACTCTATAAAAACAACAAGTATCACAAATAAATCTACTAATCGTCCATAACTTCATACTGAATCTTTGAACTTGTCACTGAAACGGTGGAATATTTTGGGTGAGAACAATCCACACGTTCTCAGTAGGGAATGAGAATGTCGTAAAAGTAATGAATTTAATGCAAATAATTAACTTACCCAGTAAAACCATTTTATTAAACCTTTGGAAATACTTTTTACTTTTACTTTATATAACTAATTACCTTCTTTAAATTTCTGAACTTAAACAAATTTCAATCACAACCTCAGTTCTCAGTCACCTCAATATATCAACTAATAGCACAAGAAACAAATCAACACACAAACAAATTGCAATAAGACAAACAGCACAATCACAGAGAAACTAGATAAGCAAACACAATCAAATGCAAATGTGCAAACAACATGATACATGTCTATTCCTAATGCAGCCCATGGGCTCATGTGTCGGTTGCCTACCCACTCCCGACATTACCCGGGTACGAGTTCCAGATATGGCTTTCCAGATGCATACTGTGTGCTTATAAGTCTTAAAGGCTAAGCCGCATACAGTGTGACTTTCAACGTGCTTACATCTGGAAAATAGTTCCTCAGTGTGTGGGCGTCCCGGCTATACATTTGGCACTAAGGCCCAAACAAAGTCTCATCTGCTCTCCTGTGGTAGACTACCTTTTAAAGCTTTTTCTTTATCCATGGCCTCTGCTCTCATGTGGCAAAGACCCTTTTAGTTAATACATTCTTTTAATCTTTATTCTCTGCTTTCCTGTGGCAGAGATTCCTTTCCTAAATAAACCTAACTCAAATCATTACTTAGACCAAACTCTTTTCCTAAAAGATAGAATTTAAAACATTATACTTTTCTTAATAAATCGAATTCAAAATAAAATATTTTTTTCCAACTAAATAAGTCTCAAATAATTTTACTTTCCAAAACCAAATCTTTTAAAATAGCATTTCAAATAAAGTCCCAAATTTTATAAAAATTTTGGCAGCATTTCCTCTAAAATTCGGACTATGCCACCCTTCCAAGGTCCCGACCAAGTCATTTTTTATTCTCAAAGATCATCCTTGATACATTAGACATTCAAAATCCAATGCCAAATCATTTTATAAATCTAAAAGCTAGCCAGATTCAATTTCAAAACCATTTTTCAAAATAAGCTTGTAAATCATGTTTTTAATACAAAGTTTGCTTCTTAATGTAAATACAAATTAATTTTCAAAACAAAATCACTTTTTTCGTATACTTTTATAAAAATTCGGACAAAATATTCTCTTAAAAGTTAGACTTCAACACCCCTCCGAGCTCCCTCATTTTCTCAACAATTCATTAGTCTGATTCCACAACATTGATACAGCATATTTCTCAATAATCAACCTACTTTATTTCAGTTTAGTAACCAACGGTTCACGTTAGCATTCAATACAACAATATCCAATCAAGCTAGCATATTCAATTAACAACAATTTCCAAACTAAAATCTTTTCATCATTCAACAGACTTCCATTTCATAAATTACTCATTAGAATTTGATTCAGTAACCAATTACAATGCTATTAAGTAGAAACTAAAACTTCCGACAAGCAATCAATCTCAAACAACCTTATAAGCATTAAACAAATTTTCAATTCACAGGAACATAATCATCATCATACTAACACCAAAATCAATTGTCGTTCACTTTCACAACCAAAAACTCAATTAGAACCACAGCCAACGATTCACAACCAAGAATCCAAGTTCAATAACATTAAAATTGTTAACGTATTTGCAATTATCTACTATACTTTCGAGCATTCTAAAATTAAAACTTGTAATTTAAAAAAAATGAACCCCCTACCTTGATTGTCGAAACCCGAAAGCTATGAAACATGCAAAACACCTTTTTACCGGCCCACGGCAGTTCCAACAACTTCCAGTGTATGTAAGCTCAAAAAATTAACCCTATGACATCCATAACTTAAAATCCTCAATAACAGATTAGCAGAACAATAACAGTGAGAGCTTCGAAGCGAGAGCAACTTATAGTCATGAATAAGAACGACGAAATGGACATGCATCTCCGACAGCAACCTTCGGCACCGACAACGTTGTTATTCGGAAGCCAAAAACTCGACAATCGCATCCCCAACAGTAGCGGCGAAGCGCGCGAACGGCGATGATGCATGTAGCGGTAGTGACGAGCTCTTCTCTCTCTCTTCGCGTTCGTCTCTCTCTTTGCAAGTCTGTCTCCCGGAGGTGGCTCAATGGCGGATCGACGGCTACAGGCTTCCTCGCAGCTCCTAGATACGGTAGCTCCCTAGACGACGGCGGCGAAAAAGGTGCAACGACAACGCGCGACTTTCTCCTCCCTCGCGGTTCGGTCTCTTCTTGACGAAACAGCGGCGGCGACGACGTTTGGCGGTGGTGGCGGTGACAAACTCCGCGGCAGTTCCCTCTCACTTTCCCTCATTCCTCTCTCCTTCCTTCCCTGCTTCTGATTTTTCCTTCTTTTCTTTCTTCGATGGGTAAGGGTTCTTGAGGGGGTGAATGGTGGCTATTAGGGTTATATTAGGGTTAGGGTTTCAGTTTGGAAATTTTTGAGTAGTTTAGGTAATTTTTAATAAAATTAGGAATAATAGAGTAATTAAAAATCAATTTTAATTCAATAATAATATCTATAAAAGTTCTATTTAATTATCAACTTAAAATTTATTTTCAAACAAATTCTCTAATTCAATTATTAGAGATAATAAAAATCAATTTCCTTTATAATCATAAAATAATGTTATAAATCTAATTATTCACCTTAGAGTATATAAAATCTTTATTATTATTCAATTACTAAAGTTTTAAATCATAAATAAAAAAATTATTTAATTTATATATAAAATCTCTTAAAAATATAATCTTAATTAAATATAATAAATTATAAATAAATTTATTATTTATTTTTTTTAAATACGGGGTCTTACAAAGAGATTACATGTACTGCCTATTTCACTGTATCAGAGTACAAGAAATTTGGATCATAAATCTTTTTAGGGATTGTTACTTTTCCCTTCTTTTTAGAATGCTATGTAGCCCGGTGATCTGCATTCGGTTAACCCCCACCTTTCTATCTTTTGTCCCAGTGGGACACTGTAATCATTTCTTAAGTTAATGAAATGAATAAATCTATCTTTAGAAAAAAAATCTAATCATATATGAATTTGAACTTTGATTTAAATTTTTGAGTTTGATTAGTACTTTAAGTTTGTTTGATTATAGTTGAATTTTGTAATATAATTTCAATCCTATTTAATTATAATCTAATTATAGTAAGAGTTTGAACTTCCACTTAAAACCTGGATAATCAAACTACCAAAGTATAATAAATCTTTGTATACTATTGCACAGTCAAATTTATCCCCTGATAATATTTAAACATGAATATAAACAACTCAAATAAAATATTCAATCATGTAAACTATGGTTTAACGTAGTTCCAGCCTCATTTGTGCTAAATGTCAGGTCCTGCATAATCAAGATCCAAAAAAAGGTTCATAATTCGATGCAAATTGCAAAGTATATAATGGATAGTTGAATGAAAATCAAGAAAGAAAAAAAAAAGAGCTATGCTTGGAATTCATGTATTAGGAAATAACATGGTAATAAAACTCAATTAAGATCAAGAAAAATGCAAATAAAAACGGTAATAAAATATTTTAGCAATAACAATTAAACATTGGACTTGTGTCTTTTTTATCTTTCACATTCTCAGTCTATGTTTTATATAGCGGCTCTTATCTTTTATGTTCTTTGTCCATTTCTTGGTACACTTCTTGCATGTGGTGAAGTAAGTCTTTTAGTGTTTACAAATTGAAGTTTTTCAGTATAATCAAACATGCTGCAAATCAAAATTCATGAATAAGATCATAATCAAACAGGTCCTAGATCAAAGTTCAATAATAAGATTATAAGAAGACATGCTCCACAACGAAGTGCAAGAATAAAACTATAATCAAACAAGCTACAGATAATAAAGTTATAATCAAACATGTTCTTCATCGAAATTCAAGAATAAAACTATAATTAAACACATTTCAAATTAAAGTAAGTCTTTCTTTTACTAAAAAAAATTTGGATTGTTAAATTTATCCTTTTCAAAAATATATAAACATATCATAACTATACCAGTAAGAATGAAAACTTGAGAAAAAATATTGCCAAACCAGGTGAAGCATTTTAAGAAATAGGTAATATGGATTTTGTAAAGAGAGAGTAAAGTGTTGTGTTTTGCAAGACTAAGAAAAATGAAATAATAATAGGTAGAACTGCAACATATTAAAGGAATGAAAAGAATGCAAAAAATAAGAGAATAAAATTTATGCTATAAATCTAAATATTATAAATTGATAAAAGACCTATCTTGTCATGAAACTGAGTTTCTCTTCGTTGTCAAGAAGGAAAAAAAAGACATGGCAACCATGAAGAAGGAAGAGAGGCGAAAATTTGCTGTGGTAGGACGAAGGCGATGACCAGCGAAAGCAATGAATGCCGTTAGAGGGAGAAGTCTTATGACAAAGGGAAGGAGAATAGGTTCATGCGTTTTGTGTAATGCGTGCTTTGTCAGTGAATGCTTGGGTTTTGAGCGCGTAAAATATTGATTTGGATGGTGGTTACTTTTGTATTTATAGAGTATCAAGATATATAAATAGCTAGCGACTGATTGATTGTGGTAACTGATTTTAC
>NC_029772.3:87521038-87540690 GCF_000817695.3 Arachis duranensis
TATTAATATTAAAAAAATTTATAATACAATTAATATTTTTAAATTTGCAACATCTAATTTTATAATATAGTTAGAATTTTTAAATTGTATAAATAAAAATAAATAATCTAACCAAAAGTTATTTTGAGATGTGTAAAAATTAAATTTATCTTTTTACATAAACAAATTTAATTAATTATATTTTAATATAATAATATATATTGTATTGTACCCCTAAGATCTCGGATAAAACCGAGTCATATCTCGGCACAACGGCTCTATCTCAACAGAATGCTCTCCACAATCTCGGAAGGAAATCAGTCACTAGAATCTCGGACGAAACAAACTGTTAAACTCCACACTAAGCTATAAAATGAGCACCATGTCAATGATAAAACACACAAATAATTGTCTCACAACAACATCCTACGAAATAGTATCCGCAATCATATACACGCTTTTTATTTAAATTATTCCTTTACTGACTTGGGCGTTGATGAACGGTGAAAAGCATGGGTTAGGAATTTTTCATCAAAATAGAATTGGCGTTGTAAGTATAGTCCTAACCCGACAATTTGACAATCAATCAAATGAATAGTCACAATCAAAACACAATTAACCGAGAGTATTTAGACTCTCGGGTTGTCTTTCCTAGGAGTTGTAATTAAGTGTCTATTATTGGCTATGGAGAAAATAGGAATTGAAGACAAGAGAGGCAAGGAATGTAAATAGTAAGAAATGAAATGAGCATGCAAGAAATTAAAAGAAAGCAAGTAGAAGCAATGCAAATAGAAATCAAATAGTAAAAAGGACTCTTGGTGATAATTGGGTAATTAAGGATTCCTATCCTAGTTGTGGACCACAAACATGGCAATTGTGTGGAATTAACCCCAATTAGTCAATCCTACTTAAGAATTAGTCAAAAGGGCATAATTGATCCCAATCCCTAAGTCCTAAGTCAACACTAGTGGGTCACCTAGAGTCAAGGGAAACCAAACCAATTAACAATCCTCACACAATGCGGAATGGATATCCACAACTCAATTCCACCCAAACAACTAATTTCTCAACCAAGAGTATGAAAATTAAACATGCAAGAAAGTAAAAGTCAAAGCAATTAAATACAAAGAAAGAAAACTTCAAGTGCAAGAAATCTCTTGGCAAGTTATTGAGAGCTAAGGTTACCTATCCTAGTTATTGACCACAAACACATGATGATTATCAAAAGTTAATCCTACTTAGTCAACCTTACACGGAAGATAAGTCAAGTAGGCATAGTTAATTTCAATCCATAAGTCCTATGTCAACACTAAGGGTCACATAGAGTCAATGGAAATCAAATCAACTAACTACTCTAATGTATCAAACAAGAATGGACATTGATGAGCGGATAATTTATATGCTTTTGGCATTATTTTTAGGTAGTTCTTAGCATGATTTAGTTAGTTTTGAGTATATTTTTATTAGTTTTTATGCAAAAATCACATTTCTGGATTTTACTATGAGTTTGTGTGTTTTTCTGTGATTTCAGGTATTTTCTGGCTGAAATTGAGGGATCTGAGCAAAACTCTGATTCAGAGGCTGAGAAAGGACTGAAGATGTTGTTGGATTCTGAAGATTTACTAAAGAGCAAGTTGCTAAGTACCTTGGAGCAATCATGAAGCTGAATGCCAAATTATTTGGTAATGAGACTTGGGAGGATGAACCTCCATTGCTCATTAATGAACTAAACACCTTGGCTCAACTGAAGATACCTCAAAAGAAACCGGATCTTGGAAGGTTCTTAATACCTTGCACTATTGGCACCATGACCTTTGAAAAAGTTCTGTGTGACCTGAGGTCAAGTGTAAACCTCATGTCACTCTCTATAATGGAGAAACTAAGGATCTTTGAGGTACAAGCTGCAAGAATCTCATTGGAGATGGCAGACAATTCAAGAAAACAAGCTTATGGACTTGTAGAGGATGTCTTAGTGAAGGTTGAAGGCCTTTACATCCCTACTGACTTCATAATCCTAGACACTGGGAAGAATAAGGATGAATCTATCATCCTTGGCAGACCCTTCCTAGCCACAGCAAAAACTGTTATTGATGTTGACAGATGAGAGTTGGTCCTTCAAATGAATGAGGACTACCTTGTGTTTAAGGCTCAAGGATCTCCTTCTGCACACATAGAGAAGAAGCATGAAAAGCTTCTCTCAATACAGAGTCAAACAGAGCCCCTACATTCAAACTCTAAGTTTAGTGTTGGGAGGCCCTAACCATGCTCTGAACATCTGTGAAGCTCCATGAGAGCTCACTGTCAAGCTATTGACATTAAAGAAGCGCTTATTAGTAAGGGTAGCAGAATGGGCGTTAAACGCCCAGTCTGGCACCATTCTTGGCATTTAACACCAGAAAAGGGCACCAGACTGGCGTTTAACGCCAGAAAAAGGGCACTAAACTGGCATTAAACGCCAGAAAAGGAAGAAAAGCTGGCATTTAATGCCAGGAATGGGCAGCAACCTGGCGTTTAACGTCAGGATTAGCACTCAGAGGGCGTTTTACACGCCAGAATGGTGTAGGGATGAGAAATCTTTGACACCTCAGGATCTGTGGACCCCACAGGATCCCCACCTACCTCAACTCACTCGCTCTCTTCTTCACACATTCCAATAACACCCTTTCTCAAATACCCCTCACCAATCACCTCCATTTCTCCAATACCCTTCACTAATCACCTCCATCCACTCTTTGCCAAATACCCCACCTACCCCACCATTCAAAATTCAAAAACTTTCCCTCACACACGGACACCCCTCTCTTCCACTCCTATATAAACCCCTCATTACTCCTTCATTTTCACACCTCATATACACTTTTCCCCTCCTTGGCCAAATCCTTCTTCACCCTCCATCTCCTCCATTTCTTCTTTTTCTCCGTCCCTTCTTTTTTCTTTTGCTCGAGGACGAGCAAACCTTTTAAGTTTGGTGTGGTAAAAGCGTTGCTTTTTGTTTTTCCATAACTATTTATGGCACCTAAGGCCGGAGAAACCTCAAGAAAGAGGAAAGAGAAGGCTAAAGCTTCCACCTCTGAGTCATGGGAGATGGAGAGATTCATCTCAAAGGCCCATCAAGACCACTTCTATGAAGTTGTGGCCAAGAAGAAGGTGATCCCAGAGGTCCCTTTTATGCTCAAGAAGAATGAGTATCCGAAGATCCGACAAGAGATTCGGAAAAGAGGTTGGGAAGCTCTCACCAACCCTATCCAACAAGTCAGAATCTTAATGGTTCAAAAGTTCTATGCTAATGCATGGATCACTAGGAACCATGATCAAAGTATAAACCCAAACCCAAAGAATTAGCTCACAATGGTTCGGGGGAAATACTTAGATTTCAGTCCGAAAAATGTAGGATTGGCATTCAACTTGCCAATGATGCAAGGAGATGCACGCCCCTACACTAGAAGGGTCAACTTTGATCAAAGGTTGGACCAAGTCCTCATGGACATATGTGTAGAAGGAGCTCAATGGAAGAGATACTCCAAAGGCAAGCCGGTTCAACTAAGAAGGCATGACCTTAAACCTGTGGCTAGAGGATGGTTGGAATTCATCCAACGCTCCATCATTTCTACTAGCAACCGATCCGAAGTGGCTGTAGATCGGGCTATCATGATCCATAGCATCATGATTAGAGAGGAAGTGGAAGTTCATAAGATCATACCTCTAGAACTATACAAAGTGGCTGATAAGCCCTCCACTTTAGCAATGTTAGCCTTTCCTCATCTCATTTGTCACCTATGCAGTTTAGCTGGAATTGTCATAAAGGAAGACATCCTCATTGAAGAGGACAAGCCCGTCACTAAAAAGAGGATGGAGCAAATAAAAAAGCCCACTCATGGGCATCAACAAGAGCATGAGGAAGTCCCTTATCAAGAAATCCCTGAGATGCCTCAAGGGATGCATTTTCCTCCACACAACTATTGGGAGCAACTCAACACCTCTTTGGGAGATTTAAGTTCCAATATGGAGCAACTAAGGATGGAGCACCAAGAGCACTCCATTATTCTCCATGAAATTAGAGAGGATCAAATAGCCATGAGGGAAGAGCAACAAAGGCAAGGAAGAGACATAGAGGAGCTCAGGCGTTCCATTGGATCCTCAAGAGGAAGAACTAGCCGCCATTACTGAGGTGGACACGTTCTTTGATTTCCTTGTTCTTACTTTTCTGTTTTTCAATTTTTATGCTTTATGTGTTATCTATGTTTGTGTCTTCACTACATGATCATTAGTGTCTAGTATCTATGTTTTAAAGCTATGAATAATTTCATGAATCCTTCACCTTTCTTAAATGAAAAATATGCCTAATTACAAAAGAACAAGAAGTACTTGAATTTTAAATTTTATCTTGAATTTAGTTTAATTATTTTGATGTGGTGGCAATACTTTTTGTTTTCTGAATGAATGCTTGAACAATGCATATTTTTTATAGTGAAGTTTATGAATGTTAAAATTGTTGGCTCTTAAAAGAATGATGAACAAAGAGAAATGTTATTGATAATATGAAAAATCATGAAATTGATTCTTGAAGCAAGAAAAAGCAGTGAATAACAAAGCTTGTGGGAAAAAAAAGAAAAAAAAGAAGAAAAAAATGGCGAAAAAGAAAAAGAAAGAAAAAGAAAAAGCAAGCAGAAAAAGCCAATAGCCCTTTAAACTAAAAGGCAAGGGTAAAAGGGATCCAAGGCTTTGAGCATTAATGGATAGGAGGGATAAAAGGAATAAAATCCTGGCCTAAGCGGCTAAATCAAGTTGTCCCTAACCATGTGCTTGTGTCATGAAGGTCCAAGTGAAAAGCTTGAGACTGAGTGGTTAAAGTCGTGATCCAAAGCAAAAAGAGTGTGCTTAAGAACTCTGGACACCTCTAACTGGGGACTTTAGCAAAGCTGAGTCACAATCTGAAAAGGCTCACCCAGTTATGTATCTGTGGCATTTATGTATCCGGTGGTAATACTGGAAAACAAAGTGCTTAGGGTCACGGCCAAGACTCAAAAAGTAGCTGTGTTCAAGAATCAACATACTGAACTAGGAGAATCAATAACACTATCTAAATTTTGAATTCCTATAGTTGCCAATAATTCTGAATTTCAAAGGATAAAGTGATATGCCAAAACTATTTAGAAGCAAAAAGCTACTAGCCCCGCTAATCTAATTGGGACTAAGTTTCATTGATATTGTGAGATTCATTGTATATTCTCTTCTTTTTATTCTATTTTGTTTCCAGTTGCTTGGGGACAAGCAACAATTTAAGTTTGGTGTTGTGATGAGCGGATAATTTATACGCTTTTTGGCATTGTTTTTAGGTAGTTCTTAGCATGATTTAGTTAGTTTTTTGTATATTTTTATTAGTTTTTATGCAAAAATCACATTTCTGGACTTTACTATAAGTTTGTGTATTTTTCTGTGATTTCAGGTATTTTCTTGCTGAAATTGAGGGACCTGAACAAAAATCTGATTCAGAGGCTGAGAAAGGACTGAGGATGCTGTTGGATTCTGACCTCCCTGCACTCGAAATGGATTTTACTGAGTTACAGAAGCCCAATCGGTGCACTCTTAATTTCATTGGAAAGTAGACATCTTGGGCGTTCTAGCAATGTATAATAGTTCATACTTTTCTCGAGATTTGATGGCCCAAATTGGCGTCAAAACGCCGGTCAGAGACCCTTTTCTGGCGTTAAACGCCAGAACTGGCATAAAAGCTGGAGTTAAACACCCAAACTGGCACCAGAGCTGGCGTTTAACTCCAAGAGAAGCCTATGCACATGAAAGTTTCAATTCTCAGTCCAAGCACACACCAAGTGGGCCCCGGAAGTGGATTTCTACATCATTTACTTATTTCTGTAAACCCTAGGTTACTAGTTCACTATAAATAGGACCTTTTACTATTGTATTTTCATCTTTTGATCATCTTTGATCTTAGGATCAGGTCTTTGAACCCTTTTTCGATTGTTTCATGTTATTTGGGAGGCATGGCCAGCCAAATGGCCATGCCTGGACCTTCATCACTTATGTATTTTCAACGGTGGAGTTTCTATACCTCATTGATTAAGGTGTGGAGCTCTGCTGTTCCTCATGAATTAATGCAATTACTACTGTTTTCTATTCAATTCAAGCTTATTCTTGTTCTAAGATATCCATTCGCACTTCAACATGATGAATGTGATGATCAAGTGACACTCATCACCATTCTCACTTATGAACGCGTGTCTGACAACCACTTCCGTTCTACCTGAAAACAAGCTTGAATGCATATCTCTTGGCCTCCTAGTCCACGACCCATGGTTGCCTCTCCTGACAACAGAGCCTTCTATTCCGTGAGATCAGAGTCTTCGTGGTATAAGCTAGAATCAATTGGCAGCTTTCTTGAGATCCGGAAAGTCTAAACCTTGTCTGTGGTATTCCGAGTAGGATTTGGGATGGGATGACTGTGACGAGCTTCAAACTCGCGAGTGTTGGGTGATAAACCATTATTTTATAATTTATATTGTGTTTAATTGAGTGGTTTTATCAAGTCTTTACCCACTTATTCATATGATTAGCATGATATTACAATTCCTTCCCAAAGTTATTCTATAGTTGAAAACTTGCTTCCTAGAGATCTTTTTATTGTGTATTTTAATTCTCCTTTATACCATTCAATGTCGTGATCCATGTGTTAAGTGTTTCAGGCTTCATAGGGCAGGAATGGCTTAGAGAATGGAGAGGAAGCTTGCAAAAATGGAAGGAACACAAGAAACCAAGGAGATGACCAGTGAACACCGACGCGGACGCATGGCTCACACGACAGCGCGAAATGGAAAAAATCGCAATGACGCGTTCGCGTGCCTGACGTGAACACGTGGATTAGAATATGCACGAATAATGCGAACGAGTGGACGACATGTACGCGTGGCAAGGAAAACGCTGGACGACGCGCACGCGTGGACAACGCGCACGCGTGGACGACGCGTACGCGTGACATGCGCGATTTGCAGAATTAACAGAAATCACTGGGGGCGATTTTAGGCCGAGTTTTGACCCAGTTCTCGGCCCAGAAAACACAAATTAGAGGTTATAAAGTGGGGGAATACATCCATTCAACATACAACATTCATTATTCACAATTTCAGGTTTTAGATGTAGTTTTAGAGAGAGAGAGAGGCTCTCTCCTCTCTCTTAGGATTGGGATTAGGATTTAGGATTATGATTTCTCTGTCTATTTAATTCCAGGTTCAATGTTCCTTTAAATTTATTTTCTCTTCTACTTTTATTTATTCTATTATTTTAGTTTGTTAATATTGGTTTATGAACTCCATGTTAGGATTGATTTTCTTAATTAATATACATTTAGGTATTTCAGATTTATGATTTTTACTTAGCTTTTTATATTCTTGGCTTTAATTGATGAATTGATTAATTGGAGACACTTGAGTTATCAAACTCATTGTGATTGATAATTGTTATCTTTGCCAATTAATTTGAATTCCAATAACTCTAGTCTTCTCTTAGGAATTGACTAGGATCTGAGGAATCAAATTGATTCATCCACATAACTTACCTTCATAGTTAGAGGTTAATAAGGTGGGAGCAAAATCCAATTCTCATCATAATTGATAAGGATAACTAGGATAGGACAACCAGTTTTCATATCTTGTCAAGAGTTTTTCTAGTTATTAATTTATTTTTCCTCCAATTTATTTTCCCTGTTCAACCTTTCAAAAATCCAAAAATATTATTTTCCGACAATCTTTGTGGGATCGACCCTTACTCACGTAAGGTATTACTTGGATGACCCAATGCACTTGCTGGTCAGCTGCACGGAGTTGTGAGAGAAGTGTGAATCACAATTTCGTGTACCAGACATCAATGACTCAAGGGTCACCAAAGTCATCAATTTCAAGCCAAGAGTGGAGAAAAACTAAGTAAAAACTAAGCCAAGCATTTTATCAAACACTTAGTGTGCATGAAAATAAAATAACATTAAATTTCATTAAAAATAAAAGCTAAGTACCAAAAGCAAGAAAATAACACTAACAACTAAAGAAAGCAACAAATGACATGGAAACATAAATTTGCATTAATTAGAATTAAAATAACAAAAGTGTTCATAACATGAAAAATTGACATAAAAGAGAAAATAACAAAAGAGATGAAGAAGATAAAGACAAGAAAGCATAGAAACATAAATGAAACTATATTAAAACAAGAAATAAAGACTGAAATTAAAGAGAAATTAGCTAATAAAACCCTAATTCTAGAGAGAGGGGGGAGCTTCTCTCTCTAGAGAATTACACTAAAACATGATAAAAGCTAAACCTAATTGTCCCCCCTTGTTTCCACTTGAATTGGGATTAAAATAGCTTCAAAAATGAGTTGGACTGGGTTTTGGAGGCCCAGAATTCGCCCCCAACAATTTGCATTAATGAGCTCACGTGATTCGGGTCACGCATACGCGTCGCCAGACAAAATTCCATCCACGCGTATGCATCGCCTGTGCACACGCACGGATGCTGAAATGTCCAAACTCCATTTCTTAATGGTTTCTTCCCTTTTGCATGCTCTTTTCCTCACTCCTTCAACCCATACTTGCCTTGGAAACCTGAAATTACTTAACAAATACATCAAGGCACCAAATGGGATTAAAGTGAATAAAATTTAGCAATTAAAAAGCCTAAAAAGCATGTTTTCACTTTCAAGCACAATTTAGGAAGAAATCATGAAACTATGCTATTTCATTGAATAAGTGTAAGAAAAGTTGATAAAATCCACCCAATTAGAGCATACAAATACCATGAAATGCGGATTTATCAAGCACCAGAGTCCTTTTTGTAGGTACCACGCTCGGGTCCGAGTTCACGAGGATATTCCCGATCCGGCTAAAACAATCAAGCATACCAAGATCAACAAGGAGCCGACATATAGCTCGAAAAGAGTGTCCTTGCAAGAACATTTGGCGCCCACCATGGGCCCCGAAGAGTATAGCTTCACCCCATCCCGATACTTTAATTTTTATAACCTATCCATATCTACCTTGTACCCCTTTTTCTTTGCAGAGAAGGAAGCATGATCAATCTCTCTGAAACTTAGCAACACCCTTGAACTAATGCCAATCTCATGCCCGCTAACGCCACCCTCCTAGTAGAAAATCAACGGATGGCCAAGCTGTTAGCAGCAGTGCAAAATAATAGAGAACGGAAAGTCAATAGCATATAAACAAAAGCTGATCAACACGAAGATCACCAATCAAAATCCAACGCAAAGACAGGGGAAACACCCCCCAAAACTGGAAGATAGCGAACCAACCCGTTTTTCGAAGAGATAGTGAGTTTCAAAATGCCTAAGAACTTTACACTTCTTATGACCCTCATGCCATATAAAGGGATCGGAGATCCTAAAGTTCATGTCACGAAATTTGAGTCTATGATGTTCCTCAACAGTGACTCTGATCCCATCCTGTGCCGTTCTTCTCCAACCTTTTTTAGATGGAGCTGCTTTATTATGGTTTTCTAATTTGCCTATAGGATCCACAGCCAGCTTTGACGAGTTTGCCAAGATGTTTATCAATCATTTCGCGGCATCCAAGATATATGTGAGGGACTCGGACTACCTCAGCATAATGAAACAAAGGCAGCATGAGAGCCTAAAGGATTACATGACACGCTTCACAATAGCAGCTATGGAGATCCCCGACCATAATCCAGAAGTACAGCTGCATGCCATCAAAAGTGGCCTCCGACTTGGGAAATTCCAGGAAGCTATAGCCGTGGTGAAATCGAAAACATTAGAGGAGTTCCGAGACAAAGCTACTGGACAAATTGAAATAGAGGAATTGCGTGAAACACGAAGGAATGAGAGGCCACCATCGCGAAAGGAAGAAGACAAGCCATACAGGTACCATAACAAAGATTCCAAAAAACCTTTTAAACTAACTCTGAAGTTTGATTCGTACACCAGGTTTAATACCGGAAGAGAAGACATCATTAAAGAGATACTGCACAATAGACTCATAAAGCCACCAAGCAAGGCAGGAACATACCAAGATTAGAAATACATGGACAAAAGCAAATACTGCGCGTTCCACTAAAAGTTCGGTCACACAACTGATGAATGCATAGTAGCTAAAGACCTACTGGAGAGGTTAGTAAGACAGGGACTATTAGACAAATACGTTAGCTCCGGAAGTCAGAAGGAGCCAACCAAGGACATGGACAATCTGAGGTATAACTCGGATCATAGAGAAAAAGGAATATGGCGTGGCCCAGTGGAGATTCCTGCCTCCAAGGGAGCCATAAACTACATATCAGATGGCTTCGCTGGAGGAGGAATCACTAACACAGCCAGAAAAAGATGCTATCGAACGATGATGACAATGGAAGGATCTCATCAAAACCCACCAGCCCCGACCTCAGCCGCCCACATCAGTTTCAATGCTGATGGCTTTAAATCGCAGACGCCAAATTTAGATGACCCAGTGGTGATCTCAGTACACATGGGAGAACTAACCGTGAAAAATGTACTACTCGATCCAGGAAGCAGTGCCGATGTCTTATTCTACTCCACGTTCAAAAAGATACAGCTAAACGACAAGGCATTGCAACCATCAGGAGAAAAATTGGCAGGGTTCTCAGGGAAAAAAGTCCCTATAGCAGGTTACGAATGGTTAAGAACAATATTGGGAGAACCCCCAAGTTCCAAAACACTAGACATCCAGTTTCTGGTAGTCAATTGTGTTAGTTCTTACAATATCATTTTAGGACACACATCATTTAACTCTTTTGGAGCTATTGTCTCTACCATTCATCTATGTGTCAAGTTTCCCTTGTAGGATAACACAGTGACGACAGATGCTACAACGCGAGTTTGAAGAAAATCACAAAGGAGACCATTCCGAGAATCCATTATGTGTACAACTCGGAAAACATTCCTACCTTGGCCGAAATGGACCCCAAGGCAACAACAGTCGCCCCTCCCCAACAGATGACCTAGAAAAGGTACATTTGGGGGAAATAAATCAATATACTAACATCGGTTCAGCTTTTTCTGCAGAAACAAACAACACTTGGAAGCATATTGAAGGCCAATGCCGACCTGTTCACCTAGACCCCAGCTGACATGCCAGGGATCAACCCGAACTTCATATGCCACAAATTAACGGTCAACCCTCATGCCCAAACCTATAAGGCAAAAGAAACGTAACTTGGGCACAGAAAGAAGAAATGCAGCAGCAGCAAAAACACAGAAATTACTTTATGCAGGTTTCATCCAAGAAATTCGCTTTTCCTCATGGCTAGCAAACGCAGTTTTGGTAAAAAAAAAAAGCTCGAGAAAATGACGGATGTGTGTAGACTTCACAGATCTAAACAAAGCTTGCCTAAATGATTCCTACCTGTTGCCAAACATTGACAGACTAGTAGACAACACCTCTGGATACCAAGTACTATGTTTCATGGATGCCTACTCTGGATACAACCAGATACAAATTCACCTAAATGACGAAGATAAGACAGCATTTGTAACCGACCAAGGTAATTTTTGCTATAAAGTAATACCTTTTGGACTAAAAAATGCAGGAGCGACTTATCAAAGATTGATGGACAAAATATTTAAAATTCAAATAGAATGGAATATGGAAATATACGTCGATGATATGATCGTCAAATCCAGTTCAGAGAAACAACACCAAGTCGAGCTTTAGGAGATTTTTCAGCAACTCCGAGCTTACAATATGAGACTAAACCCAGAAAAGTGCGCGTTTGGCGTACAGAAAGGAAAATTCCTTGGGTTTTTTCTGACAAACCGAGGTATAGAAGCAAACCCTGACAAATGTCAAGTAGTCCTGAATATGCAGTTACCAAAGATGATCAAAGAAGTGCAACGACTCACAGGTTACCTTGCTGCCCTATCCAGATTCTTGCCAACCACAGCAACCAGATCCTATCATTTCTTCAAAACCATGAAGAAGTCGGATAAATTCATTTGGACAGAAGATTGTGAAAAAGCCTTTTCCGAATTCAAACATATATTGGGGTCACCACTTATACTCAAGAAACTGGAGCAAGGTAAACCACTCTTTTTATTTCTTTCAATTTCCACTAACACTATCAGTTCTGTGCTTGTAACAGAAACAGGAAAAGAACAACACTCGGTGTATTTTGTAAGCAAAGTCTTACAAAATACCGAGACAAGATACCCGATGATAGAAAAACTAGCATTCGGTCTAGTAATCACTGCTCGACGTTTGAGGCACTATTTTCAAACACACCCAATTATAGTTCGTACATGTCATCCTCTATGACAAATGCTATCGAAGCCGGAATTAGCAGGACGATTGACGAAATGTGCAATCAATCTCTCTGAATTTGACATATCGTATCAATCACGAGGATCGCCTAAAGCACAGGCATTAGCTGACTTCATTTCGGAATTCACAGATAAAGAATAACACATTAAAACATGGGAATTATATGTGGACCTAGCATCAAACAAAAATGGATGTGGAGCAGGAATTCTCCTTAAATACGATAATGGAGTCCAAGCCGAACAGTCAATCAAGTTTCTATTTGAAACAACCAACAACCAGGCCGAATATGAAGCTCTACTAGCAGGCCTAGGGTTAGCCAAGGAAGTAGGGATCTTCAGCTTAAAAGTACACTGTGACTCACTCCTCGTAGTACAATAGGTAAACGGTCACTTTCAGGTACGAGATTCAATTTTAGAAAAATATTTGAACTCGGTCAAAACCCTAATGAAATTTTTTCAAAGTTTTGAAATACTGCATATACCTAGAGAACAAAACTGTAGGGCCAACATTTTATCCAAATTAGCTACATATAGGATAGCCGATCAAACAGACAAACTGCATCACCTTACACTAACGGAATCCAATTTAGATACAAAATCTGTTTCAAGCGTGTCACAGGAAGAAGATTGGCGAAGCACATTCATTCACTACTTAAAAATGGAGAAATACCAGAAGGTGAAAACCTAAGGACATTCAGATACAAAGCAAACCAGTATACCTTATTAGGGACCGACCTATATAGGCAATGTATTTCCCGACCTCCTCTGAAATGCCTCAGTCGAACAGAAGCAGAAACCACCATGGACGAGCTACATGATGGAATCTGCGAACACCACACTGGAAGTAAGAGTCTAGCTACAAGAATACTCTGAGCAGGATATTTCGGGCCGACATTGAGAAAAGATTGCAGAGATAAGGTCCAAAACTGCAATGTATGTCAAAGATGCGCACCGCTCATCCACAACCCAGCCGAGCTATTACATACCTCAGACGTCAGCTGGCCGTTCCACAAACGGGGGATGGACATACTTGGACCATTCTCAATCTCAATAGTATAGGTAAAATTCCTTCTAGTAGCTGTCGATTATTTCACAAAATGGATAAAAGCACAGCTTCTTGCAAAAATTATAACCGAAAAGGTACAAAAATTCATTTGGAAATCAATTATATGTAGATTCGGTTTACCTAGGAAAATTGTATCTGATCATGGCAGACAGTTTACGGATAAAAAGATCACGTCATATCTAACCGACCTACATATTAAGCACCGTTTCTCCTCCGTTGAACACCCACAAACCAATGGACTCGCGGAGGCAGCTAACAAAGTTATCTTGCAGGCCTTAAAAAAGAAATTAACATATGTTAAGGGACGATGGGCCGAGCTCATACCAGAAGTATTGTGGAGTTATAACACAAGACCCCACACAGCAACAAATGAAAGTCCATTCTGACTAGTATATGGTGCAGACTACATGATACCCATAGAGATCAGCCAAGGGTCCACTCGAACCGAATACTTTGATGAGCAGGACAACTCGAAAGCCAGATCAACAGAGCTTGATCTGATAAGTGAAGAACGAAGCCTCACCAAACTAAAGCAGCAATCCATGAAAGCGACAATACGAAAGTAGTACAACAAAAAGGTGAAACCAAGAACATTACAAGAGGGAGATTTGGTCCTACAACAAATGGAAAAAGTCCGAAAACCACCTAGACACGGGAAGCTAGCTGCCAACTGGGAAGGCCCTTTCCGTGCCTCCAAAGTCATCGGAAAATGAGCATACCTCGAAACACTAGAAGGAACATCCCTTCCTAACACTTGGAATATTTCATCTTTAAAAATTTATTACAGTTGAATTCTTATATAAATATTAAATGGCCAGGTACTCTTTTTCCTGATCACAAGGTTTTATCCCTAAGGAGGGTTTTACTCGGACAGGTTTTAACGAAGCCGACCACTTTATACCCTCCTTAAACGACTGATTCATATATCAATGAATTTCACATTATGCTTGATGACCAGAATTCACTCCCCATATAAAATATTGAATTCGTTCTTTTGGCAAGCACACCAAAAAATATCGTCAAGTAATAACCCACTAGGAGTGGGGTCTAATCCACAGAGATTGGTAGATTTGAGCAATTTTAATTAATGGGTGAATTAGTCAAGCTGAGCAATATAGATTGAGGTTGCAGAATTTTAAATTAGCAAAATTGTAAATGACTCAAAAGTAAAGCAGTAAAGTGCAGAAGAGTAAATGGCAAGAATGTAAAGTGCTCTAAAGTAAATGGCAGAAAAGTAAATGACTGAATTATAAATGGGAATGGAAAATAATAGAATATAAAGAAAGCTATAAAGAATATGGGAGATAAGAATAGGGAAAATTCATTGGGATTGGGAGATGTTGCTCTATTTGGATTAAATTCAGCTCATCTCATCTTCAATCATGCAACTCATTGACCTCTTGGCAATCATGATTAATTGAGTTCCAATCCCTTGGTAACTCAATCTCTTAAATCTTGATAATCAGCCAATTTCTTGGTCAAAATACTCATGAAGATAGATATGCTTGGTCCCTGATTATACCACACATTATCATAGATCCAAATAATGGGTGGATTATATGTCACCATATCCAATCCCAAAACTCAGATTCTACTCAAGTGTGAGAAGGGATTTCAAGCATGGTTTCATGTTTCCTTTTCCAAGGTTCCCATGAAACCCATTTTACATTCAACCTCTTTCCCAAGATGATCGAACATTAGCATGAAGAACTAAATTCCTTCTAGCAAATCAGAGAGAAGATGAAGAGATGAAGAAATTCACTACCACTAATCTATCAAGTACAACAGAGCTTCCTCTCCCAATGAGAGGGAGTTTAGCTACTCATAGCTTAGAGAAAAGTACAAAAGATGGAAGAGATGAAGTAAAGTATAAAAAGTAAAACTAAACTTTACAAATCCAAAAGCTAACTTCCTAACTCCCCTCTTCTCAGTACTTCTAGGGGTTATTTATACTACTCCTTTCACTAGAATTAAGAAAATACAAAGAGAAAAGAAAATTACAGCTGGAGGAAAAAGGAAAGCTCATAAAACATGACCCTTCAGCTTGGCGTGTGGCTGGCGTTTGAGTGGTGTGCCACGCCTAGCCACTTGGTTTGGCTTGGCACACCACGCCCAGCTCCTCAAGTGGCACACCCCTTACATCAATCTCCTTAGTGTGCCACGCCTTCGAACCCAAGTGGCACGCCTAGGGTCTTCTTAAACACTTGGCTAGCTTGGCGTGCCTTCGATACCAAGTGGCACGCCCAGGCTTTTCCTTCTTGCTCTTCTTCTCTGGAGATTTAAACTGTCGTGGCACGCCCAGGGTCTGGCATGCCACGCCCATTGTCTGCTTCATTTTCCTCTTCTGGTAGTTTGAACTGGCGTGCCACGCCCATGTGTTGTATGCATGGTTCCTTGTTCCAATTGCTGGCGTGCCACGCCCAGCATTCAAGTGGCATGCCCATGGTCTTCTGGTCTTGGCGTGCCATGCCTTGAAGCTCAAGTAGCACGTCCAGTCTTCTTCTTCTTTGTTTTCTGAAGCTGGCGTGCCATGCCTGAGATTCAAGTGGCATGCCCAAGTCAAGGATGATAGCTGGCGTGCCACGCCTTCGATACCAAGTGGCACGCCCAAGTGTTTGAATCTTCACCTCCTCCTCTAAAAACTTGTATTGGCGTACCATGCTTTGGTGTTCAAGTGGCACGCCCATTGATATGCGGATAATTTATACGCTTCTTGGCATTGTTTTTAGGTAGTTTTTAATATGATCTAGTTACTGTTAGGGATGTTTTCATTAGTTTTTATGCTAAATTCATATTTCTGGACTTTACTATGAGTTTGTGTTTTTTTCTGTGATTTCAGGTAATTTCTGGCTGAAATTGAGGGACTTGAGCAAAACTCTGAAAAAGGCTGAACAAAGGACTGCTGATGCTGTTGGAATCTGACCTCCCTGCACTCGAAATGGATTTTCTGGAGCTACAAAACTCAAAATGGCGCGCACTCAACGGAGTTGGAAAGTAGACATCCAGAGCTTTCCAGCAATATATAATAGTCCATACTTCATTCGTTATTTGACAATGTAAACTGGCGCTCAACGCCAGTTCTATGTTGCTGTCTGGAGTCAAACGCCAGAAACACGTCACGAACCGGAGTTGAACGCCCAAAACACGTTATAACTTGGCGTTCAACTCCAAGAGAAGTCTCAGCTCGTGGATAGATCAAGCTCAGCCCAAACATACACCAAGTGGGCCCCGGAAGTGGATTTATGCATCAATTACTTACTCTTGTAAACCCTAGTACTAGTCTAGTATAAATAGGATAATTTACTATTGTATTAGACATCTTTGGTCTCAGTTTTATTTTATTATTCATATAAGGAGACTATTGATCACGTTATGGGGGCTGGCCATTCGGCCATGCCTGGACCTTTCACTTATGTATTTTCAACGGTGGAGTTTCTACAGACCATAGATTAAGGGTGTGGAGCTCTGCTGTACCTCAAGTTTCAATGCAATTACTATTATTTTCTATCCAATTCGATTTATTCCTGTTCTAAGATATTCTTTGCACTTCAACTTGATGAATGTGATGATCCGTGACACTCATCATCATTCTCACCTATGAACGCGTGTGATTGACAACCACTTCCGTTCTACCTTAGACCGGGCGCATATCTCTTGGATTCTTTAATCAGAATCTTCGTGGTATAAGCTAGAATTGATGGCGGCATTCATGGGAATCCGGAAAGTCTAACCTTATTTGTGGTATTCCGAGTAGGATTCCGGGATTGAATGACTGTGACGAGCTTCAAACTCCTGAAGGCTGGGCGTTAGTGACAGACGCAAATGAATCAAGGGATTCTACTCCAAAGTGACAGACGCAAATGAATCACGGGATTCTATTCCAACCTGATTGAGAATTGACAGATGATTAGCCGTGCTGTGACAGAGCATTTGGACCATTTTCACTGAGAGGATGGGATGTAGCCATTGACAATAGTGATGCCCTACATACAGCTTGCCATAGAAAGGAGTGATGAAAAACTAGAAGGAAGAAGTAGAAAAGCAGAGATTCAGAAGGAACACAGCACCTCCATACACGTATCTGAAATTCCCACCATTGAATTACATGAGTAACTTTATCTTTATTTCCTGTTTATTTTATTTATCTTTTGAATATCTAATCCAATCATATTTGAATCCGCCTGACTGGGATTTACAAGATAACCATAGCTTGCTGCATACCAACAATCTCTGTGGGATTGACCCTTACTCACGTAAGGTTTATTACTTGGACGACCCAGTACACTTGCTGGTTAGTTGTGAAGTTATGTTTGGACCATGGTATTGCGCACCAAGTTTTTGGTGCCATCACCAGGGACAATCAATTTCGAACAACAATTTAAGCATGAGTAACAATTTCGCTCACCAAGTTTTTGGCGCCGTTGCCGGGGATTGTTCGAGTATGGACAACTGACGGTTCATCTTGTTGCTCAGATTAGGTAATTTTCTTTTTATTTTCCTTTCAAAAAAGTTTTCAAAAATCTTTCAAAAAATTTTTTTCTTTATTTTCGTTTTTCAAAAATATAATTTTCGAAATAATAAAATAAAATACACAAAAAAATCATAAAATCATAAAAATAAAAAATAATTTGTGTTTCTTGTTTGAGTTTTGAGTCAATTTTTAAGTTTGGTGTCAATTGCATGCTTTAAAAATCTCTTGCATTTTTCGAAAATTCATGCATTCATAGTGTTCTTCATGATCTTCAAGTTGTTCTTGGTAAGTCTTCTTGTTTGATCTTGATGTTTTCTTGTTTTGTTTGTTGTTTGTTGTTTTTCATATGCATTTTTCGTTTGTTAGAGTCCATGCATTAAAGATTTCTAAGTTTGGTGTCTTGCATGTTTTTTTTGCATCAAAAATTTTTCAAAATTATGTTCTTGATGTTCATCATGATCTTCAAAGTGTTCTTGGTGTTCATCTTGACATTCATAGTGTTCTGGCATGCATCTTGTGTTTTGATCTAAAATTTTCGTGTTTTGGGTCATTTTTGTGTTTTTATCTCTCATCATTAAAAATTCAAAAAAAAATATCTTTTCCTTATTTCTCTCCAAAATTTTGAAAATTTGAGTTGACTTTGTCAAAAATTTTTAAAATTAGTTATTTCTTGTAAGTCAAGTCAAATTTTCAATTTTAAAAATCTTTTTCAAAAATCATATCTTTTTCATTTTTCTTTTTTCGAAAATTTTGAAAATTATTTTCCAAAAATCATTTTCTTAATTTTATTTCAAATTTTCGAAAATTATGCTAACAATTAATATGATTGATTCAAAAATTTGAAGTTTGTTACTTTCTTGTTAAGAGAGGTTCAATCTTTAAATTCTAGAATCTTATCTTTTAATTTCTTGTTAGTTAAGTAATTAATTTTAACTTTAAAAATTAAATCTATCTTATCTTATCTTTTATATCATATCTTTTTCAAAATTTTATCTTTTTCAAAAATTTAATTTCAAAATATCTTATCTAACTTTTTATCTTCTTATCTTTTCAAATTTGATTTTAATATCTTTTTCAACTAACTATTTGACTTTTTGTTTGTCTCTTATCTTTTTCAAAACCACCTAACTACTTTTTCCTCTCTAATTTTTGAAAATATCTCATCCCTTTTTCAAAAATTCTTTTTAATTAATTAATTGTTTTAATTTTAATTCTATCTTATCTTTTATTTTCGAAAATCATTTAACTTCTTTTCAAATTTATTTTCAAAATCTCTTCCCTCTCCCCTTCTTCTATTTATTTATTTATTTACTAACACTTCTCTTCACCTCTCTTCACCTCAAATCACTGCCCCTACCTATTCATTCTTCTTCACTCCTATTCCCTTTCATCTTCTACTAACATAAAGGAATCTCTATACTGTGACATAGAGGATTCCTCTTTATTTTCTTGTTCTCTTCTTCCCTATATGAGCAGGAACAAGGAAAAAGGCATTCTTGTTGAAGCTGATCCTGAACCTGAAAGGACTCTGAAGAAAAAATTAAGAGAAGCTAAATTACAACAATCCAGAGACAACCTTTCTGAAATTTTCGAACAAGAAAAGGAGATGGCAGCCGAACCCAACAACAATAATGCAAGGAGGATGCTTGGTGATTTTATTAAACCAACTTCCAAATTTGATGGAAGAAGCATCTCCATTCCGGCCATTGGAGCAAACAATTTTGAGCTGAAACCTCAATTAGTTGCTCTTATGCAATAGAACTGTAAGTTTTATGGACTTCCATCTGAAGATCCTAACCAGTTTTTAACTGAGTTCTTGCAGAT
>NC_029772.3:87540842-87541141 GCF_000817695.3 Arachis duranensis
TAGCCTGGACTCCTGGGATAAGCTGGTCACGGCCTTCTTGGATAAATTCTTTCCTCTTCAAAAGTTGAGCAAGCTTAGAGTGGATGTTTAGACCTTCAAACAAAAAGATGGTGAATCCCTCTATGAAGCTTGGGAAAGAAACAAACAATTGATCAGAAAATGTCCTTCTGACATGCTTTCTGAATGGAGCATCATAGGTATTTTCTATGATGGTCTCTCTGAACTATCCAAGATGTCTTTGGATAGCTCTGCTGGAGGATCTCTTCATCTGAAGAAGACGCCTACAGAAGCTCAAGAGC
>NC_029772.3:87541168-87541467 GCF_000817695.3 Arachis duranensis
CCTGCAGAAGCTCAAGAACTTATTGACATGGTTGCAAATAACCAATTCATGTACACTTCTGAGAGGAATTCTGTGAATAGTGGGACGCCTCAAAGGAAGGGAGTTCTTGAAATTGATGCTCTGAATGCCATATTGGCTCAGAACAAAGTGTTGACTCAGAAAGTCAACATGATTTCTCAAAGTCAGAATGGATGGCAAAATACATCCCACAGTACTAAAGAGGCAGCTTCTGAAGAAGCTTATGATCCTGAGAACCCTGCAATGGCAGAGGTTAATTACATGGGTGAACCTTATGGAAA
>NC_029772.3:87541530-87567301 GCF_000817695.3 Arachis duranensis
CAACAAGGCTTTAATAATGGTGGAAGAAACAGGCTAAGCAATAACAAGCCTTTTCCATCATCTTCTCAACAACAGATAGAGAATTCAGAACAGAGCCCCTCTAACTTATCAAACATAGTCTCTGATCTGTCTAAGGCCACTTTAAGTTTTATGAGTGAAACAAGATCCTCCATTAGAAATTTGGAGGCACAAGTGGGCCAGCTGAGTAAGAAAATCATTGAAACTCCTCCCAGTATTCTCCCAAGCAATACAGAAGAGAATCCAAGAGGAGAGTGCAAGGCCATTGATGTAATCAATATGGCCGAATGCACAAGGGAGGAGAAGGACAAAAATCCTAGTGAGGAAGACCTCCTGGGACGTCTCTCAAACAAGAAGGAGTTCCCTATTAAGGACCTAAAGGAATCTGAGGCTCATATAGAGACCATAGAGATTCCATTAAATCTCCTTCTACCATTCATGAGCTCTGAAGATTATTCTTCCTCTAAAGAAGATGAAGATGTAACTGGAGAGAAAGTTGCTCAATATCAAGGAGCTATCATGAAGCTGAATGCCAAGTTATTTGGTAATGAGACTTGGGAAGGTGAACCTCCCTTGCTCATTAGTGAACTTGATACATTGGTTCAGCAAACTCTACCTCAAAAGAAACATGATCCTGGGAAATTCTTAATACCCTATACCATAGGCACCATGACCTTTGAAAAGGCTCTGTGTGACCTGGGGTCAGGCATAAATCTTATGCCACTCTCTGTAATGGAGAAATTAGGGATCATTGAGGTACAACCTGCTTTATTCTTATTACAATTGGCAGACAAGTTAGTAAGACAGGCTTATGGATTAGTAGAGGACGTGTTAGTAAAGGTTGAAGGCCTTTACATCCCTGCTGATTTCATAATCTTAGACACTAGGAAGGAAGAGGATGAATGCATCATCCTTGGAAGATCTTTTTTAGCCACAGCAGGTGCTGTGATTGATGTTAACAGAGGAGAATTAGTCCTTCAATTGAATGGGGACTACCTTGTATTTAAGGCACACGGCTATCCTTCTGTAACAAAAGAGAGTAAGCATGTAGAGCTTCTCTCAGTACAGAGTCAAAAAGAGCCCCCAGAATCAAAATCTAAGTTTGGTGTTGGGGGGCCACAACCAAACTTTAAGTTTGGTGTTGAGAAGACCCCACATTCAAACTCATAGTTTGGTGTTGGGAGACCTTCATCATGCTCTGAACTTCTCTAAAGCTCCATGAGAGCTCACTGTCAAGCTAGTGACATTAAAAGAGTGCTTGTTGGGAGGCAACCCAATTTTTATTTATCTAATTTTATTTTTATTTTATTGATTCTTTTATGTTTTATTAGGTACATGATCATGTGGAGTCACGAAAAAAATACAAAAATTAAAAACAGAATCAAAAACAGCAGAGAAAAAATCACACCTTGGAGGAAGGACTTACTGGCGTTTAAACGCCAGTAAGGTGCATCTGGCTGGCGTTCAACGCCAGAACAGAGCATGGATCTGGCACTGAACGCCAGAAACAAGCAACATCCTAGCGTTTGGACGCCAGAAATGTGCCCTGAGGAAAGCTGGCGCTGAACGCCAGTAACAAGCATGGAACTGGCGTTCAACGCCAGAAACATGCTGCACATGGGCGTTGAACGCCCAGAACGTGCACCACTTCGGCGTTTAAACGCCAGAATGGTATGCTAAGGCATTTTACATGCCTAATTGGTGCAGGGATGTAAATCCTTGACACCTCAGGATCTGTGAACCCCACAGGATCATCTCAGGATCTGTGGACCCCACAGGATCCCCACCTAACATATTCTCCCCTCTTCTCAACATTCATTCTCTCTTTCCAATAAACACACTTCCCCAAAACCCTTAACCAATCACCTCAATCACTTTTCCCAATTACTCCCTTCACCACTCACATCCATCCACTCTTCCCCATAAACCCCACCTACCTTCAAAATTCAAAAATCTTTCCCATCCAAACCCACCCTAAATGGCCGAACCTACCCTCTCCCCCTCCCTATATGTACCCCTCCATTCTACTTCATTTTCACACAACACAACCCCCTCTTCTATACCTTGGCCGAAACCTACACCTCCCCTTCTCTTCCATATTTTCTTCTTCTTCCTCTTCTTTTCTTTCTTTTCTTGCTCGAGGGCGAGCAATATTTTAAGTTTGGTGTGGTAAAAGAATAAGCTTTTTGTTTTTCCATTACCATTAATGGCACCTAAGACCGGAGAATCCTCTAGAAAAGGGAAAGGGAAGACAAAAGCTTCCACCTCCGTGTCATGGGAGATGGAAAGATTCATCTCCAAAGCCCATCAAGACCACTTCTATGATGTTGTGGCCAAGAAGAAGGTGATCCCTGAGGTCCCTTTCAAGCTCAAGAAAAATGAGTTTCCAGAGATCCGACATGAGATCCGAAGAAGAGGTTGGGAAGTTCTAACCAACGCCATTCAACAAGTCGGAATCTTAATGGTTCAAGAGTTCTATGCCAATGCATGGATCACTAGGAACCATGATCAAAGTGTGAACCCGAGTCCAAAGAATTATCTTACAATGGTTCGGGGGAAATACTTAGATTTTAGTTTGAAAAATGTGAGGTTGGCATTTAACTTGCCCATGATGCAAGGAGATGAACGCCCCTACACTAGAAGGGTCAAATTTAATCAAAGGTTGGACCAAGTCCTTATAGACATATGTGTGGAAGGAGCTCAATGGAAAAGAGACTCCAAAGGCAAGCCGATTCAACTAAGAAGACTGGACCTCAAGCCTGTGGCTAGAGGATGGTTAGAGTTCATTCAACGCTCCATCATTCCCACTAGAAACCGATCTGAAGTTACTATGGATCGGGCCATCATGATTCATAGCATCATGATTGGAGAGGAAGTAGAAGTTCATGAAGTCATCTCCCATGAATTCTACAAAATAGCCGATAAGTCCTCTACTTTGGCAAGGCTAGCTTTTCCTCATCTTATTTGCCATCTATGTTACTCAACTGGAGTTATCATAGAAAGAGACATCCTCATTGAGGAGGATAAGCCCATCACTAAGAAAAGGATGGAGCAAACAAGAAAGCCCACTCATGGAGCCCAAGGGACGCATGAGGAAGCTCATCACCAAGAAATCCCGGAGATGCCTCAAGGGATGCACTTTCCTCCCAACAACTATTGGGAACAACTCAACACTTCCTTAGAAGATTTGAGTTACAATGTGGAACAATTAAGGGTGGAACATCAAGAGCACTCCATCATTCTCCATGAAATTAGAGAAGATCAAAGAGCAATGAGGGAGGAGCAACAAAGGCAAGGAAGGGACATAGAAGAGCTTAAGGACATTGTTGGTCCTTTAAGAAGAAGACGCCACTAAGGTGGACTCATTCCTTGTTCTTATTTTTCTGTTTTTCAATTTTTATGCTTCATGTCTATTTATGTTTTGTGTCTCTACTTCATGATCATTAGTATGTAGTAACTATGTCTTAAAGCTACGAATAAATTCCATAAATCCTTCACCTCTCTTAATTGAAATATGTTTTAATTCAAAAGAACAAGAAGTACATAAATTTTGAAATTATCCTTGAATTTAGTTTAATTATATTGATGTGGTGACAATACTCTTTGTTTTCTGAATGAATGCTTGAACAGTGCATATTTTTTATCTTGTTGTTTATGAATGTTAAAATTTTTGGCTCTTGAAAGAATGATGAACAAAGAGAAATGTTATTGACGATCTGAAAAATCATGAAATTGATTCTTGAAGCAAGAAAAAGTAGTGAAAAAAACAAAATCTTGCGAAAAAAATTATTGGCAAAAAAATAGAAAGAAAAAGAAAAAGCAAGCAGAAAAAGCCTATAGCCCTTAAAACCAAAAGGCAAGGGTAAAAAGGATCCAAGGCTTTGAGCATCAATGGATAGGAGGGCCCAAGGAAATAAAATCCGGGCCTAAGCAGCTAAATCAAGCTGTCCCTAACCATGTGCTTGTGTCATGCAAGTCTAAGTGAAAAGCTTGAGACTGAGTAGTTAAAGTCGTGATCCAAAGCAAAAAAAGTGTGCTTAAGAGCTCTGGACACCTCTAACTGGGGACTCTCGCAAAGCTGAGTCACAATCTGAAAAGGTTCACCCAGTCATGTGTCTGTGGCATTTATGTATCCGGTGGTAATACTGGAAAACAAAATGCTTAGGGCCACGGCCAAGACTCATAAAAGTAGCTGTGTTCAAGAATCAACATACTTAACTAGTAGAATCAATAACACTATCTGAAATTCTATGTTCCTACAGAAGCCAATCATTCTAAACTTCAAAGGAAAAAGTGAGATGCCAAAACTGTTCAAAGGCAAAAAGCTACAAGTCCCACTCATCTAATTAGAATTAATATTCATTGATATTTTGGAATTTATAGTATATTCTCTTCTTTTTATCCTAATTGATTTTCAGTTGCTTGGGGACAAGCAACAATTTAAGTTTGGTGTTGTGATGAGCGGATCATTTATACGCTTTTTGGCAATGTTTTTAGGTAGTTTTTAATATGATCTAGTTACTTTTAGGGATGTTTTCATTAGTTTTTATGCTAAATTCACATTTCTGGACTTTACTATGAGTTTGTGTGTTTTTCTATGATTTCAGATATTTTTTGGCTGAAATTGAGGGACCTGAGCAAAACTCTGATAGGAGGCTGACAAAGGACTGCTGATGCTGTTGGAATCTGACCTCCCTGCACTCGAAATGGATTTTCTGGAGCTACAGAACTCCCAATGGCGTGATCTTAACGGCGTTGGAAAGTAGACATCCAGAGCTTTCCAGCAATATATAGTAGTTCATACTTCATTCGTGATTTGACAATGTAAACTGGCGCTCAACGCCAGTTCCATGTTGTTGTCTGGAGTCAAATGCCAAAACACGTCACGAACCGAAGTTGAACGCCCAAAACACGTTATAACTTGGCGTTCAACTCCAAGAGAAGCCTCAGCTCGTGGATAGATCAAGCTCAGCCCAAACATACACCAAGTGGGCCCCGGAAGTGGATTTATGCATCAATTACTTACTCCTATAAACCCTAGTAACTAGTCTAGTATAAATAGGATAATTTACTATTGTATTAGACATCTTTGGTCTCAGTTTTATTTTATTATTCATCTAAGGAGACTATTGATCACGTTATGGGGGCTGGCCATTCGGCCATGCCTGGACCTTTCACTTATGTATTTTCAACGGTGGAGTTTCTACACACCATAGATTAAGGGTGTGGAGCTTTGCTGTACCTCAAGTTTCAATGCAATTACTACTATTTTCTATCCAATTCGATTTATTCCTATTCTAAGATATTCGTTGCACTTCAACTTGATGAATGTGATGATCCGTGACACTCATCATCATTCTCACCTATGAACGCGTGTGATTGACAACTACTTCCGTTCTACCTTAGACCGGGCGCATATCTCTTGGATTCTTTAATCAGAATCTTCGTGGTATAAGCTAGAATTGATGGCGGCATTCATGGGAATCCGGAAAGTCTAACCTTGTCTGTGGAATTCCGAGTAGGATTCCGGGATTGAATGACTGTGACGAGCTTCAAACTCTTGAAGGCTGGGCGTTAGTGACAGACGCAAAAGAATCACGGGATTCTATTCCAACTTGATTGAGAACCGATAGATGATTAGCCGTGTTGTGACAGAGCATTTGGACCATTTTCACTGAGAGGATGGGATGTAGCCATTGACAACGGTGATGCCCTACATACAGCTTGCCATGGAAAGGAGTAAGAAGGCTTGGATGAATGTAATAAGAAAGTAGAGATTCGGAAGGAACACAGCACCTCCATGCACCTATCTGAAATTCCCACCATTGAATTACATGAGTAACTTTATCTTTATTTCCTGTTTATTTTATTTATCTTTTGAATATCTAATCCAATCATATTTGAATCCGCCTGACTGGGATTTACAAGATGACCATAGCTTGCTTCATACCAACAATCTTTGTGGGATCGACCCTTACTCACGTAAGGTTTATTACTTGGACGACCCAGTACATTTACTGGTTAGTTGTACGAAGTTGTAAAGTTATATTTGGACCATGGTATTGCACACCAAGTTTTTGGCGCCATCACCAAGGACAATCAATTTCGAACAACAATTTAAGCATGAGTAACAATTTCGCTCACCACCCATATTGATGTGATTCCTTCAAGCATGGCCTGCCACGCCTAGGTCCTCAAGTAGCACGCCCAAGTGTTAGGTTAGAGTTGGCGTGCCACGCCTTCGATACTAAGTGGCACGCCTAGTGTGTGTCCCCTTCTGGATTGGTGAACTGGCGTGCCACGCCCACAAGTTCAAGTGGCACGCCCTTGGTGTATGATGGGGTTGGCGTGCCACACCTAGCCTGGCTTGCCACACCCCCTTTGTGGCCTTCAATCTTGCTCTCTGGAAAATGTAACTAGCGTGCCACGCCTGCCTCCTGGCGTGCCACGCCCTTGTTAAAGTTTTAAGAACTCTTCTCTAGAAATTGTAACTGGCGTGCCACGCCCTGATGCTGGCGTGCCACGCCTTGTTGCTGGCGTGCCACGCCCATACAATTTCATGGCGTTTGTTCCAGGTGGCACGCCCAGCTTCACACGCCCAGCCTTATTTGTTGTTTCCTTCCCTTTTTGCTGTTCTTTTCACCTGAAATTCAACACAAACCCATTTCAAAGCAATGTACCATAATATTTATCATTTGGGTCAAGAAATTGCATTGATTCAATGAGATTATGCTCCTTTTATGGTCCTTTTAAATAAGAAAAAGAGGTAAATGATGCAAGTCATCAATGCTCAACTATCTATACTTCAAGCAATATACACGCATATCAGTCAAATTGACAAATCAGCGTTGGAAATCACAACCATCTAATAAATCGAACCGACCACATAAGTCAAAAATGCCAATTCAAAATATCATCAAACAAAGATAAACAATATCCAAAACTATTACCAAAATCCACATCTATTATCTAACTAGCAAACAAAATCTAGAATTAACATTCATCTACATAAGAGTTTTCATAAAATATCATAAGCAGTTAAAGCCGACACCAAAATAGTCGGGCAACACAAATCCAACATATTCTGATCAAACCGGAAACTAGATACAAACACAATTAAAAGTATAAATGTTTTCTAAAAAGGAGGAAGAATGCTCTCAGCCTGCTCCTCGCCAGCCTCATCATCAGCAAGTTCACCATTAACAATAATTTTTGCCACATTGAGTTTCCGTACATCAAAGTTTGGAGAAAACAATGTGACTTGGCTGACGGCACGATCAAACCCAGCCATGAACATATCCATCTTCTCCTCCTCAAGCTTGTTAAGACGAGCAGTCATTTCACCCTTTGTCTTATCATTCTCCTTAACTGCAGCTTGTAGCAATCTAATTTGTTCTTGGAGGCAGCCAACTTCATCCTCCTTCTCCTTCATCTTCGCGGTCATGTCAACGACAACCTCTTCCCTTTCTTTCAGCAAACGCTCAAGAGGCGACGCCTTTTCTACCACTACCTATTGCTCTGAACCCAAAAACTCAGTAGCACGACCAACACACAACAGTCGAGAAGCAACAATCTACAGAGACAACAACAAAACCGATCAAAAAAACCTTACAGGGACGAAAAAAGGGAGTAAAGAGAAAATTCAACCTGAATAAACCTGCCCATCCCGTTGTCTCCAGTCCGACGTGTGAAACCCATATCTCCAGGATATTGGGATACACTATCCGCAAGCTCAGAAATTGGAAATTGATCGCTCCACAGAGAATGCGAGTTCGCCTCAGGAATAAAACCATGCAATCTTCGTTGCCTTTCAAAAATAGACTTCACAGCAGCACTTTGGTCACCTTCGGAGATCACTTCCATGGACTTTTTTGACTCAGTCTTTCTCCTTTTTAGAGAAGGAGGAGGCTGAGCAGCAGAAAAAGCATCATCCCTATCTGTCTCTTTAGCAGCCCCAGAAGTACAAAGGAAATAGACAAACATTCAATAAATCAGGAATAGACAAACATTCCACATCAGCAAAATTTTCAATTAAAAAATCTAACAAACAGTCCTCTTCCTCACTTCTCTCACTAGCTTCGAGGATTTGCAACGGTTCCGAACACCAGTACAAAGGAAATTTTTCTATCAGCTCGTTATCTAAATAAAAAGGATATTCAGACTCCAAAGAGCGAACCTTTACAAATATTGATTTAAAGTTTTTTAAAGGAAGATTTATACAATAAGAAGAGAGAGCGGCCAGAGAAGTGGAACACGAAATCGTGAGTTCACACTTCTCTCACAACTCCTTGCAGTTGACCAGCAAGTGTACTAGGTCATCCAAGTAATACCTTACGTGAGTAAAGGTCGATCCCACGGAGATTGTCAGCTTGAAGCAAGCTATGGTCATCTTGTAATCTCAGTCAGGCGGATTCAATTGGTTATGGGGTTTTGATAATTAAAAGATGAATAAGACATAAAATAAGATAGAGATAATTATGTAATTCATTGGTGGGAATTTCAGATAAGCATATGGAGATGCTTTGTTCCTTCTGAATCCCTACTTTCCTACTGCTTTCATCCAGTCATGCGTACTCCTTTCCATCGCAAGCTGTATGTTGGGGGGATCACCATTGTCAATGGCTACCATCCATCCTCTCAGTGAAAATGGTCTGGCTATGGGTTACGTAAGGCTAATCATCTGTCGGTTCTCAATCGTGTCGGAATAAGATCCAATGATCCTTTTGACACTGTCACTGCACCCAGCACTCACGAGTTTGAAGCTCGTCACAGTCATCCCATCCCAGATCCTACTCGGAATACCACAGACAAGGTTTAAACTTTTCGTATCTCAAGAATGCTGCCAATTGATTCTAGTTTATACCACGAAGACTCTGATCACACGGAATTGAAGGCTCTGTTGTCAGCAGAGGCAACCATGCGCCGTGGACTAGGAGGCCAAGAGATATGCATTCAAGCTTGTTTTCAGGAGAACGGAAGTGGTTGTCAGGCACGCATTCATAAGTGAGAATGGTGATGAGTGTTACTTGATTATCACATTCATCATGTTGATGTGCGAATAGATATCTTAGAACAAGAATAAGCTTGAATTGAATAGAAAACAGTAGTAATTGCATTAATTCATGAGAAACATCAGAGCTCCACACCTTAATTTATGATGTGTAGAAACTTGATAAACCACTATTTTATGGTTTATCTTGCGCTCAATTGAATGATTTTATCAAATCTTCACCCACTTATTTATATGAATTGCATGGTTTTATAATTACTTCCTTATTTTATGATATATGTGAAAATATGTTTCCTATGCCTTAAAAATGTTAAATTTAATTATCCTTTATTACCATTCGATGTCGTGATCTGAGTGTTGAGTATTTTCAGGCTTTATAGGGCAGAAATGGCTTAGAGGACAGAAAGGAAACACGCAAAAATGGAAGAAACGCACAAAATGGAGTTTTTGAAGAATTGGCAGCGACGCGAACGCATGGACAAAGCAACTGCGTGCCTTGCGCAAATGGCATCGACGTGAACGCGTGAACGACGCGGACACGTGACTAGCGCGAAACACAAATGACGCGGCCGCATGGAAGGGAAAAACTCCAGATGATGTGGATGCGTGACCCACAAGAACGCGTGACGGTCCCCACTTGCAGAAAATTGCAGAAGTCGGCCACAACGATTTCTGGACCCTTTTCAGTCCAGATCCAAGCCCAGAAACACACATACTAGAGGCTATAAAGTGGGGGAATCTATCCATTCATTAAAAAATTCACACAACATTCAAAATACATAATTTTAGGTTTAGATGTAGTTTTTAGAGAGGGAGGCTCTCTCCTCTCTCTTAGGATTAGGATTAGGATTTAGGATTTCATTTAGGATTAGGATTTCTACTTCTCAATTTCCAAGTTTAGTGTTCCTTTTATTTATTTTCCCAATTTAATTTATGAACTTTTCCATGTTACATTTGATATCTTTATTAATTCAATTTGAGGTATTTCAGATATATAATTTTTATTTAGCTTTCTATATTCTTGGCTTTGGTTGAGTAATTAGAGACTCTTGAGTTATCAAACTATTTTGTTGATTGATAATTGGAAGTTGCTAATTGACTTGAATTCCACTAACTCTAGTCTTTCTTTGGGAATTGACTAGGACTTGAGGATTCATATTGATTTATTCACTTGACTCACCTTCATAGTTAGAGGTTGACTAAGTGGGAGCAACGAGCAATTCTCATCACATTTGATAAGGATAACTAGGATAGGAATTCTAATTTTCATACCTTACCAAGAGTTTTCTTAGCTATTGATTTATTAATTCCTACAATTTATTTCTCCTGTTCAAACCTTTCAAAAACCCAAAAATACTGTTTTCCATAACCAATAATAAAACACACCTCCCAGCAATTCCTTGCGAAGACGATCCGAAGTTTAAATACTTCGATTATAAATTTTATTGTATTTTGTTACTTGTGACAACCAAAACTTTTGCACGAAAGGATTCTCCGTTGGTTTAGAAACTATACTTACAACACGATTATATTTGTGAATTTCTTTACCAATAGAAATCAGTTCGTCAAAAATGGCGCCGTTGCCGGGGAATTACAAACGTGTGCCTTATTATTGGTTATTGTAAATATTTTTCTTGTTTGTTTTCTTTGCTTTGATCTAAAAATTTTAAGTTTGGTGTCATTTTATTATTTTTCTCTTTCGTCATTAAATTAAAAAAATATATATTTTCTCTTTATTTCAATTATTTTTTTCGAAAATTACTTAATTAATTTTTTTCGAAAATTACAAAAAAAATTCAGATTTTTATTTTAAAATTTTTATCTTATCTTATCTTAGTTTTAAATTTCAAAATTCAAATATTTTTCAAAAATCATATCTTTTTCGAAATCTTATCTTATCTTATTTCAAAAATCAAATTTCAAATTTCAATATTTAAATTCCAAAATTCAAAATTCAAATTTCAAATTTTAAATTTAAAATTTTAAAAATCAAACCTTTTCAAAATTTAAACATTTTTCAAATTTTTATCTTATATTGTTGTCAGTGTTTCTAGTTTTAGGAGTTTATTTTGATTAATTTTTATTAGTTTTTATTTCTCTTGCTATTATGAATTCTCACCCCTTTGGCTATGAGTTTGGTTACAATCATGTTACAGGAAGAGGAGATTACAATGAAAGCTTGGGTCATGGATGCGACAATCAAAGATGCGAGGAGCCACAAGGATTTGATCAACCCTCTTGGCAACAACCACCTCCAAGGCACTATCAACAACCATTCTATGATGCGCACCAAGATAATGGTTATGGTGGACCTCTTCGTGACAATCAACACCCACCACAAAATACCTATGAACCCCCTCCTCCACGTAATTTTGAACCACCATACTCACAAGCCCCTTACCACCAAACACCTCAGTATGACCCTAACCCATATCCATCATGCCAACCACCCTATGAGCCATATGATCCTAATTATGCTATCCAAGCGGAACAAGAGTCAAAGGATCGTTTCAAGGAGATAGTGGATCAACTCAATGCAACCATTCAACAATTGGGCCAAGCGATAATTCGACTAGACTCCCGAGGTTCGGACACTCAAGGAACCCCCATGGCTTCATGTGAAGAATCTACTCAAGAACGCAGAATGAAGGAAAAGCTAGAAACTCCAGTGGATAATGACCAGCATGACTTTGTATTAGAACAATTAGAGGAAACCGTAATCGTTGAAGATAAAGAAGTGGTTGAAGATTTAAGAGATGCGGAATCTCCATGGGAAACTCAAGTTATAGAGCCTCCTTCAAAGATGTTTAAAATTGATGTTGAGGAGGGTGTACAACCTCCAAGGCATATCATGGTTGAAGACTTTGAAGGGGATGATCAAGAGATGGATTCAATCATTGATGAATTCTTATCTACATTTGAATCCACTTCCATTGGACTTGATATGGAGTTTAAAGAAGAAGAAGCACAACCTCCCATGCTCTTGGTGAATAATGAAGAAGAGATCAAATTAGAAGAAAGATACCAAGAGGAAGAGGTTGATATCGAAAAAGCTTGCAAAGAGGGGGAAGTTGTCAAGGAAGAGCACAAGGGAGTGGAGCTTGCAAGATCATTAGAAACAACTCTCCCAAAGCCATTACCGTCCAATAAAACATTCAAGTGGGTAAAACTCTTATCCTTAACCTTTACCTTCCCACTTGAATATGGGCTTCTAGAGACGGATGGTCAACTTAGAGCTCTTTGTGGCATTAAGAGCAAGAGAAAAATGGTTAGTGGTTGGAGTTGTCAAGCAAGGTTCAATATGGTTGCATGCTCCAAATTGAAGTAGAAAGGTTGGTACAATTCTCAATTGAATGGGTCTAGGAAGCTGTTTGGATATCTCAGTGAGAATTTTAATTGCGTGCCACCCGGATGGAATCATGATGATCAACAAGAAGACGGGTGCAATAGCAAAGTTTGGGACCCCGGAATTCATTCTAGCAATCAACACTCTTGGGGCTTTGTCACTTGCTTTAACTTGCTTGAAGGCTCTTTGCACCTAGTTTGGGATCCTGGAGGCCATTGGAATTACAAACATTGGTGGGGATTCAAGGATCAGTACAAGAACAAGCCACCATGACAAGGAGCTCACCAAATGTCCAACTTAAGGACTTTAACTAAAAGTGCTAGGTGGGAGACAACCCACCATGGTATACTTGTTCTTTTTCAGTCTTAGTTTTATTTAATTTTGTTTTATTCTTATTTTCATTTTATTCTATTTTTTTCTTAAGTGTTCATCCATAATTTCTGTATATTCACCTGCATTTGCATTTGCATTCTGCATAAAAAAGGGAAGCACACGACGCGCCAGTGTCGCTGACGCGTTCGTGTCATAGGTGTGTTCTGAAGAAAAGAGAATTGAACAGAAAGTCACGCGAAAGCGTGGCTGGAGGCGTGCCTTAGGCACAAATATGCCTACCTGACCGCGTCGCTGACGCGTTCACGTCGTTTGTAAAATATGGCCATTCACGCGATTGCGTCACCCACGCGCACGCGTGACCTGCAAAATAGACGTAAAAAGGTGTATGGCAGAGAGTTATGATGGAGTGGGGCTGGAACCATGCTAGAAGCACAAGCCCTACCACGCGAATGCGTGCCCCACGCGTCCGCGTCATTTTAAAAGAAAGGCCATTCACGCGTGCGCGTCACCCACGTGCACGCGTCACCCTGAATTTTGGCCATATGCGTTGGAGACAGAGAGTTGCGCGAACGCGAGGCTGCTCTCGCGCCACTAGCACAAATCAAGTCACGCGAACGCGTGATTCACACGTTCGAGTCACTTGAAAATATCGCCAATCACGAACGCGTGACCCACGCGTCCGCGTCAACTGCGCCGCACATCTTATCCAGATCAGCGCCACTTATCCTATCTTTTCTTTTCTAATCCTAATTTCTTCTATCTTTTCTTTTTTCCTCCTCCTTTCTTCCTTACTTCTTCTTCCTCTCTTTAACTTCTCATCCTTCTTCACTTCCATTCTATTTTATTTAATTTATTTGCATACTTTCATTCATTGCATTTTAATTTTGTGCATATTCTTATTTTCTTCTCTAAGTTGTTATTTAACCATTGGTGCTAAATGCTCTTATTCCACTGTTGTATCTTTTTTGGTACTATTTTGGTGCTTAGTGACTTGAATTACACTGTTGGATGATATTAATTATCTGTCAATGCCAATCTTTTATGATACATGTATTCCTTTTGCATTGACATGAATCTATATTGTCTTTCACTATCTACTGTCTCTTCTCCTTTGTTGCAAATTCTGCACCATTGATATGCCATGTGCTTATAGTGTTTCCTTACTTGCATGTTGTAGCTACCATGTAATTGAGACCCTCATTATTTGGCATTAATCCACCCATATTTTATTTGTTTCCTATCCTTATTTTTAGGTTACTTTTCTTCTTTTCCTTTTCTTTCAAGATGGCCACCGAGAAAGGGAACAGGAAAAACTTCTTAATATGGAGACAAACAAGTCCATCTGCACATTCTTTGGAGAGAAAAGTGTCAGTTGGAGCAACCCGTCCACTTGCACATCCAAGCATGCACCGAGGACGGTGCAATCTTTAAGTGTGAAGAGGTCGATACCGACTTCCATGGGTTAGCCATTTCCTATTTCAACACTGATGAGCGGATAATTTATACGCTTTTTGGCATTGTTTTTAGTAAGATCTAGCTACTTTTTGGGATGTTTTTATTAGTTTTTATGCAAAATTCATATTTCTGGACTTTACTATGAGTTTGTGTGTTTTTCTGTGATTTCAGCTATTTTCTAGCTGAAATTAAGGGACCTGAGCACAAATCTGATTCAGAGGCTGAAAAAGGACTGCAGATGCTGTTGGATTCTGACCTCCCTGCACTCGAAGTGGTTTTTTGGAGTTACAAAACTTTAAATGGAGCACTCTCAATTGTGCTGAAAGTAGACATCCAAAGCTTTCCAGAAATATATAATAGTTCATACTTTGCTCAAGTTTTGACGACGCAAACTGGTGTTCAAACGCCCATTCTCTGCCCTATTCTTAAGTTAAACGCCAGAAACAAGTTACAAAGCAGAGTTAAACGCCAGAAACAAGTTGCAAACTGGCATTTAACTCCAAGGAAGACCTCTACATGTGAAAGCTTCAATACTCAGCCCAAGCACACACCAAGTGGGTCCGGAAGTGGATTTCTGCATCATTTACTCATTTCTGTAACCCTAGTAACTAGTTTAGTATAAATAAAACTTTTTACTATTGTATTAGACATATTTGGATTATCTTTTGATCCTTTGATCATGTTTTGGGGGCTGGCCTCACGGCCATACCTAGACCTTGTACTTATGTATTTTCAACGGTGGAGTTTCTACACACCATAGATTAAGGGTGTGGAGCTCTGCTGTTCCTCGAGTATTAATGCAATTACTACTGTTTTTTATTCAATTCATGCTTATTCTTATTCTAAGATATTCATTCGCACTTCAACCTGAAGGATGTGATGATCTGTGACACTCATCACCATTCTCACTTATGAACACGTGCCTGACAAACACTTCCATTCTACCTGCAAAAGCTAGAGTGTGTATCTCTTGGATTCCTGGTCCACGATGCATGTTTGCCTCTCCTGACAATAGAGCCTTCCATTCCGTGAGATCAGAGTCTTCGTGGTATAAGTTAGAATCTATTGGCGGCATTCTTGAGATCCGAAAAGTCTAAACCTTGTCTGTGGTATTCCAAGTAGGATCTGGGATGGGATGACTGTGACAAGCTTGAAACTCGCGACTGTAGGGCATGGTGACAGACGCAAAAGGATAGTAAATCCTATTCCTACATGATCGAGAACCAACAGCTGATTAGCCATGCGAGAAACCGTAGAGGACCTTTTTCACTAAGAGGATGGGAAGTGGCCATTGATAACGGTGACGCCCTACATACAGCTTGGCATAGAAAGGAGTATGAAGGATTGGATGAAGGCAGTAGGAAAGCAGAGATTCAAGAGGGATAAAGCATCTCCATACACTTATCTAAAATTCCCACCAATGATTTACATAAGTATCTTTATCTTTATTTTCTGTTTATTTATCTTTTAATTATTAAAATTCCATAGCCATTTGAATCCGCCTGACTGAGATTTACAAGGTGAACATAGCTTGCTTCAAGGCTTCAATCCGACAATCTCCGTAGGATCGACCCTTACTCACGTAAGGTTTATTACTTGGACGACCCAGTGCACTTGCTGGTTAGTTGTGCGAAGTTGTGAAAAAGAGTGATATTACAATTGTGCGTACCAAGTTGTTGGCGCCATTGAGATCACAATTTCGTGCACCAAACACCAAGTCTTTATTTTCCTTGTTAATTGTTGCATTTGCAAGTTTGTTTGCATATTTGTTTGATTTTGTGCATTTAGCTACTACTTGGTTGAAGTAATATTTTCTTTTTCAAGAAACTTTTTATAGCATTTCACTAATTTGAATTAAAATTTTCTGTTAAACTTGTTTGAAGAAATATTATTTTGGAACATGGTTTAGAGCTCGAACACACAAAACCAGTTAGATTTTTGAGCCTACTTGATTGGTTGCATTTTATCAACCAATATTTTATTTTTGGTGTGTGCTGTTCTCTCTAAAATTGTGATATTTGTCTTGCTTAATTCTATATGTCCATTATTTGATGTATGCATGCACTTATGTGATTGAGGCTTTGTTTCACTAAGCTTACATACCCATATGACCTTAACCTTTCATTATCCTTTGCAAACTAATTTGAGCCTATTTTACCCCTTTTATTCTTTACTTTAGCACATCATTAACTCTAAGCGAAAAACAATAATATCCTTAATTTGAATCCTTGATTAGCTTACACTAGTGAAGGTGCTTATGAATTAAGTGTGGGGAAAGTGGGTTTGGAAACGTTTGGTTTGGGAATTGAGTATGTTAGACTTTGTGTGAAAATGTGAAAAATGTTAAGAACATATTTATGCATTCAATACCTTAATCATATGCATTGAAAAAGGAAAAAAATAGATTAAGAAAAGAAAAATAGAAAAAGAAAAAAATAATAAAAAGAGAAAAAAAGAAAAGAAAAGAAAAAGATCAAATAAACAAAAAGGGGACAAAATGCCCCAAGTTAAAGTAATAATATCAATGCATATGAGTTGTACTTAAATTTGGGATGCATGAATATGTGGTAAACATAGTTAATGGGCAGTTAGATCTTGTATTGTGATTACATGGATTGTCTTAAGTTAGGTGGGAAAAGTTTAAGTTAATTAAGGATTCAGATTTTAGTCCACTTGGCCAAATACAATCCTACCTTGACCCTAACCCCATTACAACCCTTAAAAGACCTCTTGATATGTGTATTTGTGCATTAAACTTTCTTTGATTGGTATGAGAAGAGCAAGTCTTAGAAAGCAAGATTAGTAGAGAATTGAGAGATCGAACCTTAAACACCTGAGCGATTAAAGTGCAATCACATCTAGTGAGGGTTCGATGCTCGATTCTTTGTTCCCGGCTTTCATGAGCTATTTTCATCTGCAAGTTTACTTGTACTTTATTTTGTGATTTGAATTAGTGAAATCCAGTTCATATTTGTTCTTGAAAGATTTATTTACTTTTTCACCAAGTAAGTAGAATCATTTTTGCATGTAGTTGCATTCATATAGATAGGTTGCATTTCATACATTCTACCATTCCCCTTCACTCTTTTAGTTCTCTTGAGCTTAGCATGAGGACATGCTAATGTTTAAGTGTGGGGAGGTTGATAAACCAGTATTTTATGGTTTATCTTGCACTCAATTCAGTGATTTTATCAAATCTTCACCCACTTATTCATATGAATTGCATGGTTTTACAATTCCTTCCTTATTTTATGATATATGTGAAAATATGTTTCCTATGCCTTAAAAATGTTAAATTTAATTATCCTTTATTACCATTCGATGTCGTGATCTGTGTGTTCAGTATTTTCAGGCTTTATAGCGCAGGAATGGCTTAGAGGACAGAAAGGAAACACGCAAAAATGGAAGGAACGCACAAAATAGAGTTTTTAAAGAATTAGCAGTGACGCAAACGCATGGACGACGCGACCGCGTGCCTTGCGCAAATGGCATCGACGCGAACGCGTGAACGATGCGGACGCGTGACTAGCGCCAAACACAACTGACATGGACGCGTGACTGACGCGGACGCGTGGAAGAGAAAAACTCCAGATGACACGGACGCGTGACCCACGCGAACGCGTGACCCACGCGAACGCGTGATAGACCCAACATGCAGAAAATTGTAGAAGTCGGCCCCAGCGATTTCTGGACCCTTTTCAGTCCAGATCCAAGTCCAAACAACACAGATTAGAGGCTATAAAGTGGGAGAATCCATCCATTCATTAAACAATTCACACAACATTCAAAATACATAATTTTAGGTTTAGATGTAGTTTTTAGAGAGGGAGGCTCTCTCCTTTCTCTTAGGATTAGGATTAGGATTTAGGATTTCTTTTAGGATTATGATTTCTACTTCTCAATTTCCAGGTTCAATGTTCCTTTTATTTATTTTCCCAATTTAATTTATAAACTTTTTCATGTTACATTTGATATCTTTATTAATTCAATTTGAGGTATTTAAGATATATGATTTTTATTTAGCTTTCTATATTATTGGCTTTGGTTGAGTAATTAGAGACTCTTGAGTTATCAAACTCTTTTATTGATTGATAATTGGAAGTTGCTAATTGACTTGAATTCCACTAACTCTAGTCTTTCTTTGGAAATTGACTAGGACTTGAGGATTCATATTGATTTATTCACTTGACTCACCTTCATAGTTAGAGGTTGACTAAGTGGAAGCAACGAGCAATTCTCATCACAATTGATAAGGATAACTAGGATATGACTTCTAATTTTCATACCTTGTCAAGAGTTTTCTTAGCTATTGATTTATTAATTCCTGCAATTTATTTCTCATGTTCAAACCTTTCAAAACCCCAAAAATATTGTTTTCCATAACCAATAATAAACACACCTCCCTGCAATTCCTTGAGAAGACGACCCGAAGTTTAAATACTTCGGTTATAAATTTTATTGGGTTTTGTTACTTGTGACAACCAAAACTTTTGCATGAAAGGATTCTCCGTTGGTTTAGAAACTATACTTACAACGCGATTATATTTTTGAATTTCTTTACCAATACAAATCAGTTTGTCAAAACTCCACTGTTGAAAATACATAAGAACGGCCATGCCTCCCAAATAACATGAAACAATCAAAAAGGGTTCAAAGAACTGATCCCAAGATCAAAGATAATCAGAAGATGAAAGATACAATAGTAAAAGGTTCTATTTATAATGAACTAGTAGCCTAGGGTTTATAGAAAATGAGTAACTAAGGTAGATAGTGCAGAAATCCACTTTCGGGGCCCACTTGGTGTGTGCTTGGGCTGAGCATTGAAGCTTTCACGTGCATAGACTTTTCTTGGAGTTAAACGCCAGCTCTGGTGCCAGTTTGGGCGTTTAACTCCAGCTTTTATGCCAGTTCTGGTGTTTAACGCCAGAAAAGGGTCTCTGACCGACGTTTTGACGCCAATTTGGGCCATCAAATCTTGGGCAAAGTATATACTATTATACATTTTTGGAAAGCCCAAGATGTCGACTTTCCAACGCATTTAAGAGTGCGCTAATTAGGCTTCTAAAACTTCAGAAAATCCATTTCAAGTGCAGGGAGGTCAGAATCCAACAACATCTGCAGTCCTTTTTCAGCCTCTGAATTAGATTTTTGCTTAGGTCCCTCAATTTCAGCCAGAAAATACCTGAAATCACAGAAAAACACACAAACTCATAGTAAAGTCCAAAAATGTGATTTTTTTGTAAAAACTAATAAAAATGTACTAAAAACTAACTAAATCATGCTAAAAACTACCTAAAAACAATGCCAAAAAGCGTATAAATTATCCGCTCATCAGGAAGCTACTCAGAAACACCCAAAGCCCTTTACGTACCCCTTTCAATTGAAACAAAGAAAAGAAAACATTAAGATAAGGAGGAGACTTCAGAAAACTCATCAGACATTCAAACGCACGCAAAAATGCCCAGGAATTTGGATGCAACTGTGACGGGGCACAGTTCAGCTGAGTCAAAACCTTACATTCAAAATCTGAAAAAGGAAACCTCACATGCAACTCAGACAAATAAGGAACATACATGTAAAAATAACCCCAGTCCCCTCTCCTCTCACAAACCATCTCCTCACTGGTATAGGGAAAAAATTCAATACGAACACCAGAACACCCCTACCAAACTTTAGGGCTTCTAAAACACGAACCGACTCATGATTACAGTATGACAACGCACGAGTTTTTACATCAACATGAACCCAATGGTAAGGGTTCTCCTTATTTACTTCGACAACTTTCACCTTTTCTTTCTCTTTTTCTTTAGCCATTTTTCAGAAAATAAACAGAGAGGGAGAAATGAGAGGAACAGTGAGAAAGTGAGGACAGTGAGAAGACAAGAAGATGAGAAGACAGTTAGAAGAAAAGAAGACTAACCTCTGGAAGACATGTCTTCTCACACTTATCAAATTTTGCAAACTGAAGTTGTGTGTAACACCCTACTACACAAAGCTTTACGCTTAAGTCGTAAAATAGAAGTGGTGTGGTATTTCGACCTCTAAAATAAAATGTATATATGTAATAGGAGAAAGATTGTGATATGTTAGGATTCTTGAAGAATAGGGGAAATAAAATCGCGAAATAAAAGCGCAACGCTCAAGGAACGTGTAAACTTGCGTGCTAAGAAAACTATAGCTATTAAACATAAGATAATAAAAGTAGGAATAGAGTGCCAAAGATACAAAATAACAAGCTCCAAACTCAATCTGCGAAGTCAAGACTGGCCGGAGAGTATTTACACATATATACATACATAACCAAAACGCAAATGTACATAAACAAAGTCATGCCTCTCCATAAACCTCCAAAGGGATCAAAAAGAATAAGTTATGTGGAGAGAAGAGTTGAGTACATATATATATAACATTGTACAACAAAATAACCCAGTAACCACTTTGCTTCAGGTATCCAGACGTCTAGTGAGATGCTTCACGACCTGCATCTGAAAACAACAACATAGTATGGAATGAGAACCGGAGGTCCTTAGTATGGTAAAGGTGCCACACACATAATATATAAGATCCTGGAAATGCCAGAGGCAATCCTAGAACACCGACACTCAGATTATAGAGCTTAAAGTATTAAACAGAAGCCATAAAAGGTGGTTTTCTAAGAGTATATAAACCCAACTTAACTTAACCTTAAATCTAAGTCCCATACTGCCATTCCTCTATACCTCCATCTCCGTCAGCAATTCACAGACGTAATATGCATATGATGCATGCCTGTCCTATGGCTGATGAGGCTCATCTGTCGATTATCCAGCCAACCCGACAAGTCCAAAAACCTTAGATTGTCCCTCGGCGTGCATCCCCAATTGTCTATGCATAGCTTTTTCTCAAATAATCAATATTGCTCAATGGGGGTTACATTCCGGGAATTTTTCGTGCCCGGTCACCCTTATGTCGTAGGGTCAACAGAGTATCGAGTTGTCAACGTGGTACACGTGATGGCAAGTCACGACACTTTATCCAGGGAACCTCGTATCTCATATCATTAAATTATTCAAGCCAAGTATCATACATGATCATTTATAACATTTCCAAATCAATTCATCACTTTTCAGCTTTACTTTACCTCCAAATTATCCCCATCTCCTAGCTTCATTTGATTATCAGGTGTAATACTAGTATTCATGATTAAAGGAATGAAAATAGAGGTTTAGAGAGTTGAAATATAGTTTAAAACATTAAAAATCATGTTTGCTGAAATAGGGTCCACGCGTACGTGTGATTCACGCATGTGCGTGGTGATGTAGAACTACAGCTCACGCGCGTGTCCCTTGTCATGCGTACACGTGGATGTAAACTTCATGTCATGCGTGCGCGTGGGTCACACGTACGCGTGGACATGCTTGTTTGCTCCTTACGTGCACGCATGGGACTCGTCGCGTACGCATCGCCAAAAATCCACTCCACGCGTACGCGTGGGCGTACGTCCTTTTAAAAAAATAAGGCAGATGCAGTAGCAATGCAGTAGTAGTATGGAATCTGTTAAAAATAGGACAGTTTATAGGTGCAACCTTTCAATCCCCATAACTTCTTCGTTTTACAATATTTTTCATCTGTTCTTCGAGTAGCATAAACCTCACAAACCCAATTTTCATTTCAAAACAAGTTAGAAGAAAATTGAGGGTCTGAAGGCCAAGTTATGCCTTGCCAAAGTTCGGCCAAAACCAACTTTACAAACCTTTTAAAACTCATTTACATTCCAAAACTTCCATTCCATTCCTTACTAACCTTGCTAAATCCAACCTCATAAGCCAATAACAAAACTCAACAATACTTTGCACTATTTATCAACCACAAACCATCAATATTATACGTACACCAACACAACCATCAATCCTTCAATCAATATGCATATAACCTATAAAATCATCAACTTTCCCATATCTCATTATTCATATTTCATTAGAATGTCCACATAATAATAAGCTCTATTTCACAGTCAAATCTCATCATAAATATCAAATATACTAAGCATTGTACCATTCCGTGCAATTCAACTTATCCTATGGTCATCTAGCCTATATTTTCACAGAACATTATATATTAAATGCAAGAAGCCTAAACCATACCTTGGCCAATTTCCACGTAATGACCAAAGCAATTTATTTAGAACCAAGGCGGCCCCTCAAAATCCAACAAACTCTAAGCTCAGCTTTCTCCATGTTCCAATATTCACAATTTCAAGCTCCAATTATTTACTTTCAACCTAATACACATTTATAACATATATATATCCAATTTAATACTCAAAGCTCAAATCCAATGAAATTAAAATAAAATTATCGTATTCTCACCTTACCCAAGCTTCACATAAGCAAGAGTGAACGTTTTTCTCAAGCTGATTGGATCCTAAAACATCAGAAATAAAAGAAATTCAACATTCCTATCTGAAATTCAAAAATTGGGGGAAGAGGAGGCTGAGAGTGATTAAAAACGTTACTAGTAAAATTGTTCTGGTAGAAATGTAAAGTCCAACGCGGTGGACGCGTGGCCGTAAACGGTACAACAATCGGAGTTCGAACGGAGAAGTTACGGGGATCAGAAGGTTGCCGTAAGGTTTCGGGAGTGTTTCGTTCTTCTTCTCCCTGGGAGGCTTTCAGCTTCGTGTTGCTGAAATGAGGGAGAAGGCAATTCTTGGGTTCATTTAATAGGTCTGTCCGATAGGACCGACGGCCCGGTTTGGGCCCGATTCAACCGGTTCGGCCCATTCGGTCTAATCTTGGACCGATTTCTTCGAAATTAGTGTCAAAATTCTCGTTTCGATGAGCTCTATCCTAATTTGATAATAATATCCGCATTTCTAATCTTCCTTATTAAAAACTAATTTATTAACTAATTATCTACTAATTTAACGGGGTTTACATTGTGTCTCGTGTTTTCCAAAACGGCAGAAATTAATTACAACCCACTATTCTAGTGGGAAGTTGGAAAAACAAAAATTACTCGCCCAATGCAAAACGGTCCGGCTCCATCACAGTTAAGCGCAAATTTATTATAGCCAAATTCACAAAGCAAAAACTTTTTTCAAAAAGCATTTTTTATTTTTTTATTTTTAATATTTTGAATCCATTTATTTTTTAACCCAAGCTTGAAATACACGTTGAGCTTGGGGCTTTAGTATTCTACCTCAAAATACCGAGGTATAACTTTAAGAAAAAGCTTAACTTGCTGAAATTACATCATGTCAAGCTTGGGGCTGTGTACTGTACCCCTAAGATCTCGGATAAAATCGAGTCATACCTCGGCATAACGGCTCTATCTCAACAGAACGCTCCCCAGAATCTCGGAAGGAAATCAGTCACCAAAATCTCGGACGAAGCAAACTGTTGAATTCCACACCAAGCTATAAAACGAGCAAAGTGTCAATGATAAAACACACAAATAATTCGTCTCATAACAACATACTACGGAACAGTATCCCCAATCGTATACACGCTTTTTATTTAAATTATTCTTTTACTGACTTAGACGTTGGAGTCCTTTTTGCAGGTACCACGCTTGGGTCCGAATTCACAAGGATATTCCCGATCCAGTTAAAACTATCAAGCATACCAAGATCAACAAGGAGCCGACGTATAGTTCAAAAAGAGTATCCTTGCAAGAATATATATAATATTTAATAATAATTTAATATAATTATTTAATTAATTATAATTTAATATAATTATTTATTTTAAAGATAATTTAATATATGACAAGTTACCATTAGATACAAAAAATCTTTGAGTTTTTTTTCTTCGAACTATGTAAAAGGACTTAACTTTTTTCTTCTCCAAGATATAAAAGTTCGCGAATCAAAAAAATGAGTTAGAGACTCATCCATTGAAATTGCTCTAAGCCTCTAAGTGCAGGTTTTATGAAAATCAGTTATTAGTTTAATTTTTAAAATCAAGTTAAATTTTTATTTTTTTTTTAAATTTAGATAAACAGTGCAGAAATCGAGAGCCACAAATATTTTATACCAGATCTTGATAACGATAATGCGGAGCAGATCCAAATGGATTTGGATAAAGGCAATAATAACAAACTAATAATTCCGCACAAGTCCAAACAAGAAGAACCAGAAGAACAACACATTCAATAATTTTAATGGGTTTTTTAAGCAAGATTAGAAAAATTCTCTTATTCCGACGCCATTTTGGTTTATGAATTTGAAAAAAAAAAAAAACCTAATTTCCCAACGGCACCCCAAACCATCCGGTCATCCCCAACCTCAACTCACTATCTCCCAAGAATCACAGCTTCACTCACACACTCTCACCTCTCTATCTCACTCACACACTCTCCTCGCCGGCTCCTCCGCCTCGTCCCCACGCCGCCAGTGTTTGTTCGCCTCTGCCACCTCACCTGTTCTGCCTCAGCCTTGTGCTCGTCTGCCTCTGCTGCCTCCGTCGTCATCGTGTTGGCTCCTCTACAAGCTCCCCTCTGCTCCTCTTGGAAGCTCTGCCCTCTCTCGCCGGTGGTCTGCTCTGCAACGGCGCAACCTGCACCGACTCCAAGTTGGAAAACCGTCACTGACTCTGTTTCTGCTTCTGCTGTAGGTCAGTTTTTTATTTTTTTAGTTATTCTTTTTAATTTTTATACTGGATTTTTGCTGTTTTAATGTATTGATGCTAATTGTATTTGTATGTACAACTGATTGATTTAATTTGTAATAGGTTTAGATGAATTGTATTTGTAATTTTATAGGTAATATTAATGCTCATAGGTTCTGTGAATCAAGAGATTGGAATGGGAAGAATTTGTCAGAGATAGTGTTATTAGATAATAGGTGTTGTGATTGATTGATTTTTTTTTAAACAGTGTTTTAAGATGCTTCTCACAAACTCCTTGGACATAATTTATGGATTGTTATGTTTGCACTTTTATTGTGTCAAATTAAGATCCTATTAAGCAAATCAACTTGGATTAGTCTATCGGTTAACTCACTAATTCGCTTAAGCAAGTATCGATTCGAATATCGTCTTGTACATGCAGGAACTCATTGGCGCGGCAAACCCTTAAACGGAGCACAAATCCGCGGCGAATTAGTTATTCGCTGGTGGACGAAATTGTGATCACTGCAACTTCGCACAACTAACCAGCAAGTGTACTGGGTCGTCCAAGTAATAAACCTTACGCGAGTAAGGGTCGATCCCACAGAGATTGTTGGTATGAAGCAAGCTATGGTCACCTTGTAAATCTTAGTCAGGCAAACTCAAATGGATAATGGTGATATACGAATAAAACATAAAGATAAAGATAGAGATACTTATGTAATTCATTGGTAGGAATTTCAGATAAGCGTATGAAGATGCTTGTCCCTTCCGTCTCTCTGCTTTCCTACTGTCTTCATCCAATCCTTCTTACTCCTTTCCATGGCAAGCTTATGCAAGGGTTTCACCGTTGTCAGTGGCTACCTCCCATCCTCTCAGTGGAAATGTTCAACGCACCCTGTCACAGCGCGGCTATCCATCTGTCGGTTCTCAATCAGGCCAGAATAGAATCCAGTGATTCTTTTGCGACTGTCACTAACGCCCCGCCCTCAGGAGTTTGAAGCACGTCACAGTCATTCA
>NC_029772.3:87567478-87567723 GCF_000817695.3 Arachis duranensis
GTGCCAGTTTGGGCGTTTAACTCCCATCCTTGTGCCAGTTCCGGCGTTTAACGCTGGGAATTCTGAGGGTGACTTTGAATGCCGGTTTGGGCCATCAAATCTTGGGCAAAGTATGGACTATCATATATTTCTAGAAAGCCCAGGATGTCTACTTTCCAACGCCGTTGAGAGCGCGCCAATTGGGCTTCTGTAGCTCCAGAAAATCCGCTTCGAGTGCAGGGAGGTCAGAATCCAACAACATCTGG
>NC_029772.3:87567856-87630280 GCF_000817695.3 Arachis duranensis
AGAAAAACACACAAACTCATAGTAAAGTCTAGAAAAGTGAATTTTAACTAAAAACTAATAAAAATATACTAAAAACTAACTAGATCATACTAAAAACATACTAAAAACAATGCCAAAAAGCGTACAAATTATCCGCTCATCATTCGCCTATTGTAGTACTAACTAATTTGATGTTTATTTTTCTATTAGTTATTTTATTAGTTATTTTTAGAAATTGAGACTTGATTGTTGTTAAAGTGTTAATGAAGACGTGTATTTTAAATTTTAATTTTGATGATTTTATATTTTTATTTGAGACCGGTTCAACTTGTGATCCACTAGTTGAACTAATAACCTAGTGATCTAGTAGTCTAACCGGTTTGATTATTGGTTCGGTTCTAACAACTAGGTTTGATATCACTCATACTTTCTTGGAATTCTGTTACTGAATTGACTTATACATCCCTAGGATTGTATTGGGATTGATTACCGGTAGGCATAGAATGGAGAAGGGCTTAAGTAGCATCAGCACCAGCAGCAGCAAGGAAGGGTTACCTCTCACCCCTCATTCCAACTTCAAAACTGCTTCCACCGACGATGACCTCGCTCACATTCTCTTCAACATCAAATCCTCCAAAACTTCCGTAACCACCCCTTTCCATTTCCCAACAATATCTTCCCTTCATCTTTCTGCAATTTCTAATATGACATATGTTTGATTTTTTTTTTTGCAGGCTGTTATCAATTATGGCGCCTCTTGGTATGTTTATCTCTTCTCTGAATATGTTTGATTTATATTACTATACAAGTTATTAAGAATCGATATAATAATGGAAACTGATGTTAAGTGAACACAAAAGCAGGTAGCATCTTTTACCATTTAGGCTTACTTGATTGTTGTAACTTGTAAGGTGATTGTGTGAAATTGAAATATAGAACAGGAGATTATGAATGATCTAGTTTCCTGGTTTTTCAGGTGCCGCGTGTGCAGTGAAATCCTCCCTGCATTCCATAGATTGAGCAATAATTTTCCAAAGCTCTCCTTCGTCTATGCAGATATTGATGAATGCCCAGAAACAACTCAACACATTCGATACACCCCTACTTTTCAATTTTTTCGAGATGGTGAAAAGGTAGATGAAATGTATGGTGCTGGAGAAGAGAGGCTGCGTGATCGCGTCTGGTTGCACTCTTGAGTACACTATACAATGTCATTTTTATTGTCAGAGTTAGGTGACATGCTTGCAATTTTCCAGTAGATGTAACATTGTGAATCATGAACAATTCAGTGAATATTCAGGCAAACCCAGTATCCAATGTTTCCATTTGAAACTACAACCATATAAACCGTCCTTTTATGAGGTAAACAGCTTCATAAATTGATAAAAAAAAATATCACGTAGATAGCATTTTAAGTTTACACCAACTACACGAGATTGGCTGCAAAACAATCAACAGCAGAAATGGGAAAAGAATCGGTAACGGTTTAAGAAATTTGAAGTGGTAAAACCGAAAAAAAAAAGAGGCAGCTAATGCTGCAAACTCCTATTTTACTAACGTATCCGCCTAAGAAGCATATCTAACCCTCGTTCCTCATCAAACTGTGAAACGTAATCTTCAATAAGAGGTACGCATTGAAGCTCCTTTTATTTTCTTGTTTACCCAAAGTCTGAAAGATGGCTGCGATGATAACCACCTGTAATCTGGCTATCTCATCAAGCCTTGGGCTTGAACATCTTCACCGTCTCCCAAGTGGAATCAGGATCGTCACGTCCGAAATGTCCGTAAGCAGCAGTCTTCTGGTACCTGAAGTTGCCTCCTCTCATGAGGTCAAGATTGATGGTAATCATTCCTGGCCTGAAGTCAAAATTTTCCTTAATCAGAGCCAATATGTCCTTGTCTGGAATCTTTCCTGTTTTGTAGGTGTCTACAAAAACAGAGAGTGGCTCTGGGACTCCAATTGCATAAGAAACCTGCACAAGACAGCGTCGAGCAAGCCCTGAAGCTACCACACTTTTCGCTGCTTGCATAACAATGTATGCACCACTCCTATCGACCTTGGTTGGGTCCTTGCCGGAGAAGGCACCTCCACCATGAGAACCCCAACCACCATAGGTGTCAATGATGATCTTACGACCAGTTAGCCCTGCATCTCCATGGGGTCCACCAATCACAAAACGACCAGAAGGGTTGAGGTGGAAGATAGTCTTGTCATCAAGGTATTTAGCTGGGATGACAGGTTTTATTACATGCTCCTTCAAATCGCTGGCTATCTTGTCATTGGTGATAGTTTCATCATGTTGTGTTGAGATGAGGACAGTGTGCACACGAATCGGGATCATGGCTCCATTATCATTCTTGTACTCAACAGTAACCTGAGTTTTTCCATCAGGTCTCACCCATGGGCATGTTTTGTTCTTTCTAACTTCAGTGAGCTTGGCACCAAGTTTAGTAGCAAGGACATGAGTAAGTGGCATTAGCTCAGGTGTTTCATCTGTGGCATAGCCAAACATGTGTCCCTGGTCACCAGCACCAATTTCCTCAGGCTTTTTAGTCATGTGACCATGAACTCCTTGGGCAATATCAGGGTTCTGTTGCTCAATGTTGACCAGAACTTTGCAGTTGTCAGCATCAAGACCGACATCAGCTGAAACGAACCAAATGCCTCTGCAAGTGTCTCGAACTATTTTCTCATAGTTCACATTTGCCTTGGTTGTGATCTCACCAAAGACCATAACCATGTTGGTTTTTGTACAGGTCTCACAGGCAACCTTGCTCTCCGGGTCTTGCTCCAAACAAGCATCAAGGATGGCATCCGAAACCTGGTCACAGATCTTGTCAGGGTGACCTTCATTTACAGATTCAGAGGTGAAGAGAAAGGTCTCCATATCTGACATTAAATAAGGAAAAAGGGTGTCAGGTGAGAAAAGATATGTTGAAATGTGTTTAATGAATAATATATAAAACAATAATCAAAGAGTAAACAATGTACATTCTAATGCATGAAATTAACAAATATCAAATTTCTGTAGCACCTTCAAATATGTTTTAATCGATTGATTAGTGTATAAGTTGTCAGCCATTATAGCTCCATATAAAGCCATAATGATCGTAGATAACCTTTTGGCCAAATGTCTTTGCATATAATGAAGTTATGCAGTATAACAGTTCATGAGTTAGTTAGAAGTTGCACTTGTACAGTTGATTTGTTGTTATATCTATCATACTTTATATACATCTCAGGTCAATGAAGATGAAATTAGATTTCATTATCACATTAAATCTGTGATGAAATCATTGAATCGTATGTAGATCTACGATGTGAAATGTTTACAACAGGAATCAAGCACTGCGTAATTTTAAGTAAAGTCGACACGTTGATTTATCGTTACTCTAATGATTCTAGGAAAGGTAGCGATAGTTTTGGCTTCTACTAGCTTGCAAATATTTATTTTCAAAAGCTACTTCGTTTCATGCCTGATAAAATAGATCAAAAACCGCACAACCGATCTCTCAATTCTCTGAGCTTTCACTAGAGAATTACAATTTCACTTTATTATTACTTCATGCAAGCATAATCACCAAGCAAATAAAAAAAATCACAAACACAAAAAAAAAGAAAGGACATATAGATCGAATGAGCTGCAGAAATCGAGAGCCACAAATATTTTATACCAGATCTTTATAACGATAATGCGGAGCAGATCCAAATGGATTTGGATAAAGGCAATAATAACAAACGAATAATTCCGCACAAGTCCAAACAAGAAGAACCAGAAGAACAACACATTCAATAATTTTATTGGGTTTTTTAAGCAAGATTAGAAAAATTCTCTTATTCCGACGCCATTTTGGTTTATGAATTTGAAAAAAAAAAACCTAATTTCCCAACGGCACCCCAAACCATCCGGTCATCCCCAACCTCAACTCACTATCTCCCAAGAATCACAACTTCACTCACACACTCTCCTCGCCGGCTCCTCTGCCTCGTCCCCACGCCGCCAGTGTTTGTTCGCCTCTGCCACCTCCGCCTCTGTCTTTCCGGCCGCTTGTTTGTGCAGTGCCTCACCTGTTCTGCCCAAGGTTCTGAAAACCGGACCGGACCGGCCGGTCCGACCGATTTAACCGCGAACCAGTAGTCTTTACGGTTTGGTTCAACACAAAAAACCAGCAGAATCAAAACCGTTTTCAAACCGCTGAACCGGTCGAAAACCGGTCGGTCGAACCAAACCGGAACCCGGCCGATTTTCTTATTTTGCCCAAAAACGCCAAAACACAGGCGTTTAGCATTCAATCGAACACCCCAGTCCCCAGCCCTACCAACCCTAACTCCCTCTAATTCTCCAATGGCGCAGCACACTCCCTCTCTCGTCCCTCCCATTACCCTCGAGCTGGCGGTTCCTCTCAACATCGGCGAGCTCAATCCCTCCCTTTCGTTCAGCCGCCGAACTGCTCCTGACGCTGTCGCCGGTTGGAGCTTCGAAGCTCACTCGGTCCCTCACTCAGCTAACGTCTCATACTCTCAGCAGTGGAAGCACAGTCACCGGGCTTGCCTCCTGCCTCTGTCGAGTAGCTCTGTTCCTCCGTCGCAAACTTTGCTCCTCCGTCGCAAGCTCTGTTCCTGCCTCCGTCGCCAGTTCTGTTCATGCCTCCATCACCAGCTCTGTTCTTCTAGGTATTTTACTATTTTTTTTCACTGATTGTTCGGTCTTCTTCTTGGTTTGAACTTTGAAGTTCTGAAATTGTTATTCTTTGTTCTTCTTCTTCAGTCTTCTTCTTCAATTTTTGTTCCATTTTTAGTGTGACTGTTTTCAATTTTTGGTCTTCTTCTTCTTTACTCATGGCTCGTTCCCTCTGTTAGTTTGTTACTCTGTTTTAGTGTGAATATTTTCTAATTGCTCAATGGCTCGATTGCTCTGTTAGTTTGTTATCTGGCTTACTAGTTGCGGATGGCTCCTAATTTTTTTGCTGGCCTCTCGTAGATTGTATGGTTCTGATTCAGTGATTCCAGAACGCCTAATGTTGATGTTTTTGTATTTTGATGCTTTGTATTTGTTTATTTGTTGAATGGCTGAATGCTTTGTATTTGATAATTTGTTAGAATGTATGGTTCTGAATTCTGATTCAGTGATTCCAGAACGCCTAATGTTGATGAATATTTGTATTTGAATTCTGATTCAATGATTCAAGAACTCCTAATTTGTTAGAATGTTGATGAATACTTGTATTTGAATGGCTGAATTCTGCTTTGTATTTGAATACTTGAATGGCTGAATGCTGTAGGCTGTAGGCAGAATTACCTTGTGTTGAATGGCTGAATGTCTGAGGCAGATATGGTCTTGTGTTGTGGTTAAGAATATGCTGTTAGTTTCCATTGTGTTTGGCTCCTGCTTTAGGTTAAGAACATGGTTAATTTTTATTGTTAATGTTTGTTGCTGTTTTGTAGTTGCTATTTTGTAATTGCAGGTTGCAGGTTTAGTGTGACTATTGGTTAATGTTTTGTAATGTTTGGTGCTGAAGGCTGATTGTTGAGTTCAGATATAGTTGTTTATTTTGACTTGGGTAAAGAGACTTATGGTCATTTATAGTTGCTGGTTTTGCTGGTTTTGGAATGTTGAATGCTGGTTTTGCTGAAATATTTTTGCCACTAGAGCTTCTTTGATCAACTTCTGCTGAGAATATGCTATACACAGGTCTATGAACACTTGATCAGAGAATCTTGACTCCCCACGAACGTAAGATAATTGGTGAAGGTCTCTCCCATGCCATAAGATTCTATCACACCTTGAGAAAAAAGCATGCATTATTTTGATTTTTTGTATTTTCATTAACCACTTCTCTGATTGTTTTGTATTTCCATTAACCACTTCTCTGATTGATAAATTTTTATGTTGACATTTAATATTTGATATTTTTTTATATTATTTAACTTGAGTTTGTATATTAATAAGAGTATATGAATTTGATCGATGACATTTAAGGTAGTTTTTTAAATTTGAAAATTATTTTAATATTTATATTATACTATTTTTAGGATGTTTATTTATAATTTATTTATTATTTTATTTTAAAACGGTTTTCCCGGTTGAACCATCAGTTAAACCGGTTGGACAATTGAACCAGTGAACCAGTAGCTAGAGCGGTTTGATGACCGGTCCGGTTTTCTAAACCTTGGTTCTGCCTCAGCCTTGTGCTCGTCTGCCTCTGCTGCCTCCGTCGTCATCGTGTTGGCTCCTCTGCAAGCTCCCCTCTGCTCCTCTTGGAAGCTCTGCCCTCTCTCGCCGGTGGTCTGCTCTGCAACGGCGCAACCTGCACCGACTCCAAGTTGGAAAACCGTCACTGACTCTGTTTCTGCTTCTGCTGTAGGTCAGTTTTTTATTTTTTTAGTTATTCTTTTTAATTTTTATACTGGATTTTTGCTGTTTTAATGTATTGGTGCTAATTGTATTTGTATGTACAACTGATTGATTTAATTTGTAATAGGTTTAGATGAATTGTATTTGTAATTTTATAGGTAATATTGATGCTCATAGGTTCTGTGAATCAAGAGATTGGAATGGGAAGAATTTGTCAGAGATAGTGTTATTAGATAATAGGCGCTGTGATTGATTGATTTTTTTTTAAACAGTGTTTTAAGATGCTTCTCACAAACTCCTTGGACATAATTTATGGATTGTTATGTTTGCACTTTTATTGTGTCAAATTAAGATCCTATTAAGCAAATCAACTTGGATTACTCTATCGGTTAACTCACTAATTCGCTTAAGCAAGTATCAATTCGAATATCGTCTTGTACATGCAGGAACTCATTGGCGCGGCAAACCCTTAAACGGAGCACAAATCCGCGGCGAATTAGTTATTCGCCTATTGTAGTACTAACTAATTTGATGTCTATTTTTCTATTAGTTATTTTTAGAAATTGAGACTTGATTGTTGTTAAAGTGTTAATGAAGACGTGTATTTTAAATTTTAATTTTGATGATTTTATATTTTTATTTGAGACCGGTTCAACTTGTGATCCACTAGTTGAACTAATAACCTAGTGATCTAGTAGTCTAACCGGATTGATTATTGGTTCGGTTCTGACAACTAGGTTTGATATCACTCATACTTTCTTGGGATTCTGTTACTGAATTGACTTATACATCCCTAGGATTGTATTGGGATTGATTACCGGTAGGCATAGAATGGAGAAGGGCTTAAGTAGCATCACCACCAGCAGCAGCAAGGAAGGGTTACCTCTCACCCCTCATTCCAACTTCAAAACTGCTTCCACCGACGATGACCTCGCTCACATCCTCTTCAACATCAAATCCTCCAAAACTTCCGTAACCACCCCTTTCCATTTCCCAACAATCTCTTCCCTTCATCTTTCTGCAATTTCTAATATGACATATGTTTGATTATTTTTTTTGCAGGCTGTTATCAATTATGGCGCCTCTTGGTATGTTTATCTCTTCTCTGAATATGTTTGATTTATATTACTATACAAGTTATTAAGAATCAATATAATAATGGAAACTGATGTTAAGTGAACACAAAAGCAGGTAGCATCTTTTACCATTTAGGCTTACTTGATTGTTGTAACTTGTAAGGTGGTTGTGTGAAATTGAAATATAGAACAGGAGATTATGAATGATCTAGTTTCCTGGTTTTTCAGGTGCCGCGTGTGCAGTGAAATCCTCCCTGCATTCCATAGATTGAGCAATAATTTTCCAAAGCTCTCCTTCGTCTATGCAGATATTGATGAATGCCCAGAAACAACTCAACACATTCGATACACCCCTACTTTTCAATTTTTTCGAGATGGTGAAAAGGTAGATGAAATGTATGGTGCTGGAGAAGAGAGGCTGCGTGATCGCGTCTGGTTGCACTCTTGAGTACACTATACAATGTCATTTTTATTGTCAGAGTTAGGTGACATGCTTGCAATTTTCCAGTAGATGTAACATTGTGAATCATGAACAATTCAGTGAATATTCAGGCAAACCCAGTATCCAATGTTTCCATTTGAAACTACAACCATATAAACCGTCCTTTTATGAGGTAAACAGCTTCATAAATTGATAAAAAAAAATATATCACGTAGATAGCATTTTAAGTTTACACCAACTACACGAGATTGGCTGCAAAACAATCAACAGCAGAAATGGGAAAAGAATCGGTAACGGTTTAAGAAATTTGAAGTGGTAAAACCGAAAAAAAAAAGAGGCAGCTAATGCTGCAAACTCCTATTTTACTAACGTATCCGCCTAAGAAGCATATCTAACCCTCGTTCCTCATCAAACTGTGAAACGTAATCTTCAATAAGAGGTACGCATTGAAGCTCCTTTTATTTTCTTGTTTACCCAAAGTCTGAAAGATGGCCGCGATGATAACCACCTGTAATCTGGCTATCTCATCAAGCCTTGGGCTTGAGCATCTTCACCGTCTCCCAAGTGAAATCAGGATCGTCACGTCCGAAATGTCCGTAAGCAGCAGTCTTCTGGTACCTGAAGTTGCCTCCTCTCATGAGGTCAAGATTGATGGCAATCATTCCTGGCCTGAAGTCAAAATTTTCCTTAATCAGAGCCAATATGTCCTTGACTGGAATCTTTCCTGTTTTGTAGGTGTCTACAAAAACAGAGAGTGGCTCTGGGACTCCAATTGCATAAGAAACCTGCACAAGACAGCGTCGAGCAAGCCCTGAAGCTACCACACTTTTCGCTGCTTGCCTAACAATGTATGCACCACTCCTATCGACCTTGGTTGGGTCCTTGCCGGAGAAGGCACCTCCACCATGAGCACCCCAACCACCATAGGTGTCAATGATGATCTTACGGCCAGTTAGCCCTGCATCTCCATGGGGTCCACCAATCACAAAACGACCAGAAGGGTTGAGGTGGAAGATAGTCTTGTCATCAAGGTATTTAGCTGGGATGACAGGTTTTATTACATGCTCCTTCAAATCGCTGGCTATCTTGTCATTGGTGACAGTTTCATCATGTTGTGTTGAGATGAGGACAGTGTGCACACGAATCGGGATCATGGCTCCATTATCATTCTTGTACTCAACAGTAACCTGAGTTTTTCCATCAGGTCTCACCCATGGGCATGTTTTGTTCTTTCTAACTTCAGTGAGCTTGGCACCAAGTTTAGTAGCAAGGACATGAGTAAGTGGCATTAGCTCAGGTGTTTCATCTGTGGCATAGCCAAACATGTGTCCCTGGTCACCAGCACCAATTTCCTCAGGCTTTTTAGTCATGTGACCATGAACTCCTTGGGCAATATCAGGGCTCTGTTGCTCAATCTTGACCAGAACTTTGCAGTTGTCAGCATCAAGACCGACATCAGCTGAAACGAACCCAATGCCTCTGCAAGTGTCTCGAACTATTTTCTCATAGTTCACATTTGCCTTGGTTGTGATCTCACCAAAGACCATAACCATGTTGGTTTTTGTACAGGTCTCACAGGCAACCTTGCTCTCCGGGTCTTGCTCCAAACAAGCATCAAGGATGGCATCCGAAACCTGGTCACAGATCTTGTCAGGGTGACCTTCATTTACAGATTCGGAGGTGAAGAGAAAGGTCTCCATATCTGACATTAAATAAGGAAAAAGGGTGTCAGGTGAGAAAAGATATGTTGAAATGTGTTTAATGAATAATATATAAAACAATAATCAAAGAGTAAACAATGTACATTCTAATGCATGAAATTAACAAATATCAAATTTCTGTAGCACCTTCAAATATGTTTTAATCGATTGATTAGTGCATAAGTTGTCAGCCATTATAGCTCCATGTAAAGCCATAATGATCGTAGATAACCTTTTGGCCAAATGTCTTTGCATATAATGAAGTTATGCAGTATAACAGTTCGTGAGTTAGTTAGGAGTTGCACTTGTACAGTTGATTTGTTGTTATATCTATCATACTTTATATACATCTCAGGTCAATGAAGATGAAATTAGATTTCATTATCACATTAAATCTGTGATGAAATCATTGAATCGTATGTAGATCTACGATGTGAAATGTTTACAACAGGAATCAAGCACTGCGTAATTTTAAGTAAAGTCGACACGTTGATTTATCGTTACTCTAATGATTCTAGGAAAGGTAGCGATAGTTTTGGCTTCTACTAGCTTGCAAATATTTATTTTCAAAAGCTACTTCGTTTCATGCCTGATAAAATAGATCAAAAACCGCACAACCGATCTCTCAATTCTCTGAGCTTTCACTAGAGAATTAAAATTTCACTTTATTATTACTTCATGCAAGCATAATCACCAAGCAAATAAAAAAAATCACAAACACAAAAAAAGGACATATAGATCGAATGAGCTGCAGAAATCGAGAGCCACAAATATTTTATACCAGATCTTGATAACGATAATGCGGAGCAGATCCAAATGGATTTGGATAAAGGCAATAATAACAAACTAATAATTCCGCACAAGTCCAAACAAGAAGAACCAGAAGAACAACACATTCAATAATTTTAATGGGTTTTTTAAGCAAGATTAGAAAAATTCTCTTATTCCGACGCCATTTTGGTTTATGAATTTGAAAAAAAAAAACCTAATTTTCCAACGGCACCCCAAACCATCTGGTCATCCCCAACCTCAACTCACTATCTCCCAAGAATCACAGCTTCACTCACACACTCTCACCTCTCTATCTCACTCACACACTCTCCTCGCCGGCTCCTCCGCCTCGTCCCCACGCCGCCAGTGTTTGTTCGCCTCTGCCACCTCCGTCTCTGTCTTTCCGGCCGCTTGTTTGTGCCGTGCCTCACCTGTTCTGCCTCAGCCTTGTGCTCGTCTGCCTCTGCTGCCTCCGTCGTCATCGTGTTGGCTCCTCTGCAAGCTCCCCTCTGCTCCTCTTGGAAGCTCTGCCCTCTCTCGCCGGTGGTCTGCTCTGCAACGGCGCAACCTGCACCGACTCCAAGTTGGAAAACCGTCACTGACTCTGTTTCTGCTTCTGCTGTAGGTCAGTTTTTTATTTTTTTAGTTATTCTTTTTAATTTTTATACTGGATTTTTGCTGTTTTAATGTATTGATGCTAATTGTATTTGTATGTACAACTGATTGATTTAATTTGTAATAGGTTTAGATGAATTGTATTTGTAATTTTATAGGTAATATTGATGCTCATAGGTTCTGTGAATCAAGAGATTGGAATGGGAAGAATTTGTCAGAGAGAGTGTTATTAGATAATAGGTGCTGTGATTGATTGATTTTTTTTTTAAACAGTGTTTTAAGATGCTTCTCACAAACTCCTTGGACATAATTTATGGATTGTTATGTTTGCACTTTTATTGTGTCAAATTAAGATCCTATTAAGCAAATCAACTTGGATTAATCTATCGGTTAACTCACTAATTCGCTTAAGCAAGTATCGATTCGAATATCGTCTTGTATATGCAGGAACTCATTGGCGCGGCAAACCCTTAAACGGAGCACAAATCCGCGGCGAATTAGTTATTCGCCTATTGTAGTACTAACTATTTGATGTCTATTTTTCTATTAGTTATTTTTAGAAATTGAGACTTGATTGTTGTTAAAGTGTTAATGAAGACGAGTATTTTAAATTTTAATTTTGATGATTTTATATTTTTATTTGAGACCGGTTCAACTTGTGATCCACTAGTTGAACTAATAACCTAGTGATCTAGTAGTCTAACCGGATTGATTATTGGTTCGGTTCTGACAACTAGGTTTGATATCACTCATACTTTCTTGGAATTCTGTTACTGAATTGACTTATACATCCCTAGGATTGTATTGGGATTGATTACCGGTAGGCATAGAATGGAGAAGGGCTTAAGTAGCATCACCACCAGCAGCAGCAAGGAAGGGTTACCTCTCACCCCTCATTCCAACTTCAAAACTGCTTCCACCGACGATGACCTCGCTCACATCCTCTTCAACATCAAAACCTCCAAAACTTCCGTAACCACCCCTTTCCATTTCCCAACAATCTCTTCCCTTCATCTTTCTGCAATTTCTAATATGACATATGTTTGATTATTTTTTTTTTGCAGGCTATTATCAATTATGGCGCCTCTTGGTATGTTTATCTCTTCTCTGAATATGTTTGATTTATATTACTATACAAGGTATTAAGAATCGATATAATAATGGAAACTGATGTTAAGTGAACACAAAAGCAGGTAGCATCTTTTACCATTTAGGCTTACTTGATTGTTGTAACTTGTAAGGTGGTTGTGTGAAATTGAAATATAGAACAGGAGATTATGAATGATCTAGTTTCCTGGTTTTTCAGGTGCCGCGTGTGCAGTGAAATCCTCCCTGCATTCCATAGATTGAGCAATAATTTTCCAAAGCTCTCCTTCGTCTATGCAGATATTGATGAATGCCCAGAAACAACTCAACACATTCGATACACCCCTACTTTTCAATTTTTTCGAGATGGTGAAAAGGTAGATGAAATGTATGGTGCTGGAGAAGAGAGGCTGCGTGATCGCGTCTGGTTGCACTCTTGAGTACACTATACAATGTCATTTTTATTGTCAGAGTTAAGTGACATGCTTGCAATTTTCCAGTAGATGTAACAATGTGAATCATGAACAATTCAGTGAATATTCAGGCAAACCCAGTATCCAATGTTTCCATTTGAAACTACAACCATATAAACCGTCCTTTTATGAGGTAAACAGCTTCATAAATTGATAAAAAAAAATATCACGTAGATAGCATTTTAAGTTTACACCAACTACACGAGATTGGCTGCAAAACAATTAACAGCAGAAATGGGATAAGAATCGGTAACGGTTTAAGAAATTTGAAGTGGTAAAACCGAAAAAAAAAAGAGGCAGCTAATGCTGCAAACTCCTATTTTGCTAACGTATCCGCCTAAGAAGCATATCTAACCCTCGTTCCTCATCAAACTGTGAAACGTAATCCTCAATAAGAGGTACGCATTGAAGCTCCTTTTATTTTCTTGTTTACCCAAAGTTTGAAAGATGGTTGCGATGATAACCACCTGTAATCTGACTATCTCATCAAGCCTTGGGCTTGAGCATCTTCACCGTCTCCCAAGTGAAATCAGGATCGTCACGTCCGAAATGTCCGTAAGCAGCAGTCTTCTGGTACCTGAAGTTGCCTCCTCTCATGAGGTCAAGATTGATGGCAATCATTCCTGGCCTGAAGTCAAAATTTTCCTTAATCAGAGCCAATATGTCCTTGTCTGGAATCTTTCCTGTTTTGTAGGTGTCTACAAAAACAGAGAGTGGCTCTGGGACTCCAATTGCATAAGAAACTTGCACAAGACAGCGTCGAGCAAGCCCTGAAGCTACCACACTTTTCGCTGCTTGCCTAAAAATGTATGCACCACTCCTATCAACCTTGGTTGGGTCCTTGCCGGAGAAGGCACCTCCACCATGAGCACCCCAACCACCATAGGTGTCAATGATGATCTTACGGCCAGTTAGCCCTGCATCTCCATGGGGTCCACCAATCACAAAACGACCAGAAGGGTTGAGGTGGAAGATAGTCTTGTCATCAAGGTATTTAGCTGGGATGACAGGTTTTATTACATGCTCCTTCAAATCGCTGCTATCTTGTCATTGGTGACAGTTTCATCATGTTGTGTTGAGATGAGGACAGTGTGCACACGAATCGGGATCATGGCTCCATTATCATTCTTGTACTCAACAGTAACCTGAGTTTTTCCATCAGGTCTCACCCATGGGCATGTTTTGTTCTTTCTAACTTCAGTGAGCTTGGCACCAAGTTTAGTAGCAAGGACATGAGTAAGTGGCATTAGCTCAGGTGTTTCATCTGTGGCATAGCCAAACATGTGTCCCTGGTCACCAGCACCAATTTCCTCAGGCTTTTTAGTCATGTGACCATGAACTCCTTGGGCAATATCAGGGCTCTGTTGCTCAATCTTGACCAGAACTTTGCAGTTGTCAGCATCAAGACCGACATCAGCTGAAACGAACCCAATGCCTCTGCAAGTGTCTCGAACTATTTTCTCATAGTTCACATTTGCCTTGGTTGTGATCTCACCAAAGACCATAACCATGTTGGTTTTTGTACAGGTCTCACAGGCAACCTTGCTCTCCGGGTCTTGCTCCAAACAAGCATCAAGGATGGCATCCGAAACCTGGTCACAGATCTTGTCAGGGTGACCTTCATTTACAGATTCGGAGGTGAAGAGAAAGGTCTCCATATCTGACATTAAATAAGGAAAAAGGGTGTCAGGTGAGAAAAGATATGTTGAAATGTGTTTAATGAATAATATATAAAACAATAATCAAAGAGTAAACAATGTACATTCTAATGCATGAAATTAACAAATATCAAATTTCTGTAGCACCTTCAAATATGTTTTAATCGATTGATTAGTGCATAAGTTGTCAGCCATTATAGCTCCATGTAAAGCCATAATGATCGTAGATAACCTTTTGGCCAAATGTCTTTGCATATAATGAAGTTATGCAGTATAACAGTTCGTGAGTTAGTTAGGAGTTGCACTTGTACAGTTGATTTGTTGTTATATCTATCATACTTTATATACATCTCAGGTCAATGAAGATGAAATTAGATTTCATTATCACATTAAATCTGTGATGAAATCATTGAATCGTATGTAGATCTACGATGTGAAATGTTTACAACAGGAATCAAGCACTGCGTAATTTTAAGTAAAGTCGACACGTTGATTTATCGTTACTCTAATGATTCTAGGAAAGGTAGCGATAGTTTTGGCTTCTACTAGCTTGCAAATATTTATTTTCAAAAGCTACTTCGTTTCATGCTTGATAAAATAGATCAAAAACCGCACAACCGATCTCTCAATTCTCTGAGCTTTCACTAGAGAATTACAATTTCACTTTATTATTACTTCATGCAAGCATAATCACCAAGCAAATAAAAAAAATCACAAACACAAAAAAAAAAGAAAGGGCATATAGATCTGAATGAGTTGCAGAAATCGAGAGCCACAAATATTTTATACCAGATCTTGATAACGATAATGCGGAGCAGATCCAAATGGATTTGGATAAAGGCAATAATAACAAACGAATAATTCCGCACAAGTCCAAACAAGAAGAACCAGAAGAACAACACATTCAAATACGTGCACCAACTAAAATTTTTATATAATTTTTATTTTTTTAGTACTAATTTAAATGTGTTAATTTTTAGGAAAATAATGTACTAGTTTTAAATTGACAGTTTCAAATTTCGTAATACTTCTAGTTGTCCACTAATCTGTGAGTTAAAACCGCCTATCTCCCCTATCATTTTGAAATAGGGGTGGCAACGGGGCGGATTTTTGCTCTACCCGACCCTGTCCTGTCGTATAACAATCCACATAAAATCTATCCCGCTTCTACCCGCGGGTAGTAAAACGTTGAACCCTAACCCGCCCATGCGGGTACCCGCCCCGCCCTATCCGCCCTTATAATTATTAAAATTCAATAAATAAAATTAAATTTCAAAATTTATATAATTATCATCACATACATAACATAAATTAAAGTAAAAATTTAAATATGATACAATATTATTAATCATTTACTAATTATTTTACATATATTATACATATTATATATTAAAATTATATATATTGTATATATAGCGGGGCGGGTATTACCTAAACCCGACCCCACCCCGCCCTTCCCAACAACCTGTCCCACTAAAAACTGCCCCGGTGCGGGGCGGGTAATTACCCGCCCCAAACAGGTAGAGGTGGGGTGGATACCCGCGGGTTCGGGTGGTATTACCATCTCTATTTTAAAACCGGTCATCTTTCTTATTATTTGAAACCGTTCATTTTTTCTATTATTTGAAATGTTCTGTTTTGAAGAGTTCGTACAAACAAACGAAGTTATTAATTTAAAATTATGACAAAATTATTAATTTAAAATTAAAATATAGATCACATATAAATTAATTAAAGTCGATCTAAATAATTACAAAGTACATCGATTCTTATTTTTTATTATTTTCAAAAATTATATTTTTATATTTACAAATACATATATATCGTTTATAGTGTAAACAAAATAATTATAAATTTATCTCGTTTGCACGGTAAAAAAAAATATGTGTATTTTTTCAAATTTTATATATTTCGTTTTGCAAACGAAATCAAACCAAATAAAATCGTGTCTTATTTCATTTACAATGTAAACTAAATATGAGTAATTTTAATTCGTTTACGCTATAAATAAAATATATAAAAAAATAGAAATTGATAAATATTCTATGAATAAAATATTTAATTTATTTATTTAAAAAAATCTCATAAAAATACACAAAACATTTTAATAAATAGTATTATTCTATTTATATTACTGATTCAATTTATATATCAATAAAATTTTATATTTATTGTCAATTATTAATTATCTTATTAAAAATTTTCTCTACATTGCTTATATATAAAGATACCAATGCCCTTATCTAATTAATGTAAAAAGATTAAAAATAATCTATTTTAGTTAATGAAACACGTAATAATTTATCAATTATATACACCATAAGAATACTTATACCCTATAACTTTATAGAATGCCGTGATATTTTTTTTAATTGAACCACCAACATATATGAAAAGTGTTTCAATAGTTGCAAGTAGTAGCACGTATATGATAGATTGCTTGTGTAGTTGTGTGTGAACAAAAGAAAAGAAAACAAGCCTCTCTCTTTGCATGACAAAGTGTAAAAATCAGAATTAAATTTTAGATAGGAAGAATGTTTGGAGCAGCAGATTTTGTTTTGTGATTAGTAATTAGTTATTATTAATATTTTTAATGGTGTGAAATTATATTAATAATATAAAATTGTTTTTTTTTTTTTTGCAGATTAAGTGTTGAAATTGTTTTTTTTTTTTTTGCTGGTTAAGTGTTGACTAAATTTTAATAAAAATAATGGCCTCTAAACTTTTTTTTTTAGATAGTATTTAACAATTATAAAAACAAATGCCATTTTTCAGTCTTATATTATTACAGCAAAATTTTTCACTCCTCATCAGTCCTATCCCAAAGGGTGAGATGAGCCCTAATAATGGCTTCCTATTGTTACTTGACAAGTAGCTTTATCATATCCACACTGCGGCCACTAAATTGACAAAATGAAATGTTGATTTAGTCTTTTGGTGTCTGAGAAATTGAGCGATGAGTTTTTAAAAATATCACTATTTAAACTTTTTTATGTTTATACTTTTGAATTGCATAATTTAAAGGTTAAAAATATGTTTTAGTGAATCAATATATTTCTGTTTATTAACTAGAATCTCGATTTAATTCTAAAGACAGAAGCAAATAAATAATGCTAAAGACCAATCACAAAATCGGTTCTCCAAATCTTTAGTCTCAAAGAATCCTGGGATAAGAAATTGCATTAGATTGTTAAAAAGAATTTAGATGATATAATGTGTAACCTTTACACATGTATTAACATAAGACAAATTTCATCATTGTTTTTCACAAAATTTTGGTAGGCTTTGAAGGTGATATAATTTGTCCAATGCACGTGGGTTTAAGATTCATTAAGTCCTAAATTTACATAAAAAGGGATTAAGTCTGACCAAAGTCCCAATTATGAAAGCATTTTAGCCATTATTTAAATTGATGGATTCAATGTTTTTTTTTGTCTTGGATTCGATGCTTGAATAATATCATGGTATGGTCACAAACAGATCCAGTGACGTCAGGAATGACTTTCCAGCCCAAGCAAAGTGAAAAAAAGTCCAATTCAATTATATATTTTTTTAGTACTATGAGGATGTGATGTTGAATTTGACAATATAAAAATTGCTAATAAATAATTTAAAGTAGGAATAAATTATAGAAATAATTTTTAAAATTGTCTTATAATTTTAAAATTGATAATAATGCATAAAAATTATGTTTAATTTATTTTTATTAAAGGTTGTTCTTATAAAATTATTGTTAAATTAGTCTTACATTTTTTTAAAAATTAACCGTCAAAGATATATTAAAAACACGTAAATAGTCTTAAATAAAATCATTAGAAAATAAGGAGCACACCGAATAGACAAGAGTCGGGAAATAAAATTTGAGGTAAGTAACTTTGATAACTCTGATAGAAAGTTTTTTATTAAAAAAAACAATGCGGAATACAAATCTTTGATTATAATAACTACATAAATATATAGTAGTGTGTTTAATAAATTGGAGATTAACATTGCTAAGGAATACTATTATTGTGAATTTCTATCCCAAGTTAGTCTCATACCTTTAATAAATTAAGGATTCTTTCCATCAAAGAAATAATAATACAACACCTGGACTAATAAAATGCTAACTAGAGGTATTGGAAGAAATAGGCAGTTTACAAGAAACAATAGAATAGTTTTTATGAAAATCGAGATTTTACGTAAAATAAAAAAAGTAAATTAAGAACGTAAAACATAAAATCTTAACAAGATTTAAATCGTAAAATCATTAGACTTAGTATGAATTTTGTAAAATTGATAAACTTATTTAAAATCATAATATCAAAAAATTTTAAGAGTTAAATCGAAATTCTAACTACTATGCCTGGTTGGATGGGGATAATTTTCAAGTATTATAATGTATATAAATTGAAACATTTTTTGCTATAAATCAAATTAATGTATATAAATTGAAACATTTTGCTATAAATCAAATTTTTTTAATTTTTTTAAAAACACATAATTTTCATATTAATTATGCTTTGGTTAGCTAAAATAAAGTTCAACAAATAAATAAAAACAAACATATAAAGCAAATAAATTGAAAAAAATACAGAGAAATTAGAGATTGAATGGAAGTTGTAGTTAGATTAAGAGATATATTTATATTAATAGGGACTGAATGTGTTTATAGTTGAAATAGATACCATATTATGGGCCACTGGTGACAAACATAAACGGCGAAGATAAGTACATAGAGTTTATTTTAGAATTTTATGAAGTTATGTGATTTTTAAGGTTGATAACAAAGGCTTTAAATAACATTAAAAAAAGGAAAACAAACAGAACTGGAGGCTGGATAATGTTGTAAAGATGAGAACAAACGGCAAGAACCATGTGTGGTCCATGAGAACATAAACAGGTATACACAAATAGAATAGGTGGAGCAATACAACAAAACTCAGCTTCATTAGCCAGTTTGAAAAGGAAAAATATCATGGATGATTAGGAAATTGTAAAGGGATTCGTAGTCCATTGGTGTGAATACGGCACTGATCAGAAGACCTCTATAAAGCTGCGTTTATTTATAAGTACAGGACACTAAAATAGAACTATAGAGACACAAAATTGTATTTGGTAAATGAGAATGGACAAAGATATTGTGTTCAAAAATACTGAATTAATATATTTTGTATCCATCATGGCACAAAAGACATAGAGACAATAACAAAAGACACAATCTATTTTTTCTTTTTTCTTTCATTATTTTTGTTAATTTTTTATAATTATACTTTTTATTATTATATTTTTTTAAAAATTTTTTAATAAAAAAGTAAAATAAATTGAACTTTTATAATTTGTTCTCTTTCACATCTCAAACAACAAATGAAGCTTCACAGCAATTGTTCATGTTATTGTATAAGAGTGTAGTTTCAAAGTGTTGAAAATGAGATTGTGATATCTTGAATCTTAGTTATAAATAAAATAGAACTAATAGAAGCTTTTAACACTAAAGACAGTTATAGAATGTCAATGCATGAGGACTACATTAAAAAAATACTTATTAGTGGTGATTCTAATTTAAGTTATTCAGTTGAATAATCTTTATTCTTCCTTTAAAACATTGTAACAAAAACTTCAAACAACAAAAGGAAGGTATCTGAGGTTTATAGCAATAAGAGTAGTTTTGAAGATGCTAGATTTTTCAGCTTTGCAGATAATGTATTGACGGGAGAACTCTATAGCAGTTTAGCTTAAAACTCATCTGCAACCACAGTAAGTAATTTAATCAAGTAATTAACGTCTAAGTTTGGGTTTGAATGAAGATACAGCAGCTAAAGACTATTTTTAATCATATTCAAAATGTAAATTTAATCCAACTTTATATCTAGACAAAAAAAAAATCCACCTTTAGATCAAAGTTTGGACTTAGACAGCTCAATCCAAATCAAATCAAAACCATTCTTCTCACTCGGTTTTCTCACCAATTCCTCTCTATGCTAACTAGTTCTTCTCCCTCTTCCTCTATGTATCTAGAATTGCTTCTATTTGTGCTGATCCTTTCTCCTATGTGCTCACTATCATTTTGCTTTTGGGTTTTTGGTTGCGCCACCCTCAGCTTCGTCGAAGTTATTAAATGCTCTTCGGATGGATTGTGTTTATGTGCATTGAAGTTCATCATTCTTTGTAATATCTGCTTAGTTTAATCAAGTAGTTAGAATTTCATCAAACATGTCATATATTTTTCTAAAATTTTGTGTTTCCTAGACTTGAGTATATTTATATCCTGCAATTGACTTACCTCTAGAATAGCTCCTTTCAAAGAGCGCACTAATTTCTACATTCTCATCCCAATTTAGTAATGACATTTGACTTTGTTTGACCTCATTTGCTTGTTCATTGTTTGAATAGTAAATACTTATTGATACGGATTGACCTGAAAAGATATATAAATCATTATAGGAGTTATTGAAATAGATATAATAATATTGTTGTGTAAGTTTGTATTTGGAAAATTAATGGTGTTTAACTTGACCTTTTTGAGAGAGATGATTGAAGAAAGGTAGAACGCAGTTAACTTTATGTGAAGTTTATAGTCGAGAGTCATTATATGTTTTGGCAGGTTTGACTAAATTATCATTTAACAACTATGAACTATCAACTTCACATAAAGTTAATTGCACCTGAACTTTCTATCTTGTCAGGTTCACTTTTAGATACAACCATATTTCCACTACCTTGTGGCAAATTCATTGTATTAAACATGTTTTCTTTACCAATTAGGTGGCTTCTTGGTGAACTCTAGGGCAGGTTTACTTCAAATCCAGAGATCAAAAAGGATATCTTTAAAAGTATTAATCTAATTTTCAAAACCACGCATTTCATTATTCAAACTTGATAAATCTTTGCCCATTCAAATTAAGTTTGCTGCAATCGTATGTTTGTTGGGTTAAACCCACTATAAGAAAATACGTCTATTGCCACACTTTTAAAGCATGGCAAAAAGCGTGGCGATAGCTTTTCGCCACGCTTTTTAAGCTACCGCCACGCTTTTAAAAGGGTCACAACTGCTAGCGTGACGGTTGCTCTATCGCCACACTTTTGGTGACCTATCACCACGCTTTTTTTTCATGCTTTTTAAAGCATGGCTATATGTGAGATATGGCCACACTTTTGAAGCGTAACAATAGAGATAGACATGGCCACACTTTAAAAGCGTGGCGATAGAGATAGATATGGCCACGCTTTTAAAGCGTGGCAATAGCGAGATACGGCTACGCTTTTAAAGCGTGGCGTGGCGACAGCCTTATCAAATTAAAAGAAAATCCTTTTTCTGATTTTACCTTCATCGCTGCACAATATAAATTTTCTGTCGTTTTTTATTACCAAACCTATAAATATAGTATGCAATTTTTATTACAAGGCAAATCAAACCTAATTAGTGACATATATAATTTTTGTTATAATTGTTTTATACATTAAAAAACTAATACTCAAATACAAAATAAATCTCAAGTTCAAATTCTAAAACTAAACCATCCAAATGCATACTTTGATAAAGAACAAATAAATCTCTAAAACAGATCAAAATTTGCACAATTTATAGTTAAAAGAGTTTCAATTCAACACCCACCTAAATCTCAACTCCCACCTCACTCCAATTCAACACCATCAGCACAATGGTTGGTAACAAGATCCATTTTGGAGAATAGCACTACAAAGCTCCATTCCCACAAGCATAATCTATTGCTTTCTGAAGTGCTTGATCAATACACCATCTTTGCATAAATAGTACAGCGATCTATGGCAGAAAATAAAAAAGAACAGTCAGCTCATACATCAATCAAAGTATGCAATTCAAAAATAGCAAAATCAACAAGGGAACAAAAAACATGTTTAGAAATTTCCTTAACTGGCGACTAAAATTCACTCTCTCAACTAGAATCTTTGATCATCATAGTAGAAATCCACCTCACAGGAACTTAAAGCGAGAAAAAACATGACTAGAAGATAATCAATTATAGAAACTCATGATGTCAGAGAAAACATACATGGATCAGCAGCTATGTATAAATTTTGAAACTTCAAAAATAGAAAAACTTACTTCAATATTAAGGCACTAGCTCTTCTGGGGAATTGTGTACAGCCTAACATAGGCACTGTCTCTAGACTACAAAATAAGAGAAAACATTGAAACGATAGAGATGTACAAATAAGTTTGTAAAATGAAAGCAGGACTGGCAAGTATTTTCCATAAAATGAAATAGGAAAAAAAATATTTTCCATAAAACCCCGTATTACACCTAGCAACTTTTCATTTCTGTACATGTTCCCTCCAATCTTTTCAGCGCACAAAAGCGGTTAACTATCATTTCCGTACATGTTTGCACTCACCAGCCACGTAAATTTTGTAATATAATTTATATATATTCGATTAGATATTATGATTTTTGCTAATAAAATCAATTAAAATACTACTAGATCAAGTCCTTTTTGTCTTCAGTTTGATTAGTATTTTACATGAATATATATATTTTTATATGAATCAATTTAACGGTTCTCACATATCATCTTCGCATAAATTTTGTTATAAGAATTATTTAAAACATGATTAAAGAATATCCTAATGGAAGTGCTTAATATTTCTTGGAACTTTCTATCAATAATCCACAAATTAACTATACAGATAAAAAAAATTCGATACTTGAACCATACCGCCAAGACCTTGCTTTTCGGCTTCTCAATGCTATAAGCAGTAGGCCAAAGGATAGAACTAAAGCAAACATGCCATTTCCAAATCCATGAGGGTTGAAACTCAGCTGATGCTGGATTTGCTCTTTCAGGTACATTAAACTCATGTATGAGTCCCTATTAAGCCAGATTAAGCATCTTGGATCAATTGCCATCCAAATACATATTATTAGAGTTGGGATAAAGGATCAAGTTGTTGATTGATAGTTTTCTCATAACATCAAGCTTGGGATAAGTTAGTTATTTCTTTCATCAGAAATTCAAATTTGCCATTAAATTTTAATTTGGTCTTACTTTAGGACAAAAGCGTGAATAGAACTACAAAATGATGGCTACTTAAAGTAACATTTCCCCTAAGAATCTAGGATCCCCACCATATATATTTAATTTTTTTATCATAATAATAGTCTTGCCTAAAAATAAACACTCTCATTTAAGCCCACACTTTTCTATTAAAATTTCAACATACAACAAAGCAAAATGGAACTCTACACATTGATGAGCCCCATCAATAAATCAAAACCCTCTTTAACAATAACATAACAAGAATCCCCACAATTGAATAATAATAATAAAACTAGATAATTGAAGCAGCAATAGTTTCAAACATTTTGTTTAATTTTAGAAGCTAAGTAGAATTGAAGTATCTATGTCTGTGTTAAGAAAGAAAGAAAAGAGGTAGCAACTACCTGGATGGTGCAGCTAGTTCCTTTCTTCTATGGAAGTTTCTATGGCAGCCACAAGTGGCGCAGGTAAGAGCCCCGGTGGTTCCCTCGGCAACGCTGGCCATGAACTCTCTTCTTCTCACAAGCTTGGCAAATTTGTTTGCGTTGTAGAAACCCTGGAAATCAAATGCAGAAAAATATGAATATGATGTTTTGCAAAGAGATGTTTTGCTCAATTAACTACATCATTGACATCATTGCTCATCAATTAACTAGTGCATAAGTCTTTTGTCAGCTTTTCAACAGAAGAAGCCTTAGGACGACCCACACAACTCCTCTTTTTAGAAGGCACCATGGCTTCCCAAACCACTGACTGAGCAAGACCTAAATAACCAAACCATTATATTAGAATGATGGTTTTTACAAAATACATATAGCAACCATCTTTGATATGCAGCACATTATATTTTTTAAAATAACATGATATTACAAGGTTTTTAACTAAGTCAACTGAAGGCAAACAAGACAGAAAAATCATAGAGGTATCATGACATTTTACTATTATTCATAAATAAAAGTATTACCTAAGAATATTTTACAATAGTTAAAAGATAGATGAACCTATCCATTTTTGGAACTTCTCATTATAATGTTGAAAGACATAACTAGAATTTCTTGGTGGATATATATGTATGGGGAATGCTATAATGGTGAAGGTTAACAATATCACCTTTAAGGTTTTCACTCTATAGGAGTGAAGGTTAAGAAACCCTCTAAGAGAATTATAACCTTCACTGCTATAGGGTGAATGTTAGCAATCTTCACCCTTCACTCATGTATATAAGTTATTTATTGGATTAACTTGCTTGGTGAAAAACTTGAGGTAAATTAGAGGGAAGATTCACTTTGGTTTATCCAAATTCATTATCCGTTAGAAGCTATAAACTTAATATAACTCCAAAAAAATGGCCAGTGCTTCCAAATTAGTTATGTAGACAGTGAAATCAACACAGTATTTGTCCAAAAATTGGAAAACAAATTTAAAATCAACAAAAATCAAGAATCAAGAGCAGAATAGAAACTGGCAGTGAAAAATAGATGCAGACAAAATACAAGAATAGAAATCAAGAACAAAATCGAGCAATGAAAAAATAGATGCAATGAAAAATCAAGAAACAAAAATCAAGAACAGAATCAACTCAAGTATAGAACATGAAAAAATAGAAGCATTAAAAAATCATAACAAAAAATCAAGAATCAAGAATAGCAACCAAGAGAATACTAGAGAACTGCAAAAAATATGCCAACCAAGAATCAAGAACAAATTAAAAATTATAACAAAAATCAAGAACTGAAATACTTAGGAACAGACCAGAAATAACTCAAGAACAGAATAGAAAAACAAATAGATGCAGTGAAAAATCAGACAAAAAAAATCAAGAACCAACCTGAGTCAAAGGCTCCATTCTTGATGATGCAAACAAAGAGTGGCAGGGATTATGTCAAGGTACGATGATGGTGACACCTACGGCGCCAATACCGGCGCGAGCGGTTGTACGTGCGGCGGGTCACCACCCGAACAAGCCTCTCGAAATGGAAATCATCATCGTTCTCTCTCTTTCTCTCTCTCCCTCTCTCTCTCTCTCGCTCTCTCCGTAACACAAAAACCCTCACTAGGAAAAAGGGAAAAAATTCGAAGCAAAACTCCTTTGAATCATAGAAGGAAGAGAGGAGAATGAGATTTTTGGAGAGATCAAAGAGTGAGAATGATGAAAAAAAGAAAAAAATTTGGAAATACAGAAGTTCAAAGTTGTGAAGTTCATGCACCTTGCGATGTCCGATCGCTAGCTCTATGTTGAAAGGACTGTAGTGTAGGAAGTGGAGGAAGACACAGTGGCTACCAGAAAGGGAGAGGCACTAGACGACGACGGCTGGACGGGGCTCAAAGATGGAGGGCGAAGGGGCTCGACACGATGGTGCAGGGGATGAAGATGCTACTACCTGCTGGCTCGATAGCCTAGTGAAAAATGGAAAAAGGTTAGGGGTTTGCAGCAAAGGAAGGGAATGGCGGCGAAGGGAGCATTGACGGAGGCATTGCGAGCGTCGGCGATGTTCTTTGTAGAGCGCTGTGGTTCTTGGCGGAGTGCTAGGGTTCTTCGATGTTCTTTGGAGTGCTGAAGAGAGGGTTAATCATCAGTGTTTAGGGTGAGGGATAATGAAGAGAGGGTTAACCACTGCCATTTGAACGAGTTAGGGTTTAGGTTCTTTGAAAGAGGGAGAAACGGGATAGGGCCAGTGCACCATGAAGATGGAGAAAGATGAAGTTTCGAAGAGAGAGGGTGTGCCAATTGTGTAAGTCAAGGTCATTTCGAAGGGACTTCATTGAAATGTTTTTTTTTTTTTGCCTTTGGAACCTTTTGGCCACGCTTTTGAAGCGTGCCAAAAGACTTGTAGGAAACGGCTACGCTTTTAAAATGACACAATAATTAAACTCTGTCGCCACGCTTTAAAAGCGTGCCTGTTTTTCTCTATGGCTACGCTTTTTAAGCATAGAAAAAAAAGCATGGCCAAATCTCTAATCAATTGCCACCCTCATAAAAGCGTGGCCATTAACCGTTTTTGCCACGCTTTTGAAGCGTAGCAAAAAAAGGTGGCCAAATCTCTCTTCAATTGCCACCCTCATAAAAGCGTGGCTATTGACCACTTTTGGCCATGCTTTTAAAGCGTGGCTAAAAAAAGCGTGGCCATAGGCCTTTTTTCTTGTAGTGACCTGACCTTTTTGAGGATCAACACTAAAGGAATCCTTACATTCTCTAACATTTAGAGCTGGATCTCATTAGAGATTTTTGAATCACTATAGATGACCAATGTATAGTCAACAAGTTTATGTACATGAGATTTTCAAACAAAATAACTAATAGTCTATACCAACTATTTGAGTTAACTTGTAATACCTCTTTTATTAATAACATGTGGAAATGAATTCACAACTCTTTCGTCCAAATGTGGACTTGATGACATGTCATCATGTCATATTTTTCTATGCTTTTTCGTACAAGAAATTGATGATTAGTGTTTAAATATTGCATTCTTTTGTGCTTAAATGGCATATTTCTTTGATCTTTTGATTTTATAAACTTTGTAGGAAATAAGAAGAAAAAGAAGCAAAAAAAAACACAAAATAAGCTAAAAAAAGAAAAGAGAAATTTTGGGCACGCTTTGAAGATTGAGCACGCTTTGGAACCTTAGGCCGGCCCATGACCATGAAGCCGTGGCACGCATATGCATTAATGCCTTATGCATAAATTTATCATTAATAACTAAGGCATGCATGCATTAAATTATTAATGCTTTATGCATGCATGAATTAATAACTAAAGCATGCATATGATTATTACTGCCGTATGCATACATGATTTAATAACTAGTGCATGCATTTAATTAGAATGAATTAAATGAATGAGCTTTACGACATTACTAATCAAGCATGCATGTAATACATTATTAAAGCCAATGAATTAATGAATGCTTTAACGTTAATGCATTAGCATTATTCATTAAAGCCATACATTTCTAATGCAATTGGCTTTATTAATTAAAATACAATGAATGCAGGCACGAAGCACTAAATCATTAATGTCAAGTGAATGAATGCAATGAATAAATATGGCATTACTAAAGAGAGCAATGAAAGAATGCATGTAACGTTAAAATGAAGCAACGTAGCGCTCACCAAAGGCAAGGAAGAGCGCTCATAAAAGAGAACGCTAGCGTTCAATAGGCAATGAGCGTTGAAATTATCCATGAACCATGCAAAGGCAAGCGTTCGTTAAAGTGAACGCTACGCTCATTTAATTGAGCGTTTTCGGGCTTCCAATGCAAGAAAAACAAAGCGTAGCACTCACAAAGGGGAGCAACCAAGGCTCGAAGAGGAGACCAAGGCATCAAAAGAGCGCTACGTTCAAAGATCCAAACGGAGCGCTACCCCAAGAGGAAATTGGCACAAAGGGGAGCAACCAAGGCTCGAAGGGGAACAAGGCAGCATGTGTAGCGCTACGTTCACAATTCTAACTGAGCGCTACACCAAGGAGCCTGGGACAAGAGAAGCACACAAGGCAAGTGAGCGCAACGCTCACTAATCCAACGGAGCGCTCCACTGGAGCCTCACTAAACACACCCTGACCCACCTGATCCAAATTCATCCAAAGGCCAAATCCAAATCAATTCACTATTCTTCAAGTCCAAAGCAAATAAAACTTTTGGACATCACTCAAAGGCACAAGACACACAGAAACTAGATTAAGAATTTCATTTTGTAATTTATTTTTAATTTTAATTTTATTTTTATTTTTGTAATAATCCTAAACCATAAACCAAGAACCCAAAACCCAAAACCCTAACCCGAAAATGCCAAACCCTAAACCATAAATCCTAAACCGTAAACCATAAACCATAAACCCTAAACTCTAAACCGTAAACCCTAAACCCTAAATCTTAAACCCTAAACTCAAAACTCTAAACCATAAACCATAAACCATAAACCCAAAACACAAAACCCAAAACGCTAAGCCATAAACCATAAACCACAAATACTAAGCCCTAAACCCTAAACCATAAACCCTAACCCCTAACCCCTAAACCCTAAAACCCTAAACCATAAAACCCTAAAACCCTAAACCCTAAACCTAAAACCCTAAAACCCTAAACTCCTAAAACCATATCCTCAAAACCCTAAATCCCAAACCCTAAACCCTTAAAACCCTAAATCCCTAAACCCTAAATCCTAAACCCTAAACCCTAAACCCTTGAAAAACCTAGAAACCCTAAAAAACTCTAGAAAACCCAAGAAAATCCTAGAAAATCCTAGATAATCCTAAAAAATCCTAGAGAATCCTAGAAAACCCTAGAAAACCCTAGAAAACCCTAGACAACCCTAAAAGAACCTAGATAACCCTAGAAAATCCTAGAAAATCCTAGAATAATATAGAAAATCCTAAATATCCTAGAAAACCATAGATAACCATAGAAAATCCTAGAAAACCTTAGAAAATCCTAGAAATCCTAGAAAAACCTAGAAACTCTAGAAAACTCTAGAAAATCCTAGAAAATCCTAGATAATCCTAGAAAATCCTAAAAAACCCTAGAATATCCTAGAAATTTCTAGAAACCCTAGAAAACCCTAAAACACATTAAAATCCCTAGAATACCCTAGAAAACACTAAAACCCCTAGAACCCCCTGGAAACCCTAGAAATCCTAGAGAATCCTAGAAAACCCTAAAAACTCTAGATAACCCAGGAAAACCCTAGAAAACCCTAGAATATCCTAGAGAAAACTAAATAATCCTAGAAAATCCTAGATAACCCTAGAAATTCTAGAAAACCCTAGAAAACCCTATAAACCTAGAAACTTTAGAAAATCCTAGATAACCCTAGAAACCCTAGAAAACCCTAGAAAATCCTAAAAAACCCTAGATAACCCTGAAAAATCCTAGAAAACCCTAGAATATCCTAGAAAACACTAAATTACCCAAGAAAATCCAAGATAACCCTAGAAAATCCTAGAAAAACCTAGAAAACCCTAGAAACCCTAAAAAACCTAAAAACTCTAGAAAACTCTAGAAAATGCTAGATAACCCTAGAAACCCTAGAAAACCCTAGAAAATCTTAGATAATCCTAGAAAACCCTAAAAACCCCTAGAATACCCTAGAAAATCCTACAAAACCCTAGAAACCCTAGAAAATCCTAGAAAACCCTAGAAAACCCTAAAAAATTCTAGATAACCCTGGAAAATCCTAGAAAATCCTAGAATACCCTAAAAAACCCTAAATTACCCTAGAAAATCCTATATAACCCTAGAAAATCCTAAAAACCCTAGAAACCCCAAGAAAATCCTAGAAATCCTAGATAACACTAGAAAAATCTAAAATATCCTAGAAACCCCTAGATAACCCTAGAAAACCCTAGTAAACCCTAAAAACACTCGAAAACCCTAGAAAACCCTAGAAAATCCTGAATCCCTAGAAAACCGTAGAAAACCCTAAAAGACCCTAGATAACACTAGAAAATCCTAGAAAATCTTAGATAAACCTAGAGAATCCTAGAAACCCCTAGAAAATCCTAGAAACCCTAGATAACCCTAGAAAACCCTAAAAAACCGTAGAAATCCTAGAAAATCCTAGAAATCCTAGAAAACCCTAAACACCCTAAAAAGCCTAGATAATCCTGGAAAACCCTAGAAAATCGTAGAAACCCTAGAAAACCCTAGAAATCCTAGAAAATCCTAAATACCCTAAAAACCCTAGATAATCCTAGAAAACCCTAGAAAACCCTAGAATACCTTAGAAAACCCTAAATTTCCCTAGAAAACCCTAAATAACCCTAGAAAAACCTAGAAAAACCTACAAAATCCTAGAAACCCTAGATAATGCTAGAAAACTCATGAAAACCCTAGAAAGCCCTAGATAACCCTAGAAAACCCTAGAGAAACCTAGTAAACCCGAAAAATCCTCAAAAATCCTAAAAAACCTAGAACCCTAGATAACGCTAGATAACCCTAGAAAACCCTAGAAAACCCTAGATGACCCTAGAAAACCCTAGAAAAGCCTAGAAAACCCTAGAAAATCCTAGCTACCCTAAAAGAATATAAATAACCCTAGAAAATCATAGAAAATCCTTGATAACCCTAGAGAATCCTAGGAAACCCTAGAAAACCTAGAAAACCCTAGAAAAATCTAAAAATCCTAAAAAAACTAGAAACCCTAGAAAACCCAAGATAACCCGAGAAAACCCTAAAAAATCCTAGAATACCCTAGATAACCCTAGAAAACCCTAAAAATCCTAGAAAACCCATGAAAACCCTAAAAAACCTTAGATAACCCTAGAAAATTCTAGAAAATCCTAGAATACTCTAGAAAACCCTAAATTACCCTAGAAAACCATAGATAATCCTAGAAAATCCTAAAAAATCTAGAAACCCCTAGAAAATTCTAGAAAACCTAGATAACGCTAGAAAACTCTAGAAAACCCTAGAAACCCCTAGAGAATCCTAGAAAACCCTAGAAAAGTCTAGATAATCCTAGAAAACCCTAGATAACCCCAGAAAAGCCTAGATAACCCTAAAAGACCCTAGATAACCCTAGAAAATCCTAGTAGACCCTAGAATAACCTAGAAAACCCTAAAAAACCCTAGAAAACCTAGGGAACCCTAGAAAATCCTAGAAAATCCTAGAAGATCCTAGATAACCGTAGAAAATCCTATAAAACCCTAGAATAACCTAGAAAAACCTAGATAACCCTAGAAAACCCTAGAAAACACTAGAAGCCCTAAAAAACTTAGAAATACTTGAAAACTCTAGAAAACCCTAGAAAACCATAGAAACCCTAGAAAATCCTAGAAAATCCTATCTAACCATAGAAACCCCTAAAAAATCCAAGAATACCCTAAAAAACCCTAAATAACCCTAGAAAACTCTACAAAACCCTAGAAAATTCTAGAAACCCTTGAAAATCCTAGAATACCCTAGAAAACCCTAAATTATCCTAGAAAACTCTAGATAACTCTAGAAAATCCTAGAAAAGACTAGAAAACCCTAGAATACCCTAGAAACCCTAGATAACCCTAGAAAACCCTAGAAAATCCAAGTAAATCCTAAAAATCCTCGAAAACCCTAGAAAAACCTATAAACCCTAGAAAACTCTAGAAAATCCTAGAAAATCCTAGAAAATCCTAGAAAACCATAGAAAACCCTAGATAACCCTAAAATACCCTAGATAACCCTAGAAAATCCTAGAAAACCCTAGAAACCCTAGAAAAATCTAGAAACCCTAGAAAGCTCTAGAAAACCCTAGAAAATCCTAGATAACCCTAGAAAATACTAAAAAGCCTAGAATACTCTAGAAAAACCTAGATAACCATAGAAAACCCTAAAAACTCAAGAAATCCTAGAAAATCCTAGAAACCATAGAAAATCCTAGAAAACCCAAGAAATCCCTAAAAAATCCTAGATAACCCTAGAAAACCCTAGAAATCCCTAGAATATCCTAGAAAATCATAGAAAACCCTAGAAAAACCTAAAAAACCCTAGATAACCCTGAAAAACACTAGAAAACCCTAGAATACCCTAGATAATCCTATAAAATCCTAGAAAACCCTAGAAACCCCAGAAAGCTCTAGAAAATTCTAGAAAAATCTAGAAAACCCTAGAAAACCCTAAAAATTCCTAGAATACCCTAGAAAACCCTAAAAATTCCTAGAATACCCTAGAAAACCCTAGATATCCCTAGAAAATCCTAGAAAACCCTAGAAACTCTAGAAAACCCTAGAAAACTCTAGAAAAACCTAAAAATTTCTAAATACCCCTGAAAATCTCTAGAAAACCCTAGAATATCCCTAGAAAACCCTAGAATACCCTAGAAACCCTAAAAATTCCTAGAAAACCCTAAAAACCCAAAAAATTTCTAGAAAACCCTAGAAACCCTAGAAAATCTTAGAAAATCCTAGAAAATCATAGAAAACCCTAAAAACCCTAGATAACCCTGGAAAACCCTAGAAAACCTTAGAATACCCTAGAAAACCTTAAATTACTCTAGAAAACCCTAGATAACCCTAGAAAATCCCAGAAAAACCTAGAAAAACATAGAAAACCCTAGAAATCCTAGATAATACTAGAAAACTGTAGAAAATCCTAGAAACCCCTAGATAACCCTAGAAAACTCTAGAAAATTCTAGTAAACTCTAAAAACCCTCAAAAATCCTAAAAACCCTAGAAAAACCTAAAAAGCCTAGAAAACTCTATAAAAAACCCTACAAAACCATAGAAAATCTTAAAAACCGTAGAAAATTCTAGAAACCCTAAAAAATCTTAGAAAATCCTAAAAATCCTAGATAATCCTGGAAAACCCTAGAATACCCTAGAAAATCCTAAATAACCCTAGATAACCCTAGAAAATCCTAGAAAAACCTAGAAAACTCTAGAAAATCCTAAAAACTCTAGATAACGCTAGAAAACTCTAGAAAACCCCGAAAACCCTAGAAAATCCTAGTAAACCCTAAAAACTATTGAAAACCCAAGAAAACCCTAGAAAAACCTAGAAACCCTAGAAAACTCTAGAAAATCCTAGGATTTTTCAGGGTTATCTAGGGTTTTTTAGGGTTTTGTAGGGTTTTCTAGAGTTTCTAGGGTTTTCTAGGGTATCTAGGATTTTCTAGTATTTTCTAGTGTTATCTTGGGTTTTCTAGGGAATTATAGGATTTTTAGGATTTTCTAGCGTTTTCTAGGGTTTTCTAGGATTTTTTAGGGTTATCTAGGATTTTCTACGATATTCTAGGGTTTTTAGGGTTTTTTTGGGTTATCAAAGGTTTTCTAAGGTTTTCTAGGGTTTTCTAGGGTTTTCTAGAGTTTTCTAAGGTTTCTAGGTTTTTCTAAGGTTTTCTGGGGTTTTCTAGGATTATCTAGGGTTTTCTAGGATTATCTAGGGTTTTCGAGGATATTTTAGGCTTTTCTAGGTTATTTTAGTGTTTTTTAGGATCCTTTAGGGTTATTTAGGGTATTTTAGGGTTATCGAGGGTTTTCTAGGGTTTTCTAAAGTTTTCAAGGGTTTCTAGATTTTTCTAGGGTTTCTAGGGTTTTCGAGGGTTTTTAGGATTTACTAGGATTTTCTGGGGTTTTCTAGGGTTATCTAGGGGTTTCAAGGGTTTTTTAGAGTTTTGAAGTGTTATCTAGGGTTTTCGAGGGTTTTTAGAGTTTACTAGGATTTTCTAGGATTTTCTAGAGTCATCTAGGGGTTTCTGGGATTTTCTAGAGTTTTCCAGCATTATCTAGGGTTTCTAGGATTTTCTAGGTTTTTCTAGGATTTTCTAGAGTTATCTAGGATTTTCTAGGATAATTTAGGGTTTTCTTTGGCATTCTAGGGTTTTCTAGGGTTTTTCGGTGTTATCTAGGGTTTTTAGGATTTTCTAGAGTTTTCTAGAGTTTCTAAGATTTTCTAGGGTTTCTAGGGTTTTATAGAGTTTTCTAGCGTTATCTAGGGTTTACTAGGATTTTCTAGGGTTTCTAGAGTTTTCTAGAGTTTTCTAGAATTTGCTAGGGTTTCTAAAGTTTTCTATGGTTTTCTAGGGTTATCTAGGGTTCTGTAGGATATTTTAGGGTTTTCTAGGTTATTCTAGGATTTTTAGGATTTTCTAGGGTTATCTAGGATCTTTTAGGATTTTCTAGGGTTTTCTATTTTTTTTCTAGAGTTCTCTAGGGTTTTCTAGGGTTTTCTAGAGTTTTCTAGGGTTTTTAGGTTTTTCTAGGGTTTCTAGTATTTTCGAAGGTTTTTAGGGTTTAATAGGATTTTCTAGGATTTTCTAGGGTTATCTAGGGATTTCTAAGGTTTTCTTGAGTTTTCTAGGATTTCTAGGTTTTTCTAGGGTTTCAAATATTTTCTAAGATTTTCGAGGGTTTTTTGGGTTTACTAGGATTTTCTAGGGTTTTCTAGAGTTATCTAGAGGTTCTTAGGATTTTCTAGAGTTTTCTAGCGTTATCTAGGGATTTTAGGGTTGTCCAGGATTTTCTTGAGTTTTCTAGGGTTTCTAGGTTTTTCTAGGGTTTTTTAGGATTTTTGAGGGTTTTAGGGTTTACTAGAATTTTCTAGGGTTTTCTAGGGTTATCTAGGGGTTTGTAGTATTTTCTAGGATTTCTAAGGTTTTTTAGGATTTTCTAGGTTTTTCTAAGATTTTCGAGGGTTATTTAGGGTTTCCTAGCGTAATTTAGGGTTTTCTCTAGTATTCTAGGGTTTTCTAGGATTTTCCAAGGTTATCTAGGGTTTTTTTGGGTTTTCTAGCATTTTTCTAGGGTTTCTAAGTTTTTTTTAGGGTTTTAGGGTTTTCTATGGTTTTCTAGTGTTATCTAGGGCTTTTTAGGTTTTTCTAGGATTTCTAGGGTTTTCTTGGATTTTTTAGAGTTTTCTAGGATTTCTAGGTTTTTCTAGAATTTTCTAGGGTTTTCTAGGATTTTCGAGGATTTTCTAGGGTTATCTAGGGTTTTCTAGGATATTTAAGGGTTTTCTAAGTTATTCTAGGGTTTTCAAGGATTTTCTAGGGTTATCTAGGATTTTCTAAGATTTTTTAGGGTTTTCTAGAGTTTTCTAGAGTTTCTAGTTTTTTTTAAAGTTTTCTAGGGTTTTTGACAGTTTTTAGAATTTACTAGAATTTTCTAGGGTTTTCTAGTGTTATCGAGGGATTTCTAGGGTTTTCTAGAGTTTTCTAGCGTTATCTAGTGTTTCTAGAATTTTCTAGATTTTTTTAGGATTTTCTAGGGTTATCTAGGTTTTCTAGAGTTTTCTAGGGTTTACTAGGGTATTCTAGGATTTTCTAGGATTTTCCAGGGTTATCTAGAGTTTTTTTACGGTTTTCTAGGGTTTTCTAGGGTTTCTAGGATTTTCTAGGGTTTCTAGAATTTTCTAGGGTTATCAAGGGTTTTCTAGGATATTTTAGGGGTTTCTAGGTTATTCTAGGGATTTTAGGATTTTCTAAGGTTATCTAGGGTCTTTTAGGGTTTTCTATTATTTTCTAGAGTTTTCTAGGATTTTCTAGGATTTTCTAGGGTTATCTAGGGTTTTCTAGAGTTTCTACGATTTTCTAGAGTTTTCTAGGGTTTCTAGAGTTTTCTAGGGTTTTCTAGGGTAATGTAGGGTTTTCATGGATATTTTATGATTTTCTATGTTATTCTAGGGTTTTCTAGGGTTTTCTAGGATTTTCTAGGGTTTTCTAGGGCTTCTAGGTTTTTCTAGGATTTCTAGGGTTTTCGAGAATTTTTAGGGTTTAATAGGATTTTCTAGGGTTTTCTAGGATTATCTAGGGGTTTCTAGGGTTTTCTTGAGTTTTCTAGTGTTATCTATGGTTTCTAGGATTTTATAGGGTTTTCTAGGTTTTTCTAGGATTTTCTAGGGTATCTAGGGTTTTCTAGGGTAATTTAGGATTTTCTAGGGTATTTTAGGATTTTCTAGGATTTTCTAGGGTTATCTAGGGTTTTTTAGGGATTTATAATATTTTCTAGAGTTTTCGAGGGTTTCTTGGCATTTCTTGGGTTTCTAGGGTTTTCTAGGATTTTCTAGGATTATCTTGGGTTTTCTACGCTACTCTAGAGTTTTTTAGGATTTTCTAGGGTTATCTAGGGTTTTCTAGGGTTTTTTAGGATTATCTAGGGTGTCTAGGATTTTCTAGAGTTTTCTATAATTTCTAGGTTTTTCTAAGATTATCTAGGATTTTTTAGGGTTTTCTAGAATTTTCTGGAGTTATCTAGGATTTTCTAGGATATTTTAGGGTTTTCTAGGTTATTCTTGGGTTTTCAAGGATTTTCTAGGGTTATCTAGGATTTCTAGGGTTTTCTAAGGTTTTCTAGGATTTTCTAAGGTTTTCTAGAGTTTTCTAGGGATTTTAGGTTTTTCTAGGGTTTTCTAGTATTTTCGAGGGTTTTTAGGGTTCACTAGGGTTTTCTAGGGTTTTCTAGGTTTATCTAGGGGTTTCTAGATTTTTCTAGCGTTATCTTGAGTTTTCTAGGATTTTCTAGAGTCTTCTAGGGTTTTCTAGAGTTTTCTAGGGTTTCTAGGTTTTTCTAGGATTTTCAAGGATTTTTTAGGATTTTTAGGGATTACTAGGATTTTCTAGGGTTCTCTAGAGTCATCTAGGGGTTTCTAGGATTTTCTAGAGTTTTCTAGCGTTATCCATGATTTCTAGGGTTTTTTAGGATTTTCTAGGTTTTCCAAAGATTTTCTAGGGTTATCTAGGGTTTTCTAGGATAATTTAGGATTTTCAATGGTATTCTAGGGTTTTTTAGGGTTTTTCATGGTTATTTAGGGTTTTTTTGGGTTTTCTAGGGTTTTCTACGGTTTCTAAGGTTTCCTAGGATTTTTAGAGTTTTCTAGGGTTTTCTAGTATATTCTAAAGTTTTTTAGGGTTTTCTAGTGTTATCTAGGGTTTTCTAGGATTTTCTAGGATTTTCTTGGGTTTTCTAGAGTTTTATAGGGTTTCTAGGTTTTTCTAGGTTTTTCTAAAGTTTTTCTAAGGTTTTTCTAGGGTTTTCTAGTGTTATCTAGGGTTTTCTAAGGTTTTCTAGGGTTTTTTTGGGTTTTCTAGGATTTTCTTTGGTTATCTAGGGTCTTTTAGGATTTTCTAGGATTTTCTAGGGTATTCTAGGGTTTTCTAAGATTTTCCAGGACTATCTAGGATTTTTTAGGGTTTTCTAGGGTTTTCTAGAATTTTCTAGGATTTCTAGGATTTTATAGGGTTATCTAAAGTTTTGTAGGGTATTCTAGGGTTTTTTTGTGTTTTCTAGGGTTATCCAGGATTTTCTAGGGTTTTCTAGTGTTTCTACAGTTTTCTAGGGTTTTCTTGAGTTTTCTAGGGTTTTTAGGTTTTTCTAGGGTTTCTAGGATTTTCTAGGTTTTTCTAGGATTTTCTAGGGTTATCTAGGGTTTTCTAGGATATTTTAGGGTTTTTTAGGTTATTATAGTATTTTCTAGGATTTTCTAGGGTTATCTAGTGTTTTTTAGGGTTATCTAGTGTTTTCGAGGGTTTTTAGGGTTTAATTGGATTTTCTAGGATTTTCAAGGGTTATCTAGAGATTTCTAAGGTTTTCTTGAGTTTTCTAGGGTTTCTAGGTTTTTCTAGGGTTTCTAATATTTTCTAGGTTTTTTGAGATTTTTTAGGGTTTACTAGGATTTTCTAGGGTTTTCTAGAGTTATCTAGGGGTTTTTAGGATTTTCTAGAGTTTTCTAGCATTATCTAGGGTTTCTAGGGTTGTCTAGGAATTTCTAGAGTTTTCTAGGGTTTTTAAGTTTTTATAGGGTTTTCAAGGGATTTTAGGGTTTACTAGGATTTTCTAGAATTTTCTAGGGTTATCTAGGGGTTTGTAGTATTTTCTAGGATTTCTAAGGTTTTCTAGGGTTTTCTAGGTTTTTCTAGGATTTTCTAAGGTTATCTAGGATTTTCTAGCGTAATTTATGATTTTCTCTGGTATTCTAGGGTTTTCTATGGTTTTCCAGGGTTATCTAGGGTTTTTTGGGTTTTCTAGGATTTTTTTAGGGTTTCTAAATTTTCCTGGGTTTTTAGGGTTTTCTAGGGTCTTAGAAAATCCTAGATAACCCTAGAAAACCCTAGAGAAACCTAGATAACCCTAAAATACCCTAGATAACCCTAAAAAATCCTTGAAAATCCTATAATAACCTAGAAAACCCTTAAATATCCTAGAAAACCCTAGATAACCCAAGAAAATCCTCGAATATCCTAGAAAATCCTAAAAAATCCTAGAAAAACCTAGAAATCCTAGAAAACTCTAAAAAACCCTAGAAAACCATAGAAACCCTACGAAAACCTAGAAAACACTAGGGTTTTTTAGGGTTTTCTAGAGTTATCTAGGGTTTTTTATGGTTTTCTAGGGTTTTCTAGGGTTTCTAGGATTTTCTAGGGTTTCTAGGATTTTCTAGGATATTTTAGGAGTTTTTAGGTTATTCTAGGGTTTTTAAGATTTTCTAGGGTTATCTAGGGTCTTTTAGGGTTTTATATTGTTTTCTAGGGTTTTCTAGGATTTCTAGGGTTATCTAGGATTTTCTAGGGTTTCTAGGGTTTTCTAGAGTTTTCTAGGGTTTCTAGAGTTTTCTATGATTTTCTAGGGTTTTCTAGGATTTTCTAGGGTAATCTAGGATTTTCTAGGATATTTTAGGATTTTCTATGTTATTCTAGGGTTTTCTAGGGTTTTCTACGATTTTTTAGGGCTTTCTAGGGCTTCTAGGTTTTTCTAGGATTTCTAGGGTTTTCGAGGGTTTTTAGGGTTTAATAGGATTTTCTATGGTTTTCTAAGATTATCTAGGGATTTCAAGGGTTTTCTTGAGTTTTCTAGTGTTATCTAGGGTTTCTAGGGTTTTATAGGGTTTTCTAGGTTTTTCTAGAATTTTCTAGGGTATCTAGTGTTTTCTAGGGTAATTTAGGGTTTTCTAGGGTATTTTAGGGTTTTCTAGGGTTTTCTAGGGTTATCTAGGGTTTTTTAGGGATTTCTACTGTTTTCTAGGGTTTTCGAGGGTTTCTAGGCTTTTCTTGGGTTTCTAGGATTTTCTAGGATTTTCTAGGGTTATCTAGGGTTTTCTATGCTACTCTAGGGTTTTTTAGGGTTATCTAGGATTTTCTAGGGTTTTTTAGGGTTTTCTAGGGTGTCTAGGGTTTTCTAGAGTTTTCTATCATTTCTAGGTTTTTCTAAGATTATCTAGGGTTTTCAAGGATTATCTAGAATTTTCTAGGATTATCTAGGGTTTTCTAGGATATTTTAGGATTTTCTAGGTTATTCTTGGGTTTTTAAGGATTTTCTAGGGTTATCTAGGATTTCTAGGGTTTTCTAAGGTTTTCTAGAGTTTTCTAGGGTTTTAGGTTTTCTAGGGTTTTCTAGGTTTTTCGAGGGTTTTTAGGGTTCACTAGGATTTTCTAGGGTTTTCTAGGGTTATCTAGGGGTTTCTAGGGTTTTTTAGATTTTTCTAGCATTATCTTGAGTTTTCTAGGATTTTCTAGAGTCTTCTAGGGTTTTCTAGAGTTTTCTAGAGTTTGTAGATTTTTCTAGGATTTTTAAGGGTTATTTTAGGATTTTTAGGATTTACTAGGATTTTCTACGGTTTTCTAGAGTCATCTAAGGGTTTCTAGGATTTTCTAGAGTTTTCTAGCGTTATCTAGGGTTTCTAGGGTTTTCTAGGGTTTTCTACGTTTTTCTAGGATTTTCTAGGGTTATCTAGGGTTTTTTAGGGTAATTTAGGGTTTTTGCTGGTATTTTAGGGTTTTTTAGGGTTTTCAAGTGTTATCTAGGGTTTTTTTGGATTTTCTAAGATTTTCTACGATTTCTAAGGTTTTCTAGGGTTTTTAGGGTTTTCTACGGTTTTCTTGTGTATTCTAGAGTTTTTTAGGATTTTCTAGTGTTATCTAGGATTTTCTAGGATTTTCTAGGGTTTTCTTGGGTTTTCTAGAGTTTCATAGGGTTTCTAGGTTTTTCTAGGTTTTTCTAAAGTTTTTCTAGGGTTTATCTAGGATTTTCTAGTATTATCTAGGGTTTTCTAAGATTTTCTAGGATTTTCTTGGCTTTTCTAGGATTTTCTAGGATTATCTAGGATCTTTTAGGATTTTCTAGGGTATTCTAGGTTTTTCTAGGATTTTCCAGGGTTATCTGGGGTATTTTAGGGTTTTCTAGGATTTTCTAGAATTTTCTAGGATTTCTAGGATTTTCTAGGGTTATCTAGGATTTTCTAGGGTATTCTAGGGTTTTTTTTTTGTGTTTTCTAGGGTTATCTAGGGTTTTCTAGGCTTTTCTAAGGTTTTTACGGTTTTCTAGGGTTTTCTTGAGTTTTCTAGGGTTTTTAGGTTTTTCTAGGTTTTTTAGGATTTTCTAGATTTTTCTAGGATTTTCTAGGGTTATCTAGGGCTTTCTAGGATATTTTAGGGTTTTCTAGGTTATTCTAGGGTTTTCTAGGATTTTCTAGGGTTATCTAGTGTCTTTTAGGGTTATCTAGTGTTTTCGAGGGTTTTTAGGGTTTAATAGGATTTTCTTGAGTTTTCTAGGGTTATCTAGGATTTTCTAGGGATTTCTAAGGTTTTCTTGAGTTTTCTAGGGTTGCTTGATTTTTCTAGGGTTTCTAATATTTTCTAGGGTTTTCGAGTATTTTTAGGGTTTACTAGGATTTTCTAGGGTTTTCTAGAGTTATCTAAGGATTTTAGGATTTTCTAGAGTTTTCTAGTGTTATCTAGGGTTTCTAGGGTTGTCTAGGATTCTCTAGAGTTTTCTAGGATTTCTAGGTTTTTCTAGAGTTTTCTAGGGTTTTCAAGGGTTTTTAGGGTTTACTAGGATTTTCTAGGGATTTCTAGGGTTATCTAGGGTTTGTAGTATTTTCTAGGATTTCTAAGGTTTTCTAAGATTTTCTAGGTTTTTCTAGGATTTTCTAGGGTTATCTTGGGTTTTCTAGCGTACTTTATGGTTTTCTCTAGTATTCTAGGGTTTTCTATGGTTTTCCAGGGTTATCTAGGGTTTTTGTTGGGTTTTCTAGGATTTGTTTAGGGTTTCTAAGTTTTTCTGGGTTTTTAGGGTTTTCTAGGGTCCTAGAAAATCCTAGATAACCCTAGAAAACCCTAGAAAAATCTAGATAACCCTAAAATACCCTAGATAACCCTAGAAAATCCTTGAAAACCCTAGATTAACCTAGAAAACCCTTAAATTTCCTAGAAAACCCTAGATAATCCTAGAAAATCCTCAAAAATCCTAGAAAACCCTAGAAAATCCTAGAAAAACCTAGAAATCCTAGAAAACTCTAAAAAACCCTAGAAAACCCTAGAAACCTTAGAAAAACCTTGAAAACCCTAGGGTTTTTTTTATGGTTTTCCAGGGTTATCTAGAATTCTTTTGAGTTTTCTAGGGTTTTCCCGGTTTCTAAAATTTTCTAAGGTTTTTAGGATTTTCTAGGTTTTCTAGGGTATTTTAGAGTTTTTTAGGGTTTTCTAATGTTATCTAGGGTTTTCTAGGATTTTCTAGGTTTTTTTGGGTTTTCTAGAGTTTTATAGGGTTTCTAGATTTTTCTAGATTTTTCTAGAGTTTTTCTAGAATTTTTCAAGAGTTTTCTAGTGTTATCTAGGGTTTTCTAAGGTTTTCTAGGATTTTCTAGAATTTTCTAGGGTTATCTAGGGCTTTTAGAATTTTCTAGAATTTTCTACGGTATTCTAGGATTTTCTAGGATTTTCCAGGGTTATCTTAGGTTTTTTAGGGTTTTCTAGGGTTTTTTTTTGTTTTCTAGGGTTATCTAGGGTTTTCTAGGATCTTTTAGGATTTCTACGATTTTCTTGGGTTTTCTAGAGTTTTCTAGGGTTTTTAGGTTTTTTTCGGGTTTCTAGGATTTTCTAAGCTTTTCTAGGATTTCCTAGAGTTATCTAGGGTTTTCTAGGATATTTCAGTGTTTTCTAGGTTATTCTAGGATTTTCTAGGATTTTCTTGGGTTATCTAGTGTCTTTTAGGGTTATCTAGGGTCTTATAGGGTTATCCAGGGTCTTTTAATTCCATTCGATGTATTGATATGTTTGTTAAGTGATTTTAGGTTTAGAAGGCAAAGATTGGATTGAAGGAATGAAGGAAAAGCATGCAAAGTGGGAGAACTCATGAAGAAATGAAGGAATCGCAAAGTTCTCAATCATGACCTCTTCATACTAAATCGATCATAACGTGAGCTACAGAAGTCCAAATGAGGTGGTTCCAGTAGCGTTGGAAAGCTAACATTCGGGGCTTCAAAATGATATAAAATTTGCCATAATTGTTTGGCGTTTAAAGAAGTGTACGCGTGCATCACGCGTACGCGTGGGAAGTTGCACGTGACTCACTAAAGGAAACTTGTGGCCAGTGATTTTTGGGGCATTTTGGGCCTAATTCAACTCATTTCTGATGCTATTGAATCCAAGGATTGAAGGGAGAATGAGCCAAGTAATCGTAGTGGAGTTTTCATCATGTTTTAGGGTAGAATTCTAGAGAGAGAGACTCTTTCCTCTCTCAAGATTTAGGATAGAAATTAGGGTAAAGTTAGGTTAATCTCTCTCAAATTTCTCTTTCAATTCTTGTTTTGATTTCAATTTTCTTTATATTTTAGTATTCTATTGTCTTAATCTTCTTAGTTTCTCTTCTTAATTTCTTATTTTGCTCTCTTTTATGTTGATGAACCATTGTTAGGTCTTAATTTCTTCTAATGTAATTTTATGTTTCTATGTTCTTTTTATGTTCATCTTAAATGCTATTGTTGATTTCTTGCTTGTGGTAGTCATGGGTTTCACTAATTCTAACATTTTGTGATGTTTACTTTTATTGCACACTAGGTGTTTAATAGAATGTTTCCTCTAGTTTTTGAGTAGTTTTCTTACTCTTGGCCTAGGCTAAGGGAATTGAGTGACCTTGAGTCATTAGGTCTCATTGAATTAGTGATTTAAGAACCCTTAGCGGTCAATTTGATAACCAATTACTCTAGCCTACTACTAAGTTAATTAGTAGCTAGGTTAGTACTTATGGATTGATGTTGATCAAGCCATTTGACGTACTTCAAGCCTAGGAGTAGATATTACGTACTTAAGGCTTTTGGAAGTAGTCTTAATGAGCTTGGTTCCTCATAATTGTCAATATATGGTTTGTAGACAAGGATGGTGATCTCAATTACCTATGTCTAGCCAAGAGTTCTTTCCCATTTCTTTATTAGTTCTTGTCATTTACTTTCTTGTTATTTACTTCTCTTGCAAATTTCCAAATCAAACCCCCCTTGCATCTTCATAGCCAATCATTGAGCACTTCATTGCAATTTCTTATGAGCTCACCCGGAGTTTAAATATTTCAGTTAATTCTTATTGGGATTTGTACATGTGACAACCAAAATTTTTTATGTGAGAATTGTTTGATGGTTTGGAGCTATGCTTACAGCGAAGTTCTTATTTCTGTAAGAGAAATTCTAAACCGACACGACAAATTCTCTTCATCATTTATCTAGGTTTTTTAGGATTTTCTAGGATTTTCTAGGGTTTCTATGTTTTTCTAGGGTTTTCTAGGGTTTTCGAGGGTTTTTAGGGTTTACTAGGATTTTCTAGGGTTATCTAGGGGTTTCTAAAATTTTCTAGGATTTTCTAGTGTTATCTAGGGTTTCTAGGGTTTTCTAGGTTTTTCTAGGATTTCCTAGGGTTATCTAGAATTTTCTAGGGTAATTTAGGATTTTCTAGAGTATTCTAGGGTTTTAATGGGTTTTCTAGAGTTTTTTAGGGTTTCTAGGGTTTTCTAGAATTTTCTAGGGTTATATAGGGTTTTCTAGGGTTATCTAGGGTTTTCTAGAGTTTTATAGGGTTTTCTAGAATTTTCTAGGGTAATTTAGGATTTTCTAGGGTAATTTAGGATTTTCTAGGCTATCTAGGAATTTCTAGGATTTTCTAGGGTATCTAGGATTTTCTATGGTAATTTAGGATTTTTTACGGTATTTTAGGGTTTTCTAGAATTTTCTAGAGTTATCTAGGGTTTTTTAGAGATTTCTACTGTTTCTAGGGTTTTCGAGGGTTTCTAGGGTTTTTGAGGGTTTCTAGGGTTTTTGAGGGTTTCTAGGGTTTTCTATGCTACTCTAGGGTTTTTTAGGGTTATCTAGGATTTTCTAGGTTTCTTAGGGTTCTCTAGGGTGTCTAGGATTTTCTAGAGTTTTCTATGATTTCTAGGTTTCTCTAAGATTATCTAGGGTTTTCTAGGGTTTTCTAGAATTTTCTGGGGTTATCTAGGGTTTTTTTAGGATATTTTAGGATTTTCTAGGTTATTCTTGGATTTTCAAGGATTTTCTAGGGTTATCTAGGATTTCTAGGGTTTTCTAAGGTTTTCTAGAGTTTTCTAGGGTTTCTAGATTTTTCTAGGTTTTTTGAAGGTTTTTAGGGTTCACTAGGATTTTCTAGGGTTTTCTAGGGTTATCTAGGGGTTTCTAGGGTTTTCTAGATTTTTCTAGCGTTATCTTGAGTTTTCTAGGGTTTTCTAGAGTTTTCTAGGATTTCTAGGTTTTTCTAGGATTTTCAAGGGTTTTTTAGGGTCTTTAGGGTTTACTAGGATTTTCTAGGATTTTCTAGAGTCATCTAGGGGTTTCTAGGATTTTCTTGAGTTTTCAAGCGTTATCTAGGGTTTCTAGGGTTTTTTAGGATTTTCTAGGTTTTCCTAGGATTTTCTAAGTTTATCTAGGGTTTTCTAGGGTAATTTAGGATTTTCTCTAGTATTCTAGGATTTTTTAGGATTTTCAAGAGTTATCTAGGATTTTTTTTTGTTTTCTAGAGTTTTCTATGGTTTCTAAAGTTTTCTATGGTTTTTAGGATTTTCTAGGGTTTTCTAGTGTATTCTAGAGTTTTTTAGGATTTTCTAGTGTTATCTAGGGTTTTCTAGGATTTTCTAGGGTTTTCTTGGGTTTTCTAGAGTTTCATAGGGTTTTTAGGTTTTTCTAGGTTTTTCTAAAGTTTTTCTAGGGTTTATCTAGGGTTTTCTAGTATTATCTAGGGTTTTCTAAGGTTTTCTAGGGTTTTCTTGGCTTTTCTAGGATTTTCTAGGGTTATCTATGGTCTTTTAGGATTTTCTAGGGCATTCTAGGATTTTCTAGGATTTTCCAGTGTTATCTAGGGTTTTTTAGGGTTTTTAGGGTTTTCTAGGGTTTTCTAGAATTTTCTACGATTTCTAGGGTTATCTAGGATTTTCTAGGGTATTCTAGGGTTTTAATGGGTTTTCTAGGGTTTTTTAGGGTTTCTAGGGTTTTATAGAATTTTCTAGGGTTATATAGGGTTTTCTAGGATATTCTAGGAATTTTTAGGGTTTTCTAGGGTTATCTAGGGTTTTCTAGAGTTTTATAGGATTTTCTAGGGTTTTCTAGGGTAATTTAGGATTTTCTAGGGTAATTTAGGATTTTCTAGGCTATCTAGGGATTTCTAGAGTTTTCTAGGGTATCTAGGGTTTTCTAGGGTAATTTAGGATTTTTTACGGTATTTTAGGATTTTCTAGGATTTTCTAGGGTTATCTAGGTTTTTTAGGGATTCCTACTATTTTCTAGGGTTTTCGAGGGTTTCTAAGGTTTTTGAGGGTTTCTAGGGTTTTCTAGGATTTTCTAGGGTTATCTAGGGTTTTCTATGCTACTCTAGGGTTTTTTAGGGTTATCTAGGATTTTCTAGATTTCTTAGGGTTCTCTAGAGTGTCTAGGGTTTTCTAGAGTTTTCTATGATTTCTAGGTTTTTCTAAGATTATCTAGGGTTTTCTAGGGTTTTCTAGAATTTTCTGGGGTTATCTAGGGTTTTCTAGGATATTTTAGGATTTTCTAGGTTATTCTTGGATTTTCAAGGATTTTCTAGGGTTATCTAGGATTTCTAGGGTTTTCTAGGTTTTTCGAAGTTTTTTAGGGTTCACTAGGATTTTCTAGGGTTATCTAGAGGTTTCTAGGGTTTTCTAGATTTTTCTAGCGTTATCTTGAGTTTTCTAGGGTTTTCTAGAGTTTTCTAGGATTTTCTAGAGTTTTCTAGGATTTCTAGGATTTTCAAGGGTTTTTTAGGGTCTTTAGGGTTTACTAGGATTTTCTAGGATTTTCTAGAGTCATCTAGGGGTTTCTAGGATTTTCTTGAGTTTTCAAGCGTTATCCAGGGTTTCTAGGGTTTTTTAGGGTTTTCTATGTTTTCCTAGGATTTTCTAAGGTTTTCTAGGGTTTTCTAGGGTAATTTAGGGTTTTCAAGGGTTATCTAGGGTTTTTTTTGGGTTTTCTAGAGTTTTCTATGGTTTCTAAGGTTTTCTATGGTTTTTAGGATTTTCTAGGGTTTTCTAGTGTATTCTAGAGTTTTTTAGGATTTTCTAGTGTTATCTAGGGTTTTCTAGGGTTTTCTTGGGTTTTCTAAAGTTTCATAGGGTTTTTAGGTTTTTCTAGGTTTTTCTAAAGTTTTTCTAGGGTTTATCTAGGGTTTTCTAGTGTTATCTAGGATTTTCTAAGGTTTTCTAGGACTTTCTTGGCTTTTCTAGGATTTTCTAGGGTTATCTAGGGTCTTTTAGGATTTTCTAGGGTATTCTAGGATTTTCTAGGATTTTCCAGCGTTATCTAGGGTTTTTTAGGGTTTTCTAGGGTTTTCTAGAATTTTTTAGGATTTCTAGGGTTTTTTGATAGAATGTTTCCTCTAGTTTTTGAGTAGTTTTCTTACTCTTGGACTAGGTTAAGGGAATTGAGTGACCTTGAGTCATTAGGTCTCATTGAATTAGTGATTTAAGAACCCTTATCGGTCAATTTGATAACCAATTACTCTAGCCTACTACTAAGTTAATTAGTAGCTAGGTTAGTACTTATGGATTGATGTTGATCAAGCCATTTGACGTACTTCAAGCCTAGGAGTAGATATTACGTACTTAAGGCTTTTGGAAGTAGTCTTAATGAGCTTGGTTCCTCATAATTGTCAATATATGGTTTGTAGACAAGGATGGTGATCTCAATTACCTATGTCTAGCCAAGAGTTCTTTTCCATTTCTTTATTAGTTCTTGTCATTTACTTTCTTGTTATTTACTTATCTTGCAAATTTCCAAATCAAACCCCCCTTGCATCTTCATAGCCAATCATTGAGCACTTCATTGCAATTTCTTGTGCGCCCACCCGGAGTTTAAATATTTTGGTTAATTCTTATTGGGGTTTGTACATGTGACAACCAAAATTTTTTATGTGAGAATTATTTGTTGGTTTGGAGCTATGCTTACAGCGAAGTTCTTATTTCTATAAGAGAAATTCTAAACCAACACGAGAAATTCTCTTCATCAGTTATCTAGGTTTTTTAGGATTTTCTAGGGTTTCTATGTTTTTCTAGGGTTTTCTAGAGTTTTCGAGGGTTTTTAGGGTTTACTAAGGTTTTTTAGGATTTTCTAGGGTTATCTAGGGGTTTCTAGGACTTTCTAGGGTTTTCTAGTGTTATCTAGGGTTTCTAGGGTTTTCTAGGTTTTTCTAGGATTTTCTAGGGTTATCTAGAATTTTCTAGGGTAATTTAGGATTTTCTAGGGTATTCTAGGGTTTTAATGGGTTTTCTAGGGTTTTCTAGGGTTTCTAGGGTTTTCTAGGATTTTCTAGGGTTATATAGGGTTTTCTAGGATATTCTAGGAATTTTTAGGGTTTTCTAGGGTTATCTAGGGTTTTCAAGAGTTTTATAGGGTTTTCTAGGGTTTCTAGGTTTTTCTAGGGTTTCTAGGATTTTTTAGGATTTTCAAGAGTTTTCTAGGATTATCTAGGGTTATCTAGGGTTTTCTAGGATATTTTAGGGCTTTCTAGGTTATTCTAGGAATTTCTAGGATTTTTTAAGGTTATCTAGGGTCTTCTAGGGTTATCTAGAGTTTTTAGGGTTATTTATGATTTTCTAGGATTTTCTAGGGTTTTCTAGGGTTTTAAAGGGTTATCTATGGGTTTTTAGGATTTTCTAGGGTTTTTTAGTGTTATCTAGGGTCTTTAGGGTTTTCTACGTTTTTCTAGGATTTTCTAGGGTTATCTAAGGTTTTCTAGGGAAATTTAGGATTTTCTAGGGTATTCTAGGATTTTCTTGGATTTTCCAAGGTTTTTTAGGATTTTTTAGGATTTTCTAGGGTTTCTAGGGTTTTCTAGAGTTATCTAGGGTTTTCTAGGATATTCTAGGGTTTTTTAGGGTTTTCTATGGTTATCTAGGGTTTTCTAGAGTTTTCTAGGATTTTCTAGGGTTTTCTAGGGTTTCTAGGTTTTTCTAGGCTTTTTAGGATTTTTTAGGGTTTTCTAAGATTTTCTAGGGTTATCTAAAGCTTTCTAGGATATTTTAGGGTTTTCTAGGATATTCTAGGGTTTTCTAGGGTCTTTTAGGATTATCTAGCATTTTCTAGGATTTTCTAGGATTTTCTAGAGTTTTCTAGGGTTTCTAGGTTTTTCTAGGGTTTTCTAGGGTTGTTAGGGTTTACTAGAATTTTCTAGGGTTTTCTTGGGTTCTCTAGGGGTTTCTAAGGTTTTTTAGAGTTTTCTAGCATTATCTAGGGTTTCTAGGGTTTTCTACGATTTTCTAGTTTTTTCTAGGATTTTCTAGGGTTATCTAGGATTTTCTAGGATAATTTAGGGTTTTCTAGGATATTCTAGGATTTCTAGGATTTTCCTGGGTTATCTAGAGTTTTTTAGGGATCTCTAGGGTTTCTATGATTTTCTAGGATTTCTAGGGTTTTATTGGGTTATCTAGGGTTTTTTAGGGTATTCTAGAATTTTTTTAGAGTTTTCTAGGGTTTTCTATAATTTTTTAGGGTTTTCTAGAGCTTCTAAAGTTTTCTAGGGTTTTTAGGTTTTTCTAGGATTTCTAGGATTTTCTAGGATTTTCTAGGATTTCCTAGGGTTAGCTAGGGTTATCTAGGATATTTTAGGTTGTTCTAGGTTATTCTAGGGTTTTCTAGGATTTTTTAAGGTTATCTAGGGTCTTTTAGGGTTTTCTAGGATTTTCTTGGGTTTTCTAGGGTTATCTAGAGTTTTCTAGGGTTTTCTACAACTTTCTAGGGTTTCTTAGTTTTTCTAGGTTTTTTAGGATTTTCGAGGGTTTTTAGGGTTTACTAAGATTTTTGAGGGTTTTCTAAGGTTATCTAGGGGTTTCTAGTATTTTCTATTGTTATCTAGGGTTTCTAGGGTTATCTAGGGTTTTCTATATTTTTCTTGGATTTTCTAGGGTTATCTAAGATTTTCTGGGGTAATTTAGGGTTTCCTAGGGTATTTTAGGGTTATCTAGGGTTTTTCAGGGTTATCTAGGGTTTCTAGGATTTTCTAGGCTTTTCTAGGATATTTTAGGTTTTTCTAGGTTATTCTAGGGTTTTCTAGAATTTTCTAGGGTTATCTAGGGTCTTTTAGGATTTTCTAGGGTTTTCTAGGATTTTCTAGGGTTTAGGGTTTTCTACAGTTTTCTAGGGTTTCTTGATTTTTCTAGGGTTTTCTAGGATTTCCAGGGTTTTCTAGGGTTTTCTAGGGTTTTAGGGTTTACTAGGATTTTCGAGGGTTTTCTAGGGTTATCTAGGGGTTTCTAGGGTTTTCTAGTGTTTTCTACCGTTATCTTGGATTTCTAGGATTTTCTATGTTTTTCTAGGATTTTCTTGGGTTATCTAGGATTTTCTAGGGTAATTTAGGTTTTTCTTGGGTATTCTAGGGTTTTCTAGGATTTTCCAGGGTTATCTAGGGTTTCTTAGGGTTTTCTAGGGTTATTTAGGGTTTTCTAGAGTTTTCTAGGATTTTCTATAGTTTCTAGAATTTTCTAGGATTTTTTTATAGTTTTCTAGGGTTATCTAGGGTTTTCTAGGATATTTTAGGGTTTTCTAGGCAATTCTAGGGTTTTCTAGGATTTTCTAGGGTTATCTAGGGTCTGTTAGGGTTATCTAGTGTTTTCTAAGATTTTCTAGTATTTTCTAGAGTTTTCTAGGGTTTCTCAGTTTTTCTAGGGTTTTCTAGGATTTTTGAGGGTTTTTAGGATTTACTATGATTATGTAGAATTTTCGAGGGTTTTCTAGGGTTATCTAGGGGTTTCTAGGGTTTTCTAGTATTTTCTAGCGTTATCTAGGGTTTCTAGGGTTATCTATGTTTTTCTAGGATTTTTAGGGTTATCTAGGATTTTCTAGGGTAATTTAGGGTTTTCTAGGATATTCAATGGTTTTCCAGGGTTATCTAGAGTTTTTTAAGGTTATCTAGAGTTATCTACGGTTTTCTAGGATTTTCTATGGTTTTCTATACTTTTCTAGGGTTTCTAGGTTTTTCAAGGGTTTTCTAGAATTTTCTAGGGTTTCTAGGGTTATCTAGGATTTTCTAGAATATTTTAGGGTTTTCTAGGTTATTCTAGGGTTTTCTAGTGTTTTTCAGGATTTTCTAGTATTTTCTAGAGTTTTCTAGAGTTTTCTAGGGTTTCTAGGTTTTTCTAGAGTTTTCTAGGGTTTTGTGGATTTTTAAGATTTACTAGGATTTTCTAGGATTTTATAGGGTTATGTAGGGGTTTCTAGGGTTTTCTAGAGTTTTCTAGCGTTATCTAGGGTTCTAGGATTTTCCAGGGTTATCTAGGTTTTTTAGGGGTTTTTAGGATTTTCTAGGGTTTCAAGAATTTTCTAGGATATTCTAGGGTTATCTAGGATTTTCTAAGGTATTTTAGTGTTTTTTAGGGTTTTCTAAGGTTATCTAGGGTTTTTTAGGGTTTTCTAGGATTTTCTAGAGCTTTCTAGGGTTTTTAGGTTTTTCTAGAGTTTCTAGCATTTTCGAGGGTTTTCTAGGATTTTCAAGGGTTATCTAGGGTGTTTTAGGGTTATCTAGGATTTTCTAAGGTTTTCTAGGGTTATCTAGGGCTTTCTAGGGTTTTCTATGGTTTTTAGATTTTTCCAGGGTTTCTAGAATTTTTTAAGGTTTTGTAGAGTTTTCGAGGGTTTTTAGGATTTACTAGGATTTTCTAGGGTTTTCTAGGGTTATCTAGGAATTTCTAGGATTTTCTAGAGTTTTCTAGCATTATCTAGTGTTTCTAGAGTTTTCTAGGGTTTTCTAGGTTTTTCTAGGGTTATCTAGGTTTTTCTAGAGTAATTTATGGTTTTCTATGATATTCTAGGGTTTTCTACGATTTTCTAGGGTTATCTAGGGTTTTTTAGGGGTTTCTAGGGTTTTCTAGAATTTTTTAGGGTTTCTAGAATTTTTTAGAGTTTTCTAGGGTTATCTATGATTTTCTAGGGTATTCTAGGGTTTTTTAGGATTTTCTAGGGTTATTTAGGGTTTTCTAGGTTTTTCTAGGGTTTTCTAGGGTTTTCTAGAGCTTTCTAGGGTTTCTAGGGTTTTTAGGGTTTTCTAGGATTTTCTAGGATTTTTTAGGATTTTCTAGTGTTATCTAGGTTTTTCTAGGATTTTTTAGGGTTTTCTAGGTTATACTAGGGTGACAACAACAAAGATGATGCTCTACAAGGTGGTTAAGTTTCTTTTCCTCTTATTTGTTTCCAGTACTTTCAATTGCATGATTGTCTTCTATTTTCTTTATATGCATGTGTGTTATTCCTCTTGAATAAGCATAGTTTGATTTTTGAAGTGTAATATGTTGCTGTGATATCACAAGTACCATCTTGAAATTTGTGAGTAAAAGTAATTAATTAAGCATCATGATCATAAACAATCAAGGTAATTAAAGAAGAAGATAGCATGAGCTTATAAGTATTGGGAGGCTAGCATGATTAATTTTTCTTTGCTCAATTACATTTGAATTTGTTTAATTGAAGTTTTCATCTAGGACATTTTATGAAATTTTTGACATTTTGAAAACCTTGAAGAAGCAAATCAATTAATGATCAAGAAAGAAAAAGAGAAAGAATGAGAAAGTTGAAGGCTCTGAGTACCAATGACAATTCATTAGTTAAGTACTTGTGGTGTTATGTATCAAGCAAAAAGGCTGAAAATAAAACACTTAGAGTCAAGGCTAGGCTCAAGTGCAAAGCACTCCCTCAAAGCTCAAGGCTTTGAGCATCAATTATTAGAGAGTAAAGAAAAGAAACAAACTAAAAGACTCCTCTAATTAAATGCTTGTGGTGCTTATGTCTCAAGTGGTAATACTTGAAAACAAAGCATTTAGAGTCAAAGATTTTAACAAATGGTGCAAAGCACCCAAGAAGCTAAGCTAAGAAGAAAATGAAAAGCTTGTTTCAAGGAAGGAATATAAAGAAAAGATTTCACAAAGTGAGTTAGATAGAAACATCAATCATTTGATTTCTTTTGTAATTGTTGCATGCATAGTAAACTAGCCAATCATGAACATTAAAATTGCTACTCTTCTTACCTTGGATTGTCAAACTTTAGTGCATGATTCTTTATTTGCTTGAGGACAAGCAAAGTTTAAGTTTGGTGTTGTGATGCATGAGCATCATGTTGTGTTTTCTATACTTTTTTATACAAGAAATTAATGTGTAATGCTTAATGATTGAGTATTTTAGTGCTTAAGTTGTATATTGCTTTAATCTCTTTGATTTGATTAATTTTGTAGGAAATGAATGAAAAAAAGAAACAAAAAATACAAAACAAACTCAAAAGAAGAAAAGGAAAGATTTTGGCACACTTTGAACCTCAAATCGGCCTACTAGACCCTCTAACCAACATTCAAACTCAAACACATCCCTTATCTTAGCCAAATAAGATAAGATAAGATACTTATCATCACCTATATAAAAGGGAGCCCCAGGCCCCTCAGGTACGTCACTCATTCCTCACACTTTATACCTCTCAAATCCATTCTAACTTGAGCGTTGGAATATCTTTACAAGTACCACCCTCATTGCTCCAGTCAGACGATCCGGCCATCATTCTGACCCGCAAGTCTCTGATCCATCTCACAACCCGTACCAGAGTCTTCCAATACAATTTTTAATAAACATATTTTAACTAATATTAGTAAACATACTATTAAACATTCGTAAACTTATTTAAAAAAAATATTAATTACAACTTTTGATATTCACTCTTATTAATAAATTATTTCTATTAAGCCTAAATATATTACAAAAAATTATAGCACAAAAAATCTAAAATTTTAACTAATTACATCAATTTTATATTAACTCTAAATATTTTTAAAAAACTTTACTCTACATATTCTAACATTTTAACTAATTACAAATATTTTTTAGTTATTTCAAAACATATTCATAAATTCTAACGCATTAACCGTCTCCAAATAATACTAACTAATACAATCAACACTAATATTAATTAAAATTAATATTAAATAAATTAACTTATATATTTAGGATAATTTAAAAATGGAATAATGTATTCTTTATATTTAATGAAATTACGAATCACCAATATTATTTTACTCTTTTAAATTTAAAAGTTTACTGAACTCCCGATTAGAACATCATCCGTACAACTCTTCCTCCCTCTTTGTAAATTTTTTAGTAAGTGAAGATATGAAAATGACTTCACTTGGCCATCCAATTATTTTGTTGTGGTTTATCCGTGAAGGAAAGAGACAGGAGCAAGCAGCCATGTGTTTCCCCTGGTCAGCTGCATTGTGGATGGTGGATACTTGTTCTCTTCCTAGCAATTCCTCCCTTGGGCTGCCCTGGCGCTCCCCCCATCTTTTCTTGAAGTTCCGAAAAAAGCCCTTCAAATTGGGCCTTCATTTTCAACGCTATACGCGTTTTTTTTTTCTCTCGAACAGTCACAATTCGTCGCTTTATTTGGGTTTGGTGACTGGATTCGACGATTTCGGTCCTCCCAATAATTCTTTTTTGGTATTCGGTCCTCCTAATATTATTTTTTATAAAATTAGATTACACACTAAATGGGCCCTTATCAATAAATACACCAAAACTGGCACAATTTTATGATTCGCCAAAATAATAATAATAATAATAATAATAATAATAATAATAATAATAACAATTTAGATAAAGTTAAGATGATGGTCATCCTCCATAAGCTCTGCAACAAGAAATTTTATTAATCCTCAATTAAATAAATGAATTGATTCTGGGCAATTTGCTCATTCATTTGGATTAATACCAGACAAGACAGAAAATTTGTAGCTTTGTCCATTTTAGGGCTTAAAGAAAAGATTCCCGGATACCCCTATTGGGCTCGGACAGAGACGCATCTTCATGTCAGCCACAGAACCACCTTCATTCCAAGAAGCAGCGCGATGTGTTGTCTGCAATTGCAGTTTCAACACTTTCAGGAGACGGGTACTTCAGATCCCTCCCATCATATCTTCACGTTCTGTCTTAGATTCTTAATTTGAGATTTTATTTTACTTTTTTTTACCAATTCCATTTGCATTTGGGGATCTCTTAACGATTGATGCGATCTTGCCTGTTTTAATGATTGTTGAAGGGTCGATTATTTCACATCAATTTTTAGGTGCATTGAACGATGTTCAGTAACTTTTAATGTTTGCCATAATGTAAATAATACCACAACTCCGAACAGTTTTGATTAAATGGTTATTTAAGATCCAGTCCATTTGTTGTGAAAATGGCACAAAGTCTAAAGTTGTTACAAACTGTTTAATTTTACTTACAGAAGGAGCCTTAAAGAATTTGTATTGACTATGATATTGCTCATGGTGCATAGCTTGTGTCAAACAATCATTGCATGTTAAATATGCTGTGATCATCCTCTTTTAAAATGTTGGCGAACTACTTCTCTTCAATGTACGGTGTTATGTGGCTGTGTATAAATTCTGCTTGTCTTACATGGCTTTAATTTGCAAGCCCAATGCACACGAAATTCTGTTTATAATAAAAATCTTCTCCTGGCAACTGACTGTATGCTTCTTTGAGGTGTATATGCAGCATCACTGTCGATCCTGTGGGAGAACTTTGTGCAATGAACATTCATCAAATCAAATGGTATGATACTTTTTCTTGGGAGTGAAATACTTGTTCTAGTAGTATCCTTGAACTTCATAGAACAATACTTTACTATGCAGGCTTTACCTCAATTTGGCATTTACTCAAGTGTCCGAGTATGTGCTGATTGTTTCAACAATTCAAGGTAAACTACTTGGTCTAAAGTTTCAATGTATGCATGTTACATTTATTTTATTTTTTTCCCGAATTATCATGTGACTACAAAAATCAGATACATATTTCTTAAAACATGTTTGATAGTCAACACTTACAAGGAAAAGATGGTTAGGAGAACCTGTGTGACTTATGATCTATACTAAATCATAAAATATGCTAATATCTTGGATTGTATAGTTTTTATCTTTTTAACATGTAGGTTCAATGTATTCTAGTCTGTGAAGTGCTCCAGAGATCGCTTGAACATCTTTTTTATTACTTTTATGTTACGCGCTGCCCGGGGGGTATTGGATTGAGTCAAAACGTCATATCAATCACACCTTGGTGTTTAGGTTAGGTTCTGTGGGATATGAGCTGTTAGCCTGTTACTTGTTAACAAGTTCAACGTCATAATTAGTGATTTTAAGCCAATATGAATGTCCTTAATTAAGGAAGTAACTCGTTAGGAAGAGAGCAGAATATTGAATAAAGTTAGGAGTGTAAGTTATTACAGAGGGGGTCCTTAAGAGACCCTTTATTAATTTTATCAATGTAGCCATGCTATACTGTTTTCATTTTAATTTCCTCTTCTTGTAATAATAACGATGCTTTCTAAATGAGATCACTATTATATGATAGTCATACATACCACACATGCCGTCGTGTCTTTGACACAGGTCTGGGAATGGTGTAAGACAGGCTTCTTCGGGTGGAGTGAACAGCATAACGGATACAATTTCTAAAATAGATATCGATGCCAATGATGATCCAAAAGCCATTCCTACTGCAGGGAGTACACTTGCATTGGGCATTAAAGAGTGTATGTGTGGAATGCCTCTTTGCATTTGTGAGTCTGAGGCTCCCACACCTTCCTCTTCTGCACAACCTCGGCAGGTAATAATTCTTATTGTTATCGGGTACCTTTGTTGTTGCAGTGCATAAGCTCATGTTTTCTTTTTAATCCTTTGTGACGGAAGATATCCTCTCCGGCTATTACCTCTGAATCAAATCCTAAACCTAAGAAGGCAGATACTGCTCCAAAAAATAGAAGCTCCAGTTCATCTAGCAAGTTTAGGTAAGGACCTGCTGGACAAAAGACTGCTTTTGCTGACACTAAGTATGTCTTGAATGTTAACAGTTTAATTATGTAGTTGTGAATCAAAACCTGACGATGTAGAGTGATAGAAATCGCGTTTCTATTTTCTAACCCTTGCATTGTCTACTACCTACATAACTAAAAACTTGTAGCAGGCCATCACTGTTAGGAGCTATTTCTTTTTAAAAACTGAATTCTCCATCAGCTAAAACCACTGTATAAGCAAAGGGAGAAAAAAAAAAACAACTAAAAAAGGAAAAGGCCTATGAACGTGTAGAAATTTATGTGTCTATGCCTCTATGGTATTCAACTGGTGATTTTTTGTTCCTAATGATTGATGGCTGTCTTATTGATTATTTATAATGTAAAATTGCAGTTCTGCTTTTGGTCATGTAACCAATGGGACATCGGAGAGAAGCCAGACCGATTATGGAGCCAATGGAGTGGTAACTCCCCCTCCCCCCAAAAAAAGTTGTTTACACTTATGCTATTGCATTGTGCAAAAAAAATCTTGGGTATTGAAAGTCACTTTGAACTGAAGACAGTGCTCTCTCTCAGGGTTTAAGAGAAGCAATAAAAAATGGTGACGTAGCTGCTGTCAAGAAACTTCTTGATGAGGTTTTTCACTTTAAAATTACATACTTTCAGTTATAGTTCATTTTCTGGAATTAAGTATTTACGGATGCTAAAATGTGCAGGGTGTGGATGCAAATTACAGGGACAAGCAAGGGCTATCGTTACTGCATTTGGTACCTCTCTTACTGTGTATAGTGTGTTTGTGCTTGCGTGCTTCTGCTTGTTTGTAATTGTGCCTTTCACCGTCAGAATTAATATATTCCAGATTTCCAGTTTTCTTGATATTGGATAGTAATTTTAATATTATCTGTAGGCTGCGGTCTTCAATCAAACTGATATAGTTTTCATTCTCATGGATTCGGGTGCGAGCCTGGAGTACAAAAATGCACAAGGCAATTAATCCTCTCCTTTCTTGATATTATTGTTCCTATTGTTCTTAACAGTGGAAAGTAACAAAACTCCCGGCTGCAAATCCTAATCAACTGCTTTTTCTTTTTCAGGAGAAACACCTTTAGATTGTGCACCAGCTACCTTACAGTACAAAATGCGAAAGAAGATAGAAGACGGTGGAACAATGAACCAAAGCATTTGAATAATCTGTTGCTTGTATTCGTAATCTTCTTATTCGGTGCACCAACAGAGCTTGAACTATTACCAGTGTCAAAGAACAAAAGAATATTGTGTTCGAGAGTAAAAATCTTCTGCTTCAATGTAACGTGATCGAATCGGATTTAAATTCATCAGATTGAGGATGCAGTCCTGTATAAGACACATCTTTGTTCAGCTACCCAACATAGGGAGTAGTTTTGAGTTTGTAAACATGTGAGGTATGACATAAGAGCATCTTTTATTATATGCGTGTTACTTACAGTGAAAGGCAATGAATTATGAATGGCGAATTCAATTGCTACCACTGTGTTTTTTTGGGTGGAGTATAATTTGTCTCTTAACATTTTCGAAATTTTTTTAAATTACCTCTAATATTTAATTTGATTCAATTATGTTCTTAACGTTTGAACTAGTTTCAGTTCTATCCTTACTGTTAAATTTTTAACCGTCAAAAGGTAGTCAAAATTTTTTTTTTTCCAATTTTAACTTTTAACTCAATCCCTCATCCCAACCCTAATTGTCCAATTCAATCCCCCCCACCAAACCTCCCACACATTCAAAACACAGCCGCTTAAAGTCTTCTTCGCACAAGGGGATCACTGCGTCGCAGCTGATGCTGCTAGCATGTGTCCAACCTCTCCTCCCCTTTGCCATCTTGTTGTCCTTGCTACCTCCCGATCTCTGGCTAGTCGCGGCTCGCTGGCTTCACCACCTTCCCTATCGGCCCTGGTGCCCAGCCCGCCTCTTCTGACCTCCTCGCAATCTTCCTAGCTTCACCTCCCTTCCCAGCGGCGCTTCCTCACTCAGCCTCGCTTCCTCTGTGGACATATCTCTAGGCTCCTCATCGTCAGCTATATGCCTCCCCCATGTCGTCCAGACTCCAGATCCCCCAACCTTCATCGGCGACGACTCTCAACATTCATCAGTCACATACATCTCATTCCTGTTGAATTTATTGTTTTTTATTTCATCTTGTATTAAGTTGTAACCCCCAAAATAGATTGAAGTTCTTCTTCAAGACTTTTGTGCTTTCTGCTATACTATTCCTTCATCTTCCATAAGATTTGAGTTTGAGTTGCATGTGTATATGTTTCTTCATCTTTGTTGAATTTTTCAAGGTTTTTGTGCTTTTTCTGCTATTCGATTTAAATTTAAGGATCTTTTTTATTGTTGTTGTTTGGAGGGAAGAATATGGATAAAGAAGAGGTGACGGTGGTTGCAGTGGTGATGGCAATGACACTAGTAGAGGCTTGGATTTGCCAATTGGAATTGAAAAGTGGGGAATGAGTTAATGATAAAATTGAAAAAAAAAAAGTTTTGACTAATTTTTTACTGTTAAAAATTTAACTATTTCAAACGTTAAGGACATTGAAATTTAACAACAACGACAATAAAGCTTTGTCTCACTCGGTGGGGTCGGTTACATGAATCAAACGACGTCATTAAGCTCTGTCATGTGTCATGTCTACGGAGAGACCGTTTATATGTAGATCTCGTTTGACCACTTCATGGATGGTCTTCTTAAGTCTTCCTCTACCTTTCACTCCTTATCCATCTTTCATCTCATCCACCCTCTTGATTGGGTGTTCTGTCTGTCTTCTTCTCACGTGTCCAAACCACTTGAGACGCGATTCTACCATCTTTTCCACAATGGGTGCTATTCCAACTTTCTCCCTTATATCTTCGTTCCTTATTTTATCCAATCGCATATGACCACTCATTCATCTCAACATCTTTATCTCTGCCACAGTTAGCTTATGTTCGTGCTCCCCTTTGGCCGCCCAACATGCCGTACCATAAAGCATAGCCAGTCTTATAGCAATGCGATAGAATTTACCTTTAAGTTTTAAAGGCACTTTTTTGTCGCATATAAAACCAGATGCACTCCGCCATTTTGACCAACCTGCTTGGATCCTATGATTTACATCATGTTCAATCTCTCCATTATCTTGTATGATGCACCTAAGATACTTAAAACTTTTAACTTTTCGTAGGATGTTTTCTCCAATCTTCACCTCTATATTAGGGTTTTTTCTTCTCAAACCGAACTTACATTCCATATATTCCGTATTGCTATGGCTTATGTGCAGACCATACATTTCTAGAGCTTCTCTCCATAAGTCTAACTTCTTATTTAGGTCTTCCCTTGACTCTCACATAAGGACAATATCATCGGCAAAAAGCATGCACCATGGCACATGCTCTTAGATGTGCTCTGTGAGTACTTCCAAAACTAATATAAAAAGGTATGGACTTAAAGATGATCCCTGGTGTAATTTTATACCAATAGAAAATTCTTCTATCGCACCACCTTGAGTCTTCACACTAGTTGTGTCCCCATCATACATGTCTTTAATTGAACGAATATATGCAATTCTCTTACTCTACTGTTTTCTAAAACCTTCCATAAGACCTCCATTGGCACCCTATTGTACGCTTTTTCCAAATCAATAAACACCATATGTAGATCCCTTTTATTACTACGATACCTCTCTATCATCCTTCTTAATAGGTATATCGCTTCGGTGGTGGATCTACCTGACATAAATCCAAATTGGTTCTCTGTTACTTGTGTCTCTTTTCTCAACTTCCGTTTTATCACCCTTTTTCCATAACTTCATGGTATGGTTCATGAGCTTGATCCCTCTATAGTTTCTGCAACTTTGTATATCCCCCTTATTCTTGTAGATAGGTACCAATGTACTCTTTTTCCACTCATCAAGCATCTTCTTTGACCTTAAAATCCTATTAAAAGCTTGGTTAACCAGTTGATGTCTTTTCCTCCAAGGTCCTTCCAAACCTCAATCGTGATATTATCAGGTCCTGCTGCCCTGCCATTTTTCATCTGCTTTAGAGCCTCTTTTACCTCGAAGTCTCGAATTCTTCGATAATAGTCAAAGTTTTGATTTTCTTCCCTTGTGCATAACCGACCAAGGCTCGGAAGAGTCTTATGTCCTTCATTAAATAACTCGTAGAAGTAGCTCTTCCACCTTTTATTAATCTTTTTCTCTTGAGCTAGTACATTTCCATCCTTATCCTTTATGCACTTAACCTGATCCAAATCTCTCGTTCTTCTTTCATGGATCTTTGTGTTTCTATATATACATTTTTCTCCTTCTTTCGTACCCAAAGATTGGTAGAGACCCTCATATGCTCTTGCTCTTACTTCATTTACAGCCACTTTTGTCTCTTTCTTAGCCGCCTTATATTTTTTTCAATTATTTGCATTGTAGCATAAAGACCACTCTTTAGAACACTCCTTTTTTATCTTTATCTTTTCTTGTACACTTGCATTCTACCACCAGGACTCCTTGTCTCTTGGTCATATTCCTTTAGATTCACCAAAACTTTCTTCTGCTGTTCTTCTAATAACTTCTGCCATCTCTCTCCACATCTCTTCTGCGCTTCCATTCCATCCCACTTTGCCTCTTCTCCTACCCGTCTTAGGAAGCTTCTTTGTTCCTCACCTTTCATCTGCCACCACCTTATCCTTGGATTCTTCGTATGATGTCTTTTCCTCAATTTTTGCTCAATGCAAAAATCCATGATGAGCATCCTATGTTGTGTTGTTAAACTCTCTCCCGAGATAATTTTACAATTAATACAAAATTTTAGGTCGACTATCCTCAACTAGAAGAAATCGATTTGAGAGCTTGTCATGCCACTCTTATAGGTTATAAGATGTTCATCTCTCTTTTTAAAACATGTATTTACAATGAGAAGGTCAAAGGTCGAGGAAAAGTCCAAAATAGTTTTACCCTCGGCATTGATCATCCCGAAACCATGGCCTCCGTGAATACTTCCATACCTAATCACTTCTCTTTTAACATGGTCATTTAAATCTCCTCCTAAGAAAATCTTATCTCCCAAAAGTATGTCTTGGACCAAACTCTCTAGATCCTCCCAAAATCTTATCTTATGTTGTTCGTTCGAACCCACTTGCGGTGCATAGGTGCTAATAACATGAAAAGCACCTCCCTCCACCACAAGTTTTATAGAGATGATTCGATCTTCCACCCTCTTGACATCCACTACGTCCTTCTTCCACTGCTTATCCACAATAATACCAACCCCATTCCTATTCTTCACCTTTTCTATATACCAAAGTTTGAATCCGGAAGTATCCAACTCCCTAGCCTTTGCACCAACCCATTTTGTCTCTTGTAGGCACATAATGTTAATCTTCCTCTTTGTCATAGTATCCACCACCTCCATGGATTTTCCTATTAGAGTGCCTGTATTCCATGTCCCAAATCTCAACATTCTGTCGCTCCAATCTTTACCTTTTATTTTGTGAACTAACTTATTTACCCTTATTCGTTCATGAAAACGCGAGAACACTTGCTCATTTAACACTACATTTGGGCACCGATGCACCGGCCCTTATTCATTTGACACCGTACTCGAGCCATACAGTGTGTTGCTTCTGGGCAATGACCTAACTTTAGCTCAATAACGTCTTTGATTCATGTCATGAGGATTCGACTATGTTTTTATGTTGGTTGTCGAAGATCTAACACAACCCTCCTCCTTTATCCGGACTCGGGACCGGCTATGTACCGCAAGTGTAATATAGGCAGAGTTTCAAACGTTAAGGACATAATTGAATCAAATTAAACGTTAAAGATAATCTTAAAAAAAATTTAAAACATTAAAAACAGAAAACATATTTTATTTATTTTTTTTACTCTCATATTAGAGCCTACAGGTTAATGTTAACTCATTTTGGTACTTTTTATTTTTATTTATCTTCAAATTTTACTTGTATCCAAAAGTAACTAAAATAGTATTTTCGAAAATTATTTTTCAAATTTTCCAAGGATATAGAATGTGCTGCTTTTTATTTTTCATATTGTAACTAAGTGTGTGTTATGCAAGAATATTGTATTCAGAAGTGTAATATGTAGACCAACAAAAAGACATGTTCCTTTATATATAGGTACTACAAAATTCTGAGTTAGATTTGTTATCACACTCAAATATAATGGTCTGATTTGTTAATTATAATTTAAAAAAATTAAACTTCATATTAGAGAGAAATAGACAAACTAACCATAATAGTAAATAACACACAACCTTTGTCTATTTATAAAAGAATTAGCCACCATGTGCATACGTTGGATCTGACTAGGATGTTGGGATTATTTAACACATGCAATACAAGCATTGTGACGTTTCATGATCCTATATAAAAAGCAAAGCTGACCTAGCTTCATGACCAGAGTGAACCCCCTTTAAAATCTCATAATTCCATAATCAGTCATTAATAATGGCCATAATTGATGGCAAGCAATAGTTTATGGAGAAAAAGAATATTTTTATTAAAGCTAGAATGGTCCATCAATTACACGGCTCAATAACTTTAGAGAATTAGAGTGCACATTACATTTCAAGTGGCTTGTAAGTGGCCTGGTGTTGATTTTTCCCCTTGCCTTGTGTTGATTTCATACATGATATATCAATTCACTTTTTTTAACATCCCTAAAACTACTTGCTGTGCATATAACTAAAATTTATTGTTGAAATACGTGGGATTAAAAGACGGTCAAAGAAATAATAATGTA
>NC_029772.3:87630340-87642724 GCF_000817695.3 Arachis duranensis
TTGCATGTGTTCATTGTAAAATTAATCGTAACAAATATCACATAAGGAACATCCATTAACAAACATATATGACCGATGATCCAACGGAAATCGCTGCGTTTTTCAAAATATTTATTAATCCATTGGCTTCTGACAAGGACACGCGGAAGAGTGTCAATTAGTAGTCGGCGAACCTTTATACCTAATCCCCTAAAAGGACGGTGCGTACAGCTATTAAGTAAAAATTTATATGAAATTATTTNATTAAAATAAATAAAAGTTAATATTTAATTTAAAAATATAAAAACAAATAATTTTAAATATTTAATATTTATTTTTTAAAAACAAGTTGAGTAAATTCAACACTTAATTATAAAACAAAGAATTTACTTATATATATTAATCACATAATTTTTTTATATTCACTTTTAATATATTAATGGAAGAGAGTATAAGTGTACAACTAAAGAAAGAAGCGGATGAGAGTGAAAGCATAAAGAAAGTAAGAAAAGCCGCCAGCACCACCTTCTCCATTGGCTTTATATAGAAGCCATCTATAACGTCTTGAACTTCCCCCTTTTCCTTTTCTCTCTCATTCACTCTATTCTTTTTACTTCAGAATCACACATTTCTTCAGAACACATAGAGCTTCATTCTTCACTGCTTTTACATTTCAATGGGTTTCTATGCTGAGGACTCATCATCTGCATATGGTTGGACAATAGGTCAAGCCATATATGAAGCAGCTCTAATCATTGCAGTTCTGAGATGGGTCTTGTGCTTGGTTTTCAGGCTCATCAAAGATAGAGGAACAACACCTTCTTCTTCTTCTTCTTCTTCTTCTTCTTCTTCTTCTTCTTCTTCTTCTTCTTCTTCTTCTTCTTCTTGTACTCTTGTGTTGACCACGTTTCGTGAGATAATGGAGAGGCTTCCAGAGACAGAAGAAGATACATCTTGTGCAGTGTGCTTGAACCAGATGAAGATGGAAGATGAGGTTAGGGAACTAATGAACTGCTACCATGTCTTCCACAGAGAATGCATCGACAAATGGTTGGACAATGATGACAACAACCAGAACCCTACTTGCCCTCTTTGTAGAGCACCTTTGCTCACTCTTAATCATTGCAGTTATTCTTCATCAGAGAGCTCTTTTGGTTGTGTGCCACCATCTACTCAACCTAGTTGGGCTGTGGAGAGACTTCTCTACCTCTTCGGAGATGATCTTCTTCCTTGCTAGCTATATATGTAATAAGAATTGTGCAGAGGTGATTAATGTAGATCTATTAGTTAGTTAGTTAGAGGAATTCATTATTTATTGCGTTTGATCATCAATGTTTGGAGCTGCAATCAATTAGATGATACGAGTAGAACTAGGCACATTATTTAGGATTTTAATTTGTTTGTATATAGATTTTTTTTCCCCATATCTGCCAAATGATGATATGATATATAATTCCATTCTTGAATTAATAATGGCCATCTGTTTATTCTGCAAATAAATGTTGAAATATATACATCTTTATTTTTATTTTATCCTGTCCTCTAATATGTTTAATTAAGTTCCGAGTTTATCTTATGAAAGTGGCTGTTCCTTCGTTTTTATATAGATCTAGGCGACACTTTTTTCAGTAGAAAATGATTCATTATTATTTCTTCAAGTACTGAGCAAGATGTACCGTGGCATAATAAGAAGGCCAAGTGTGCGTCATGCTTCAAAAGTTGCTATGTTGTTAGTGGCACATGCACTAGACTCTAGCATCACCCTCCAACAAATCACAACAATCCACACACCCATAGAGAGTCATCTCTCTTATTCTTATCTCTATATGGCCAATAATTAAGTGCCTTATTGCCCTTCATAGTTAGTTATGTGGTAGTGCTTAAGTTTTAGAGAAAATGACAAATAGGTCTCTGACTTTTTGTTTTACGGATATTTTTTTCTCTAACCATTAAAAAATACTTTTAAGTTTTTGACCATTCTAAAATTTAGACAGATCAGTTCTTCCGTCCAAATGCCTCCGTCAAGACTGATCCGTCTAAGTTTTGTGAAGGTCAGGAATTTAAAAATATTTTTCAATGGTTAAAGATAAAAATGTTCGCGGAACAAAAGGTTAGATACCTATTTGTCCTTTTCTCTAAGTTTTATTAGGCAAGCGTCGGTAAGTTGGTGAGAAAACAAAATATAAAAGTATGATTAAACTTTTTATTCCCTACTTTTTAAGTAATTAAAAAGTAAAAAGTGCATTAATTCATACAGCTACTACTGTATCACACTTAATCAATGATGAAAGCTATTGTGCTCTGATCTGTTCTGTTTGTGAGGTTACTTCCAGTAAAACTATCTATAGCACATTTTACATCAATAATTGCAGGATTTTTTATAATAGCATCAATTTGATATACCTTTCCCTCCTTTATTATTCTCAACAGAAAATACCTGAATCTTCCGACTCAAATTCTCATTCAATATTTATACAATATTATTCTAAGTGATCAATAAACTAAAACTCTTCAGCTTTCTGTAAGTCTTGCTGTATGTGGTAGCTAGTATTGTATTGTATTGTATATTTCACGCATGTGAACCAGACCAAAATGACGTAATCTAATCTTTCGGATAAAAGAAAAATGATGCATTTATTAACAGAAAGATCTTAGATGTCCTGAGAACAACCATACCATCAGTATATTAAACATCAATTAGTAAATCAACTACCCATATAAAATATATATTAGAATATAATACACATCCAAAATAAATTAAATAATATATCTATTTATACACAAATATATCATGTCTAATTTAATATTTGATTTTTTGTATATAAATAATATTTTTTCTCCTAAAATACATAATGCCTAATCAAACCATGCAAATTAAGAGTTGCATCAAGATGACGTTCTTTCTTCTTACCTTTTTTTTATTTTATACAGTGAGACTCTTTCATTTACTTTACAAAAGAGAACAGAGATTGAATTTTTTTTATTTGAGGTTAAATCATAGGTGCTCCAAAGTCAGTCACTTATTTTTTACAGATAATTCAATATTATTTGGAAGAGCAATTGAGCATGACTGCTACAATGTTATTCAAATTCTTAATGCATACGAAGAAATTAGTGAATAGAAAATGAACTTAGATAAATCCTCAGTTTTTTTCAGCAATAATATTCTTACTCGCGTTAGAGATCAACTAGTTGATATTTTACTAGTTTCGCATGTAAAAACCAAAAACAAATACTTGGGTTTGTCAACTGTAGTCGAGAGATCAAAGAGAGCCACTTTTAACTACATTAAGGGTAAAATTGAACAAAAATTGTAACACTGCAAGAGAGTTTTGTTATCATCAAGCGAAAGTTGAGGGAGGTTCCTATCAAAATTATTGTTATTGTTGTTCCTATTAATACCTTGAGTTGTTTTAAACTACAGAAGGCTATTCTTCAATTTTGGTGGAGTTAAAGAGGGTCGGAGAAAAGAATATAATGGGTTGGTTGGAGAATATCTATAGACCTAAAGTCTAAAGAAGCCTAACTTTTAAAGACATAAAAATCTTTAATCTCGGCATGCTAGCTAAGCAAGGTTGGAGGCTCTTGACTAGACTGAATTCATTGGTGTATAAGATCTATAAGAGCAAATACTTTAAATACTCTAATTCTTTTAGAGCTTAAGTTGGGATTATCCTTTATAGGAATGGAAAGGCATTCTTGAAGGGAGAAAAGTGTTGAATAAGGTAAGAATTTTGTGAAAAGTGGACAGAGGTTCATCAATCAGAATCAGAGAGGACTCGTGGGTGAAAGACTACATAACTATTACCCTTAATCCATACTTGAATATATAGTACTCTCCAGAATGGGACTCAAAGTTAATCCTCCCAAATAGAACTTGGAATCAGGTTCTAATTCAAGATATGTTCATAACAAAAATTACAACCGTCATACTCAGTACAAAAATTTATCAAGGAAAATATGAATTACTAGGATGAAGGAGAAGGGTAGCTTTTCAATGGCTTTTAATAACCATGTAAGATCCCAATTTTTTTACCCTTCAGTGGAATTTCTACTAAAAAAGTGTGGACACAAGGAATTATGGTCAGGTCTATGGAACATCAATTTTCAACCCAAATTAAGAATTTTTTGTGGAAAATAATACATCAGGGTTTACCAATGATGCAGCAGATGAAAGCCACATTCCAGTACGTGAATTCTTAATGTCCACCATGTAACAAAGTTATTTTGATAAAAAGCTAAATAAAATGAAAGGATATAAGCACTCTTATTTTATAATCATAGAATTTTAATGGAAGAGTGATGGTTACCAGTGGCTAACAGAAGGAGGGGTTGAATCTTAGCTTCTTTTTCTGTTGTATAGTGCTTCTACTTTTTCATAGAAACTTAGGAGATATTTTTATTTTTGTCTCGTACCTAGTTGAGAGATATTTTTTATTTTGTCTCCTAACTAACAGAAACAGAATCGAAGTAGAGAAGGAATGACACCAGATATATCCTAATTCAGCTACTTCATGCAATGTAACCTACATCCAGTCTCCATCACAACTATGATGAAATTTCACTATCTCTTTTTCAAGATTACAAACACCAATTCTTTCCTAGTATCTACCCAATCCTATTTGGGACAAATCTAGATTCTAACCCCAATCTGAATTTGACTAGATCTCAATCTAGCTTTCAACAGCAAAGTGTTAACCCAACTTGCAAGGGAATCCCCACAAGATTATGACACAAAACAGAAAGATGTACAAAGCAAACTTGAGACATCTTATGCCTTTTTCTCCTAGTTTAACTCACTATTTTTTTTCTTCTCATTGGTTTTTTCTTACAAACTTCACCATATTTATCTTTTACAATGAGACTCAGACAGATTAAACTGAGAAAAAGAAAATATTAAATGAACTACATGAAGGAGAAGGACTCAAACAACTCAGGTAGCTTGGAGAGTGAACTATGTATTTTTTTACTTACTCTCCTTGCCTTCAACCATTGGCCGTTTACTCTTAATATAGAAGAGTGAAACTTCTAAGGTTGAATCAGATCCAACCCTAACACTGTCTTCTTCTCCAATATCAAAGACTAGCAGTGGCTTCATCAAAGAGGATAGAGAGAGAGAGAGAGAGAGAGAGCCAAATCTGTTGCATGCATGTCAACTGTTCTCTCTCATCCTTTTTCTTTAAACTTCTTCAATCTTGACCGTTGAGCTTGACTTTGCCTCCAAGTTTTTATTCTGAGCGTTGATGAGTTTCTGAACCAAGTTGACTTCACATTCTCCATTGTTTCTTCTTCTGTGCTTGAGACCTTGTGGCTTTTTTTCTTGGTTCCTCGATGTGTCGCAAATGCGGGAAGATGCTTGATGTGCTTTGACCGAGTAAGATGAGCAACTTGGTTGTAACCTCTTTTCTTTGCTTTGTTTTGGCAAAGCTCCTTTTGTTTTTCTTCATAACCTTTCTTCTGTGTTTCATTTTCTTCTTTCTTCTTCTTTGATCGAGTAATGTGACCAAACCAAGAAAGAGAAGAGAGAAGTGATGATTTTCGGTGGAAATTTCAAAAAACTTAATTGAATTGAATTTGAAGTTTAAGTTACCAAAAGTGGGAGAACCATATGGGGCTTGTGGACTCTTGGGTTACTTTCTTTAATTTCATCATACTTGGTTCATGGGCTTGTGATTGATGATAAACTCCGATTTTGTAGTTTATCTTGTGTTGGATTTAGTGGATTTATCAATTTATCTCATATTTATTCAATAAAATAGCATGATTTTGTAATTCTCCCTAAATTGTACTTAATGATTAAAAACATACTTTTTAGGCCTTAAAAGTGCTAAATTTAGTTCACTTTAATTCCATTCAATGCCTTGATATATTTGTTAAGTGATTCCAGGTTTATAAGGTAAGGATTGGATTGAAGAACTGAAGAAAAAGCATGCAAGTGGAGAATTCATGAAAAAATGAGGATTTGTGAAAATCATAGCGATGCGCACGCGTGACCAAGAAATTTCATCAAGCGACGCGCACGCGTCACCCACATGTACGCGTGACACTTGTCACGGGACCTTATTAAAGGAACACGCTGGAGGCGATTTCTGGACTTGCTGGAGCCCAATCCCACTCATTTCTGAAGCTATTAGAGGCCAAATTCAAGATGGAAAAAAGGGGGAACAATTAGTGTAGGTTAGCTATCATGCTTTAGGTAGTTTTCTAGAGAGAGAAGCTCCCTCTTCTCTTTAGAATTAGGGTAGATTTAGGTTAATTACTCTTAGATTTAGAGTTTAATTCTTGTTTTCAATTAGTTTTCCTTTCAATTTCTTGTTCTTACTTCTTTGTCTCTTAGTCCTTCTTGTTAATTTCCCTTTTTATGTCGCTTTTATGTTTATGAACTCTTGTTGATTTTTATTTTCATTTAATACAATTTTATATTTTTATGTTGTTGATGTTTATTTGAGTTGCTATTGTTATTTCCTTACTTTTGGGTAGTTTTAGATTTCATTATTTTTGCAATTTAATATGCTTTTCTTTCTATGCACATCAAATATTTGATAAAATACTTCGCTTAGTTTTAGAGTAGATTTTGAGCATTTTTTACTTGGAAAGAGAAGATTGACAATCTTGAGTCATTAATACCCCAATTAGATTGGTGACCTAGAGGTGTTAGTTGATCTTGTCTCCATTAACATTACTTATGAATTAGGGTTATCTAGGCATATTTGACTTTCTCTTAATAGGGAGATAACGTAATAGGCTTAACTCTTAGTAATTAGTGTATTATGATTAATGACTAGGATAGAAAATCTTGATTATCAATCCTTGCCATGAATGCCTCTTTAGTAATTGTTATCTTGAGTTGTGTGATTTACTTTCTTGCCATTTAATTTCTTGCCTTTTTAATTTCTTGTTTTATCAACCCACCCCCGTATACTCATAACCAATAATTGAGCACTCAATTGTAATTCCTAGGAAAAACGACCCGGGAGCAATACTCTCGATTATTTTTATTGAGTTGAACTTGTGATAACTAAAATTAAACTTTGATTGAGGGTTGTTTGTCGGTTTGGGACTATACTTACAACGAAGTGATTATCTTTTATTGAAAAGAAATTCCGACGATAACCTTCTTTCAATTGGGTTTTTTCTTTCTTATTTCAAAGTTTAGCCACTAAATTTTGGATCAAGTTGATATAGTAGCTGAATTTGATATTTATCAAAGTGGACTTGCTCAAATTGTTTATTGGACCAATATGAAAATTAATTTGCTTTCCCATACACTAAACAAAATTTATAAAACAAACAATTAGTAATATATTTTAATAAACACTTAATCATACTTTAATAATGTTTGTTCATCCTTTTAAATGAATATTAGTTTTCTAAACTCAAAAATCTCCCCCTTGATGATAAATATTATTAAAATAATTTGAAAGAATTTGGAAAAAAAACTTCTCTTTGATGATGCACCCCCTTTCTTTTGATCACCATGCTCTCCCTTAATATGTGCTTTGATTAACCAGATTAGAACATTATATTCATAGAAAAATGACCCACTTTAAGAATTTTCAAGGATTTAGGATCCTTCAAACAACAAAAGTTCATAAAGCTAATCAACAATTGATCCCAAAATCAAGTTAAAATCCAAAACAGACCATACAAAGAAATTATAATCCAATCAGCCCTAAATTTTTACTCAGATCTACACAAGAGATAAATTGGAGAAAATTATTTTTTTCAAAACAATCAGGGCTAAAACAGAGCATAAGCACATGAATCAGAGCACATGAAGTTGTTTCAATTCATGTTTTAATTCATTTTATGCTTTATCCCCCTTTTGACATCAAAAGGGACACCTGCAAGCACAAAAGTCAAGTAATGAAGCCAAAATATTAAGTCATGCATACCAAAGAAATTATACCAAAGTTAACATTATTACAATCATCCAACAGAAATTGAAGTTCAAGATAAAAGAAAATAGTATCAAAGTTCCAAATCCAGAGTCAATAGAATACAAATCAGTCAGAAGCAGCAAGGAGCAAAACTAGGCATCAGATTCCTCTTTTTCAAATTCCAGGTAGTCATCCTCTTTCTCGGAAGTTGCCATATCCTCATCAAAAGAGTCTCGTTGCTTTAGAAGCACAGCAACCCTATCATGAGATTTCATCCAGGATTTTTCATTTTGCATTGCAAGCTTTCGAGCGCCCTTACTAGATTTGACCATTTGCTTGGTCATTGAAGCAAAATCCTGAAGAACATGCTTAACAACTCCTGAGAATAAGTACTTGTAGGAATTCGATGTACCAGCAACTGAAGGAGAGGGAAGCCTCTCATCATCGCTTTCAAACATGACCGAAGACTTAGGGCCTTTGACACTTTTACCTTTTGCTTGCTGAGGTACACCGCCACCTTTGATAATAGACACCTTGTTCTCAACAGGCTCATTACTCAAATCAATATTAGAATATTCAAACAAACACGTTAAAAACATGCCATAGGATAGAGAACTCTTTTTATCACTTTTGACACAATCCCACATATGGCGAATCATACGATATGCAAATGAAATAGGGATGGAGTTCAAAATAGCATAGAGCGCAAGAGTGTCACAAACAGTTACCCTTTGATATGAACCACTTTGAGGCATGATAATATGAGTAATGATGCGATGTAACAGAGCCCTAACAGGTACTAGGACCTTTGAGTGGGAGTTGTACCATTCATAGAAGAAAAATTTTCACAGACGTAAGCCAAGGTGTCTTGGTGAAAGATGTCAACTTGGTTATCCCATTTACCAGCCATATACAATTTTACCCTTGTGTCTTGATATCCAAGGGCAGTGCCAATGGTTTCAGCATTCAAGACAAACTGAGTGTTTTTAACAAAAGATGAAGTTCTCCTTCATGAAAAAGCAAGTTCGCATAAAACTCATGCACCGAATTCGGGTAGACAGGTTTTTGGATTTTGAAAGTGGGACTCCATTTCAGGTCATGAAAATTAGTTTTAAAATTAATCCCCTTTTCAGATAACGCATCGAGATCAACAACAAAGGAAGAACAAAGAGTACGATTTGCAAGAATTTGTTTATGAAACTCATAATCTGCATTTGTTGCAAATCGGTGAGGATTGTAGTAAGAGTGAGTTTTACCATACTTTTGCTTGAAGTCAAGAGAGTCAAGATTGGAAGGCTCCCTAGTGTTTTGAAGTATGGTTCTTTTTGGACCTCTAGAAGGACGGTTGCTTGGTGCAAAGCGACTAGTGGGATGTGGAGTGGAATGGCGAGGAGGTGATGATGGTTGGTCTTCCTCTTCATGCATGGGCCCTTTTCCTTTTCTTTCTTTTGCACGAGAGGATTCAACCTCCTTTCGTGCTGAGGACGCTTTCAGATGAATAATTTTTCAGGCCATGGACTCAGATGAATAGGACTAATGAGAAGAAGATGAATGGGAGTGAATGTGTAAGTGTGTGTGTGACTAGGGTTGTTTGGAGTGAGAAGGATTTTTGGGGGGTATTGATGCGTGAGCATCTTTCCTATCTTTTCTTAGTGAATTTGCATCTAATTTGTTGAGTTTAATAAAGAATTAATTATCTTTTAGCCAATATTGATGCTACTTTGAGTCTTTTGCAATTTTATTTATTTTAGGTAGCATTCGGCTGGATATGATGGAGTTTCTGCAGCACAAGAACAAAAGGAGATGGCAGCGAGGAGCGACGCGTACGCGTGCCTGACGCGTGCGCGTGATTTGGATATATCCATGGCGACGCGTGCGCATGACCGAAGCGTACGCGTGATTTGAAGATTTGCTCAGCGACGCATACGCGTGACCGATGCGTCCGCGTAACTCGCAGAAAAGACCATCGACGCGTACGCGTGACTGATGCGTACACGTGACATGCGCCACGTGCAGAAAACACAGAAAATGCTGGGGTGATTTTTGGGCCCCATTTTAGCACCCAAGTTAGGCGCGGATCCAGTGAAGCCAAGTGGTCCCCACGTTACAAGACGCGGAGTAGTTAGTTAATTCTTATTTAAATTCAAATTTGATTTTAAAATAGGAAAAGATATTATCTTAATTTTAATTATTAGATTTTAAATTAATTAGGATTAGTTATAAAAAGAGGAGACTTCTCTTCTATTAGGTAGATTCCATTAGGGGGAATCCATTAGGGAATTCTATACAAATTTACATTCTGAACCATGAGCAACTAATCCTCCATTGTTAATGTTAGGAGTTCTGTCTATTTGTATGGATTTATTCATTTGACCTTTCTAATTTAATCCATGTTTTGGTTTATATTTCAATAATTATTTTCGCTCTTTATTTTATGTATATGGGTGGAACGGAAGTATGACCCATATTCTAATTGAGTTCTTGTAAAAATTGGAAAAGCTCTTTACTTGAACAACAGCTTGAAAACATATTATACTGAATTCTAATTGTTTGTATTTAACGGGATACGTGACATATAATCCCCTTATTTTTGGATAATTAGGATTCTTTTGGCATATAAACTAGAAATTGATTATCACCCTCTAATTGGAATTAATTGACCAAGAAATTGGCAGTTAATGAATTTTAGAGGAGACTAGGAAGGTCTAAGGAATTAGGGTCTAGTCACATATAGTTTGCCATGAAATTAAATCTTGCATGATTAAAATAGTTAGTAAGAAAAATAAATCCGAAAAAATAGATAACTCTGAAACCTTAATTGTTTTCTCAATATTTTATTCCCAACTTATTTATCTGCCTGTCTTTAATATTCTGAATTTACTGTTAATGCTTTTGAACTTCCAAACACTATTTTCTATTTGTCTAACTAATCCTATCAAACGCTATTGTTGCCTAGTCCGTCAATTCTCGTGGGATCGACCCTTACTCACGTAAGGTATTATTTGGTACGACCCGGTGCACTTGCCGGTAAGTTAGTGGGTTACAAATACCGCACCAAGTTTTTGGCGCCATTGCCAGGGATTGACTGTGATTAACAACCATTAGTTGTTTAGTTGCTTAGATTAGGTGTTTTGTTTTTAATTTTATTAAAATCTATTTTTTATTTCAAAAAAAGATATATATTTATTTTGATTTATTTTATTTAAAAAAAATTTCTCTATTAATTTTTGAAGTTAAGTTTGGTGTCTCCGTAGTAAATTTTCTCTAAAAAAAATTTGTTCTGTCTTCTTTTCTTTCCTGTTTACCACATGGTGCATTTAATTCTGTTTGGTGTTTTGTGCTAAGAAAAAATAATGGAGAGAGATCACATGGGTTACTACTCCCACACGAGTAGTGACTCATATTATGGTGGATGGAGGAACTATCCAAATTTTGGTTGGCAAAGTCAAAATCAAAGAAACTTCAATGCTCCATGTTCCAACTATCAAGAGCCACCACCTCCATATTCATATCAAGAACCACCATCTCCATATTCATATCAAGAACCACCATCTCACTATCCATATCAAGAACAAGCATCTCCTTCTTATGCATATCAAGAGCCACCATCTCCTTATTCATCTCAAATACCATCAGATCTTGAGCTTCTCATAAAAGAATGTCTACATGATATAAAGACAAGTGTCAAAAATATAGAGAAATATGTGCAGACAATAATCAAGAACCAGGAAGATGAATAAGTAAATTCCTTCCCAAGAGATACAATGCAAGATCCTATGGAAGAAAGTGAGGAAATCAATCAAAGGAGTTTATACTCTAGTAAATTAGAGAACTTTCCACCCTCACATATGGAAGAAGAGGAAGATGCACAACCTCCCATGCCCTTGGTAAGCAATGAAGAAGGAATTGAATTAGAAGAAAGCTACCAAGAGGAAGAGGTTGAAATTGAGGAAGCTTGCAAAGAGGTAGAAGAATTCAAAGAAGAGCACAAGGGAGTGGAGCTTGCAAGACCTCTTCCAAAGACATCACCATCCAATACAACATTTAAGTGGAAAAAATTCCTATCCTTAACCTTTACTTTCCCACTTGAATATGGGCTACTAGAGACAGATGGTCAACTTAGAGCTCTTTGTGGCATTAAGAGTAAAAGGAAGATGGTTAGTGGCAAGAGATGTCAAGCAAGATTCAATATTGTTGCATGCTCCAAATTGAAGTGCAAGGATTGGTGTAGAGCTCACTTGAATGGGTCTAGAAGTTTGTTTGGATGTCTCTGTGAGGATTCAGATTGCTTGCCACCCGGGGAAAACAATGGTGATCCACAAGAAGACAGATGTAAAAGCAAGGTTTGGGACCCTGGAATTCATTCCCATAATCAACACTCTTGGGGCCTTGCCACTTGCTTCAACTTGCTCAAAGGCGTTATGCGCCTAATTTGGGATCCCGGTAGCCATTGGAATTACAAACATTGGTGGAGATTCCTGGATCAGTACAAGCACAAGCCACCATGACAAGGAGCTCACCACAA
>NC_029772.3:87642842-87691985 GCF_000817695.3 Arachis duranensis
CGTACACGTACGTGTACCCCACGCGTGCACGTCATTGGTGATTTTGGCGCTCCACGCGTGTGCGTCATTAACGCGTATGCGTGACTTGAATTTCAACGTAAATATGTGTTGGGCAGAAAGTTGTGCTAGTTTGGGGCTTGAAGTGTGCTAGACGCACAAAATTGACCACGCGTACGCGTCCTTGACGCGTGCGCGTCATTTGACCAAACGACCATCCACGCGTGCGCGTGCATAACGCGAACGCGTCGTATGCCAATATTGGTTCCCTAGCCACGCAAACAGAGAGTTGTGCGTGCGCGCGGCTAAATTCGCACGAATCGCACAAAACCAAGGGCACGCAGACGCGTGCTTGACGCTTACGCATCCTTAAGAAAATTTCGCACCCCACGCGTACGCGTCGCCTGCGCCGCACAATTATACTAGTTTGCTGCCCAGTTTTTATTTTCTTTCTCTCTCTCCCAATCCTAATTCTCTCTTGTTCCTTTATCCTTTTATTCTTCTTTCATCTTATTATTTGTTTTTGTTTTTAGATCTTCTTTGCTTGAGGATAAGCAAACATTTAAGTTTGGTGTTGACGCTTCGCTTAAAGCTTTTCTGTTTATTCCTATGGCACCAAAAAGGAGGCGACTCATCTTCACGGAGGAGCACAACCTAAAGAATAAAGCGACCGCTAGGATAAGTAAGGTGGTTGAGTTCCTTTTATATTTTTTATTTTTCCCCTCTTTTTCTATGTTATGTTCCGATATTCTGCTATTTTGATTTGTTTGTTGCATGATCCTTTATTAGTGAGAATCCTAGGTCTAGTTTAGTTTTTCCTTAAATGCTTTAATTCTGAAAAGATGTATCATGTATTACCCACTGAGCTTAAATTCAAATAAAAAATACAGAAGTGATGTATTGCATGAGAAATTGAGTTAATTTTAAAAGTTATCTTATTTACTTAAATGTGGTGGTATTTTCTATAATTCTGAATGCATGACATGAATAGTGCATATTTTTTATAGTGAAGTTTATGAATGTTAAAATTGTTGGCTCTTGAAAGAATGATGAAAGAAGAGAAATGTTATTGATAATCTGAAAAATCATAAAATTGATTTTTGAAGCAAGAAAAAGCAGTGAAAAACACAAAGCTTGCGAAAAAAAATTTATATAAAAAAACGAAAAAAAATAAGCAGAAAAATCCAATAACCCTTTAAACTAAAAGGCAAAGGGTAACAAGGATCCAAGGCTTTGAGCACTAATAGATAGGAGGGCCCAAAGGAATAAAATCCTGGCCTAAGCGGCTAAATCAAGTTGTACCTAACAATGTGCTTGTGGCGTGAAGGTGTCAAGTGAAAAGCTTGAGACTGAGCAGTTAAAGTCGTGATCCAAAGTAAAAAGAGTGTGCTAAAGAACTCTAGACACCTCTAACTGGGGACTCTAGCAAAGCTGAGTCACAATCTGAAAAGGTTCACCCAGTTATGTGTCTGTAGCATTTATGTATCCGGTGGTAATACTGAAAAACAAAATGCTTAAGGTCACGGCCAAGACTCTTAAAGTAGTTGTGTTCAAGAATCAACATACTAAACTAGGAGAATCAATAACACTATCTGAATTCTGAGTTCCTATGGATGCCAATCATTTTGAACTTCAAAGGATAAAGTGAAATGCCAAAACTATTTAGGATTGCAGTTGTAAACCCCACTATAAGAAGAGACATGGGCTTAATCAAACTCTCATTCTCATGTAAATTCACATCCTAAGCTTATATTAGTTTTGGTTGCTTGAGGACAAGCAACAGTTTAAGTTTGGTATTGTGATGCATGAGCATCTTTCCTATCTTTTCCTAGTGAATTTGCATCTAATTTGTTGAGTTTAATAAAGAATTAATTATCTTTTAGCCAATATGGATGCTACTTTGAGTCTTTTGCAATTTTATTTATTTTAGGTAGCATTCGGCTGGATATGATGGAGTTTCTGCAGCACAAGAACAAAAGGAGATGGCAGCGAGGAGCGACGCGTACGCGTGCGCGTGATTTGGAGATATCCATGGAGACGCGTGCGCGTGACCGATGCGTACGCGTGATTTGAAGATTTGCTCAGCGACGCATACGCGTGACCGACGCGTCCGCGTGACTCACAGAAAAGACCATCGATGCGTACGCGTGACATGCGACACGTGCAGAAAACTCAGAAAACGCTGGGGTGATTTCTAGGCCCCATTTTAGCACCCATGTTAGGCGCGGATCCAGTGAAGCCAAGTGGTCTCCACGTTACAAGACGCGGAGTAGTTAGTTAATTCTAATTTAAATTCAAATTTGATTTTAAAATAGGAAAATATATTATCTTAATTTTAAATATTAGATTTTAAATTAATTAGGATTAGTTATAAAAAGAGGAGACTTCTCTTCTATTAGGTAGATTCTATTAGGGAGATTCCATTAGAGAATTCTATACAAATTTACATTCTAAACCATGAGCAACTAATCCTCCATTGTTAAGGTTAGAAGCTCTGTCTATTTAATGGATTTATTCGTTTGATCTTTCTAATTTAATCCATGTTTTGATTTATATTTCAATAATTGTTTTCGCTCTTTATTTTATGAATATAGGTGGAACGGAAGTATGACCCATGTTCTAATTGAGTTCTTGTAAAACTTGGAAAAGCTCTTTACTTGAACAACAGCTTGAAAACATATTATACTGAATTTCTAATTGTTTGTATTTAATGGGATACGTGACATATAATCCCCTTATTTTTGGATAATTAGGATTCTTTTGGCATATAAACTAGAAATTGATCATCACCCTCTAATTGGAATTAATTGACCAAGGAATTGGCAGTTAATGAATTTTAGAGGAGACTAGGAAGGTCTAAGGAATTAGGGTCTAGTCACATATAGTTTGCCATGAAATTAAACCTTGCATGATTAAAATACTTAGTAAGAAAAATAAATCCGGAAAAATAGATAACTCTGAAACCTTAACTGTTTTCTCAATATTTTATTCCCAACTTATTTATCTGCCTGTCTTTAATATTCTGAATTTACTGTTAATGCTTTTGAACTTCCAAACACTAATTTCTATTTGTCTAACTAATCATATCAAACACTATTGTTACTTAGTCCGTCAATCCTCGTGGGATCGACCCTTACTCACATAAGTTATTACTTGGTACGACCTAGTGCACTTGCCGGTAAGTTAGTGGGTTACAAATACCGCACCAGGTATAAAGGATTCGATGCTTCTTCTCGTTGCAATCTTCTTTCTCATATTGAAAAGAAAAGAGATGGAGAAAGGAAGATAGAGAGCGACGAAGGTGAAAAGTGAAAGAGAGAGGTTGGAAATGATAAATCGTCATTAATGTTGAGTGGAAACCTTCTCTTTTAAAGCAAAAACTTTTAAAGAAACGGTTTTCAAAAAATTTGAATGTTAAAACCATGAAATATGAAAAGACAAGTCATGAGAAATGATAAAAGATTAAGACTGACATAACTTGTTGTGGAATGAATTAACACAAAAAATTTAAAACCAAAAAATAAAAGAAATTTATGATTTAATAATAATAAGCCCATATCATATGAACAAGGTTTGTCTTACATATGCCCAAATGGCGGTGACAGCATGCTGGACTATTGGGCACAGAATTCCATTTTTCCAATCCAGAAATTTTCAAGACTCCTTTTGAAGAGTTCATCACTTGTCCAATTTTGTCTCCTTGCTACTTACGAGACAAAATAATACAGAGACTAGAAAAACATCATTAAATAACAGAATTAATATCAATCAGTCCCAGTTCAGTTCTCAGCTTGCAAAATCTTTCTTCACACAGTGGCTTAGTAAAAATGTCAGCTAATTGCTCTTCAAATTTTACAAATTGAATATCAATAGTTCTCTTTTACACATATTCTCTAATGAAATGATATCTCATTTCAATGTGCAAGACTCATATTAAACGTGGGATGTTGAAAGTTGTTAAAGGTGCTTTTGCGGTAATAAAAGTAGAAAAGATTGAAGCGAATCTATACATGTTTATGAGAGATACTGGAGAGGTCATACGACTCCGATGGCAGTGACAACCAGTAAGGTAGTGAGACGAAGACTACGACTCAAAGATGATGGTGGAGTGCAATAACAGCAGCGCAATAAGTAACGACATAAGATGCAAGTGAGAGGGGGCGAGGCAACGATAATTACGACTATAACAGCAGCGAGACAGGTGACAAAATCAAGGACAAAAGTCAAACGAGTGAGAGGAAGTTAGGTTGGGTCGAATAGGGTGAAATAAAAGTGGCTGCAAGTGAGATCAGCATAGATGAAGTGGCAAGGCTACAAGTGAGGTAGAGTGGGATGAGATAATTGTGGTTGTAGGTGAATTAGAATGATGGTGAGAGATTAGAGATCAAGAATAGGTGAGATTAGAATTATTATTGGAAACTTGGAATTAAGTTAGGCAAGGTAAAAAGAGAGTTTGAAATTTTGAATAAATTTTTAATAAAAAAAAGTATTAAATTTTTAGTAAAACCCCACTCCAATCCTTAACTATTTACAAAAAAGACTTGGCGCCCCCTGACCAACATAAAATGACAATGCGACCCTTATTCATTCACTCCGTGTGACCAAAAGGTCTTGTAATAACTCTTCTGTGAAATGTAACTGAGAAATCCTACGTATAACGGTAACTCTCCTACGTTGATTCAAACCATTTGATGACACAATTAGGTCTCTACACAGTCATAAAAAAGCGTTGCTATTTTGATGCACCCTCAAACCATATTTTAAAAGAGACTTCTCATTCTCTCCCTAACATATCAAACACTCTCATTCTTTGCCCTCATCTCACACATAGAATTACCTTAAACCCTAGAAGCTGTCAGACTTCCCGCCAGAAATTGCTGACGAAGGAGAGCCGGCGAGGGAGAACGTGAGGGAGAGATAACTGTGCAATAATGTGGCATTTACTGATGCAAGAGGTGACGTGTTGTTGACGGAGCAGTTCTTCGAGGTTAGTTTCTTCAACCGTTTGTAACCACAATATTGTGGTCCTTCATTTGTTTATTTGAAGAAAGTATTATTCCCATAGATCACCATAAAGTATGATATATGTATTTTTTTTTTTTTACATTTGTGAAGAACAGTCACTTTCACTAGGGTTTGATTATTACTTCAAGTAAAGATTTTTTTGTTTTGGGTATATTAATGTTTGGTAATTATAATTTATTTGTGCCTTAATGAGTATACTTTATATGTTGCAAAAGTCCTTTGAGATTATACCAGTGTTTCACTATGGAGGGTGGTTTAAGAGAGACAACAATAGAGTGCTTTGCTACCTTGATGGTAAGCTGCATAGATTTCCCAAGTTGGATATTAACTTTGTTAATTTTAAAAATTTAGAGGAGATGTTCAAAAGTCTAGGGTATACCGGGTACAAGACTATGTATTGGCAAGACTCCACTGTCCCTGACCTAGGGTTTGGCCTCCATATTTTGAAAGATGACAAAGAAATTAACCAAATATGTGATAACAAGATGGCAATTTTTGAAACTGATGAATTGTATGTGTATGTTGATCATCCTGTGATCCAACCAGTTGTGAATAAAGCAGGAAATGTTCCTATAGAGTTGAGTGATTTCTCCACGGATGATAGCAATGAGACTGTTGAAGATGAGTCTTATAAGCCTCTCCCACTTGGTTATGAGACACTCAGCAGCAGTAGTAGTAAAGAGTTGAAATCAAGAAGACAGCAACACCTAAGAAGAAGAGTGTGACACCTGTGAAGAAAAAAGTTAATGATGATGATTGCTTGTCTCCTAAAGCCAAGAAGAAGAAAAATAAGAGATATGGGGCGAGGATAAGAAGGCGTATTTTGGAAAAGGATGAAGCTGTGAATGGGTCAAGGCAGAGACAACATGCTAAAAACAGGGGCCCAGATTGTAATGACACTAATGGGTGAGGTTGAAAGTCCAAATGAAGTGCCTGGAGCATGGGCCAATGATGAGCCCATTGTGAAAGAAGTAGATTCTGATATTGAAGAGTCATATCAATATGAGTCAGAATCATTTAACTCTCCAATTTCATCTGATGATGAGGGAAAGAAGTCTAAATTTCATAAATTTGATGATGATACTAATTATGATGAAGTAGATTTCGAAGTTGAAGAAATGTTTGACACTATGCACAATGCAAGCAAGTATTGAAGGACATGTTTGTTTTTGAAGGAAAAGAGTTAGAGTATATAAAGGTTTTCATTACTTATTGAATATGGTTAATTCTTATTCAACGGCATTATACCGAAACATACTTCAAATAACAAAACACTGATAAATTATCACTTCAACTCACAACAATGATAAATACTAGAGGATCATAAATTATATTTTTACTTTCAATTTAATTCACTACAATCTTTCCATCATCAAAATCCAACAATCTTTACATCTTAGTCACCATCCCTAATGTGCATCTAACTTATATCAGTAATACCCAAAATCTAAAATAAGTTGCAATTTTTTACATCCTATTCGTTTGCAGTGCAGTAAAAAAGAATCTGAGAGCAACGGCAATGAATAATGCCATGATGATACATCCAATTTGTGTTGTGTATCTTCTTCTTTAAACTCCTTCATATAGCTTAATCTTCATTTCTTCAATTTTATCCTCCAACTCCTTTAATCTACCTTGAACTTTCATCTTCTGCACTTCCACAACCGTATAGTCAGACTCAGTTATTAGCTCATCATGTCACTTAAAATATTTGCAATGTGTTGAAGGAGTCTATAATTATGGACAATTATTTTTAATCAACCTAATTACAGAGAAGATTGTAAGCTGGAGTGAATACTAATGTACCTTGAAATAACTGCAACCAAAGAACAACCTATTTGGGTTATTTGATGTGGTAGATTCAAAAAGAATCGCATAAGCTCTACAACTGCAAGTTAGATGTGTGAACTTCTTCCTCGCCATGCCAACATTGCCAAAGTTGTTGCTTGAACAGCCCATCGAGTTCTCTTTCCATGAACGACGGATTGAACTTGATGAATGATCTTCCATTATCATCACTAAAGGTAGGGTTTGAGATTTAGGGTTGACAAACGATTAACATTTAGGTCTGCTCTTTTTAAGAACAAGGATCAAAACGGCAACGTTTTTATGACTGTGTAGGGGCTTCTTTGTCCTATCAAATACATTGAGTCCACGTAAAAGAATTACCGGTATATAGAATTTTTCGGTTACCATTTCACGAAAATCTACAAGAAAGACCTTTTGATCATACGGAGTGAATAGATAAAAGTTGTATTGTCATTTTATAATGGTCGGAAGACACTAGGTCCTTTTTGTAAATGGTTTAAGACTAGAATAAAATTTTACTCTTAAAATTTTAAATTTATCTTTTTCATTTTTAAATAAAATTGTAAATTTTAATATTTATAAAAATAATATATTTAAATTTTTGCTCATTTAAATATTAAAATAATAATTAAAAAGATAAATTAAAACTTCCAATCATTAATCTTTCAATAGAATCATCGAATTTTAATTGAATCATCGAAAGTTGACATTTGGATGGTTTTGTTGATTGGAATTTATCTTTTCTGACATTTAGATGGTTTTGCTGATTAGAATTTATTTTTTATGAATACAACTTCAGTTATATTTGTTCATGAATAAATTTGTTTGCATTCAAAACATTTAGTATGAAAATAATAATTTACTCGTCAATTTATGCATGTTATATTTTTATTTTATTTTTCCATCAATGTGATAAAAATCAAACTAAAATTATCAAAAAATAAATAGTGATATCCATTACCTTTGTATCAGTCTACTCTCCATAACATTGTCACCGTATTTGGTTGGAGTTCACAATTAATGCGATGGATTAACAAGAGTACAGGATATTGCATATTAATGGTTTGAGCTTTGAACTTGTGGAAAAAATAAAAAAGGAAACACAAAGGGAAAAGAGAACTAGAGAAGTCGAGGGAAACTCTGATGTATACATTATGAAATATGAATAGCAACTATTTAATTTTCTAATGAAAAGATTTAGGGGTTTCACATGGTACAGAACTATTATCATACAACAAAATACTGATCGTAAACAACCCCGATCAGAGTTTAGCCATTGTCCAAAAACAGCACGGACGAATATGGAGAGATGAAAATGAATATTGGGACATCGGACGAAACCAATATGATGTTTTCTATTGCCTTTCTACAAAACTGTTAGAGATATTATATAAGATAGCTATGGTAAAAGAGGTTTCAGCTGTGCTTGAAATAGATCACCAAGAGCTCCTCGAACATCCATCTGATTAAAAAAGCAAAGGATTAGGATTATCAGTTTATGAAAGGAGGGATTTTTTTTTTTTACCAAGAGCACTATGACTGTTCAACCCTATTATTCTTCCCCCTAACATCAAAATTCGTCTGAATAATCCAATATTTGATTCTGGATAAATAATGTAATCATCTAACCGTATTGGACATGGAACACATTCATCACAAACAAATTCTGCCCAAGTACAATGGTACTAACTACTAAGATTTAAATAGCTTTTGTTTTATGGAATAGAATTTAGACGCCTAACATCTATTTGGTGTAAAGCATATAATCTTTATAAGAGACGTCCTCTCAGACATGTTGAGAAATTGAAAAGTTTTATAGGGAAACCACTATCCCCAATTTGTATAATCCTCTTCCTCATCTTAATTAAACTTTTTCTTTTTTTTATAAAAAAAATTAAGTAGCTAATTTTAGCTTTTTTTTAGCCATTAGTAAGGCATTTAAAAGCAACTGGTTTGATCCTATTCAATTGTTTTAGCTTTGTCAAGGCAAGCATAACTAGCAAATGCAATATATATATATATATTAAATTTATTGAGAATTAATTTCCATTTTTAAACTCGGATAATTTTTATTTTGGCTTCCTTATTATTTATCAACTAAAGGAAATCAATTGGTGTCGCAATAACTTCCTATGTATATTTTTTTATTTCCTTAAATTTCACCAAGTACCTACAAATTACCAATTAAATGCAGCCTGTAGTCATCACAGAAAAAAGCAATTACCTGGTCACAGCAAACAAGCTTCATTAGCAAAGGATAGATTTCTCTCAGGTGTCTTCTAAAAATTTTATTGTTCATCAAGCACATGCTTTTAAGCACCTGAAAGAGCAAGGTTAACGGATATCAACTTATAATACAGGGAAGACAACATCAAGAAATTAAGAAACAAGAAAAAACTACAATGAATTTCATCCAATTAAGTGTACGTGTCAGGTACCAGTATAAAGAATTCTTTTATTAGGGTACCAGTATAAGGATGCAAGTAAACGAGGTAAAACAGATATGTTACTAGTGCAGCTGCTACCAGTGAGGTATCACTCTAAAAATGGCGTGATAAGAACAGAAATTGGAAGAAACAAGTATATGACAGGCAACTCCACAACAGTTAGTAGAATGCAAGTAAACTTTCATGCTCTCATGGATTATAATCCTTGTACCTTAACAATGACAGGAGCACGAAGTTCCAAGACTCGATGAATATCTATGTTAGCAGTTTCTCCAGAACTAGACTGGAGATCAGAAGCCTCCCTGAGAACCTGTTCACAGAAAGAGACCAGTTTCTCCTCAGCTATCCGTTCAAACTTCTCTTCTGCATCAGAACCAGCATCTTGAAATCCATCAGCCTGTAGACCTTTTTCTGAGTTTGTTTCAAATCCATATGTCGATTTCTGTAAGATGTTTAGATATATGCCAGTACCAGCTAATTCCTGGCGAAGAAGATTCATTGGTGGCCTGTTCAAAAGTTGGCAATGCTTTAAGTCCTTGAATTGAACAAAATGTATACACATACAGATAATTTTAATACCTTTCATCAGGAATTTGGTGCATGCGAGTCCTAAGGCTGGTGGATGAATTATATGAAGCAGCAAACTCCAACAAGGACAACAAAATGTCCAATACAGCAATCTTCTGTTCTGCTTTTAACTTGGTCCAATATTTCTTCTGTTAACAATAAGATAAATTGTTTACACACACACACACAAAATAATAATAATAATAATAATAATAATAATAATAATAATAATAATAAAAACCTGAATGCCATCCATTGCACCAAGAAGCAACAATTGTGTAATGCACTTTCCCCTGACAGTTGCTAGCAAAGGACTCTCCTCATTCTTGGTATCAGGCTCTATGATATCAGCAACCTAAAATGAAGCAAAATAAGAGAGAGTATCCCTGCGAAAATCCAAAGGTAAATGTTATATTGCTAGCACCAGATAGCAACATACCCTAACTGGAGAAGTTGGCTGAGAAGCATCTGGCACGCCGCTTTTAGATTTTGAAGTAAGATTCCTAAGGAACAGATTGTCCATCATATTTCCCATGATACGTTGACCTAATGTTTGACTCCTATGGAGGCCTCCATCCGCAGCTCTTGGAGTTCTTCCTGATGGAGATGGAAGCCCTACAAACATAAACAATTCGTTAGTGTCACTAAGTATGTATTCATTGATTCTTCTAAGTCTCAAAAATGCACCTAACTAAAATTTGAAACTCTAACCTTCAGACTGCTCTACATTTGTGTGAGATGCCGAATCTTCAACTCCATCGGCATTTGTATTTGGGGATGCCAATGTGGATAATCTTCCATTATCACTGCCATCCAGTTGATGCTCACCTACCTCATTGACAATTGGCTTTATGGTAACATTGTCACCAACATTTTCCCCTGAATCTCCAACAATGCCTCCATGCTTTCCCAGGTTTTCAAAACCCAAAGCATTGAGCAGTTCTACCGGTTGTGTTGTGTATGAAGCATCCCTGAAGATCAAGAGTAAACAAAATGGATTATAGTTATCATCAGAGAAATTACAATGAATATTCAGGAGTTGACAGAAGTTTGCACCTTATGCTTTTAAGTAATGTGTTCCAGTCACTGTCACTGAATTGATGTCCACCAACTTCAATGAGATGTACCAAAGCACCAAGAGATATTGAGACCACTGTTTGATCCGTCTTTTTTGCACAATCTAACAGCAAACTCAGCAGTGGCGGCAGCATAAAACAAACCTCCTGTAATGAAGTTTCCTCATCAATGATCGTTTTACAATTCAAGGACAACTAGATAATAATAATCACATTCTTATAATACTAATGCAATGAATTCGTGATTGATAAAACATCTGACAATTTTACTTTTTAGCAGAAATTATTTTTAAGCAATCAATGGCATGTACATGAACAATAAATTTTTCCCATAACAATGACCATCACTGCTCCACACTGAGAGAGAGAGAGAGAGAGAGAGAGAGAGAGAGAGAGAGATCCACATCATTGGTAATCAAATGGCATGTACATGAAGTCGTGAACAATAAACTTTTCCCATATCAATGACCATCACTGCTCCACACACACACATTCACATCATTGGCAAATGGCAATAACATCTTCAATCGAAACCAGAGTATTCTATGCAATCCCTATTCCTTTATATATTATTTATCTGTTTTACTAGGTAACCAGTTTTACTTTTGGCCAACAATCAACCAACAGAATACAATAAGGGTTAAGGGATTGGGTTGCTATTGTAGAGAGAGAGAGAGAGAGAAATATTGACTGATTGTTGGTTTGAAAAAGTTAGGGTTCCTTTGGTTTGTGTTTTCATTTTCAGCGTTTTCTGTTCTAGAATTTTGTGAAGGAAAAAGACAAAAAATAGTGAAAACAATAAAATCCTGTTTTATGTTTTCTCCTCCTGTTTTCTCTTTTTTTTTTTTCTTCACAAAATTTTAAACATAAAATATTGAAAATAAAAAAAATGAAAATGCAAACCAAATGCGCCCTTAGTTTCTAATCTTTTTCCACTTCTTGATTTGCAAAAAGCTCAAATTCCAGAAGCAAATGTTGCATTTGGCACTCTTAAGTACCATGCAACTGTTAAATCCCCAAATAGTATTACACACAACACCCAGGTCTCATGATGTTTAGCATTTAGGGTTTAGGTCTAGTATTTCATGATATTACCCAGGAAAGTGTCATAAGGCCAATCATCAGCAAGCAGAGATCACAAGAAAGCATTCTCAATAGTGTAGTATACCTTATAGAATGTATTAAAAAGGTTGCAAAGCAGCTGAAGTGAATGTATGCTTGTTTCACGAAACCAATCATCATCAGTAGAAACAAAGCCCTCTTTTCCAGCATGTCTCACATGATCAAAAATTGGAAATAGAACTCGATGGAAAATACTCTCCCAAAATGATGTAGAGAACTTGCTACCTCTTTCATTCAATAAATCAAACAATACTTCAAGCGCACAACTTCTGACTTCAGGTCGCTGATCTGATGTTAGATCAGATAATCCAGCCAGCATCGGGAACCAATAATGCTCAGTTACATCCATAGTTGCATCCAAATTGGCATCAATAGGCATTAAGGCTCCTCCAGGAATAAGACCCTAAGTTGACAAATAAAACATTAAAAAGTAGAGGCACTGACAGTAAAAACCGAATAAAGAATCCACTTCTTGAAACAGTCAACAATTTTACATAAAGTACTCAAAATTGGAGCAAAAAATGGCTCATCTACAATGAAAAGATTGAGCATTTGGGAAAAATAATGAGAATTAGGCTTAGCTTCAGACATCCTGTTATCATACCATGCTCCAAAATAGTGTGCATGCACACACATATATATGGGTGAAACATACTAGACAGTGATAGCAAAATAACATATCCCACCCCATTTGTTAATTTAGAGGGCCTCAAAAAGACCAATATAATCATTTGAAGTAAAAATGAGATTTCCGACTGAAAATACCAAACCAACCTCTGCTAGACGGTCTTCACATATCCGCAGGAGTGCAATAGCCTTCAAGCTAATACGATGTGAAGTTTTATTGTTGGCAAACCTTATCAGACAATTCACGCAATCCATGAAACAATCTCCCACTACTTGATCAAAATGTTCTAAGATGACTGCAAAATTTCCATCCGTTAGATGCACCACAATTGCAACAGAAGACTGCAATGACAAGATCAAAGAAACCTATTCTTACCCTGCTCAACATTCTCAAATGCACTCTCAACAATCGATTCCAATTCATCATCTGCAGCAGCTGTAAAAATCATAAACACACTACGCCATCCAGATTTTATGTTTCCAACTTTAGATTTTGTCATCTGCAACATACAATAGTACCAACTTAAATATAGAAAATATATCTAATGACATTAAGTACAAACGGAAAAGAACCAGAATTCAAGCCAACTAAACCTGAACAATGCAATCAACAATTAGCCTCCTTTTGGATTCACTTTGACTATTCCGCATAAGAACAACAAAAGGTTTGAGAATATCATTTTGGAAACTGAAATTGGCCAGTTCAGCACGCTCCAAATACTTCATACCAAGTTGCCTTAGAGAATCTATGGCATACATAGCAATTTTCTCATCATGATGACTCCCTGCAGATATAAAGTGATTCGCTAGAACAGACCAAATTCTAGCCCAGACCTGGAAGACAATAAACAAAGCTTACAGATGCAATTTATAAGGCATGAAATATCAAGATGAATCAAATACTTGCAATTTGCATTGATAGAATACATACCATGCGTATACGAGCCATATTATAATAACTGATTTCAACAAGCTTTTGCAAGCTGAAAACACGAGCTGGCGATTGTTTCAGCTCTTCTGCTGACACACCACAGAGAGCAGTGAAGAATTCCACAACTGAATCACTAGGTAGTTTAACACTATTCATGAAAACTTGTTCAGAAGGTTTGCCAGCTAACTCTTTCAGAGACTGAACAACAGCATCCCTGGAGATTTGGTTTGACCCATGCATGACAGTGGCAGAAATTGCAGGAGTACTTGTTATAAATTCAAGGCGAGAAATACATTCCAGAACAGCATTCCATGTATCTTGAAGGGAATTCATGTCCGAGTCACTAATAACCAAGAGTGTACGCAACGCTTCAACATTTTTACTACGCATTTCCTTGGGAGCATGCAAGAAAGTAAACCTGAGTTCAACAAAACCAAAAAAGAACATAGTCAACTGTCCCAAAATCATAGTTGAAAGATGGCATCCTTATTCTCATGTATAAAATATGTATATTTCCTAGTATGTCAAAATAAAGAAAAAGAAAACAGAGGGAATGCAGAAAAATATCAAACCTGACAAGAGAAGTTAAAAATGCATAGCGCATAGTGTCCATTCCAAGCACATATGTAATATGTATGCCAGCTTTGAAGCCTTCCATCAACAGAACAACACGAGGCTTATTCTCACCTTCCTCCATTGTTACAGAGAAGGTAGCAAGCAAAGGCCACCCAACAGCTTCTACCATGGGCCTTACAAGCTCAATCTGCTGGGCAGTGTAGAAAACCCCTCTTTTCACCTCCTTATTCCTGAATATAGCTTGTGTTTTCTTAATGATGGCCTCACTTTCAGACTTGGCATCTTCTGATAACTTTCTTCTGGGCAGTGCTAAATTAAGAATACTGACAAGGCGCCCTTCTTCACCTTCTGGCTTTTGTCTGCTGCTTTTTCCAATGAATGTTGTGTCATCTTTCATTTTAATCTCTTCTTTGACAATAGAATCATAGATCTCTTCCAGAAGCTCTCTAGGAGCACATTCCTCAGCATCATCCCTGGCATTCATGCGAACAAAGTCTGACTTGGACATCTTAGGCCAAACCATTGGGTTGTGAGCATCAGTATTTAGCATGATAACAGCATAAGCAAGAACATATGCTGTATCAGCATTTTTAAAAAGGCTTGGATTGTCTGCACAATATCTGCCATAGACAACATGCACAAAAAGAAACTACAATTATTACATAAGACACAAATTATTAGTGGAGATAGAATTATCATGACATATTGAAAAAGTATTAGTCGCAGAAACTATATGCACAAACCAAAATCTTGAAAGAAACAAAATATCTATAACACAAATCATCCGATATTTGAGATTTAAAGTAACAAAGGATAAATTAAATGATAACTGACTTGGGAAAAGGTCAAGTACAACATGTATTTGATAGAACTAGCTTCTTATCAATCACAAGATTTTCTATCAAAATTCAACACCAACGGTGTGTTTTGCACGTGGGTTAAAATACACATGGATCAATTCCATGGAGCTTCCATTCATAATTTTTTCTGCAAACTTTTCCATGATTCGATCAATCTTTTGGGCTTCACCAGGAAGTCGGAACCCTTTAAGAAACTCCCGGATTGCAATATCAAATTTCATTCCAGCAAACTTCATCGAATCTACATAAGCATGCATGACAGCAAGGGGAAACTCTTCATGTTGACCTAAATAGTCACCAATTACAACCTGAAAGCAACCAAGAGGTATATATTACAGAACAAACATGAATCTAGAATTAAATTGCACCTACATGAGAGTTACAACCTTATCCAGATTGGGAGTGTTCTTCAAAAATTGAGCAACCGAAGCAGGTTCGTTTTCCACTAACTTATTTGATATTAGATATTCCAACCCTTTTGTCGGTTTCCTGTTGAACTAAAAAGATTATTAAAACCATAAGTCAGCTCCAAACTACATATTGACCATTATACAATGGAAGGTTCTGACAAATTTCACTTCCCTTCTATAAAGTTTAAAGACCATAAGATCTGATACCTCAGCAATGGCAGCCTCCAGTGTAGATTTATGAGCCTTGGCCTTCTCAAAATTACTGGTTACATCTTCCCTGGATTTAACTTCAAAAGAATCTTCCACTGAAGACCCTTCTTGCTGATTGTTATTCAGGTTCAATTCCTTATGTGATTGCTCCCACTCAACCAATGATTTAAGAACACTAACAAGAGCCTATGAGATAAAGAAAATGTGATCAATCAGCAACATTACCAAGAGACAATGATTCAATGGAAGTATAATTTTCCCTCAATTTTCAACCCCACTTTCTTTTACTTCCCTTGCCGCAATCATTCAAGTGAAGACATCTTGCATTTAAAACACAATTCATAAATATTTTGTATTATTATTAAATATGAAATAATTAAAAAATAAATGTGAAAAATTCTTTCATGCATATAAATATAAATATTAGTTTTAGTATTAGTTTTATAATAATATCCACACAAAAAAAAAAAAGCAATTTAATACCCGATATGGAAGTTCAATGAAACTATAGAGAATTTTAAAGTAACTAAACCTCGAATGAACTACTTGCTTCCCATAAAAAAGGCAACAGTTAACCTACCTGAAGCGATGAACCTTTAATTGAAGCTGTTTGAGAAACAGCAACAGCATTTGGATCAGTATTTTGAGTACCCTGAGCTATTTTTGATAGAGCTGTAACCTACATGTTAAATTGGAAGACGATAGAGATTATTGCATTCACCAACATGCACATAAATAACTTCAATGATGTTTATGCCATACAAAATCACTGTCAGATTTTACCATTCTTTCAAACAAGTTTGGTGCATCAAGATCACAGTCATAATTCACAAAAATGTCAACAAGCATCTGTGGATCCTTACATACTTTTTCTAGCATCCTACAAACCAACACCAAATCAAATTAATCATACCCAAAAAAAAAAAGAATGGAAAAACAACATATCATTTAAGGTCTTTAAACCAGATTACAAGAAACTTTAATCAACAGCAAGAACATCATACCGAAGAACACTAAGTTTTTGGTTGATGGGAAACTCTAAACTGTCCAGTGGTCTAAGCACTATCAGCGGAAAGAAGATGCCTATTTCACCCTGAAAACAAAAAGAGTGGTGCAGAAACAGATTAGACACGTTAAATCAACAGTGGTCTCTGCTAAGAAGCCTCTATGAGATTTGGAAAAAGACATGACACATACTTTGAGACTTTCTCTGAATCGCAACAACAGCACCAAGAATATTCCAGTTGCATACTGCCAACAAAGAAGAACAAAATAACAAGATTTACAAGTAGATCCTTAAGGATATGCTAAAAAATGTAACTTAGTTCAACCAACCTGAAATATGACAGGGGATTGTGAAACTGAAGCTCGCAATAATGCATATGAAAGATATGCCTTCACCGAATCAATAAAATGAAAATTCTTTGTAAATGAGTGGCTAACTCCCTCCAACAAACCCTGAGAAAATAAAATAAAAAATAAAAAAATTCAATTGTCATCAGTTAAGAAGAAAAAAAAGTAATTTGAAACATTGAGAAACCAATTCACAGCAACGTGAATGAGTTTCAAAGAATAATAAAAAGACAATAATGTGCCGTCCTTCCATAAGGTTTTATTTAAGAAAGAAAGCATTAAATACAAATATCAGCATCAAAACAAAAGGATATGTAAGTTTTCTTTACATCATCTAAGTTTTCTTTACATCATCTTGACATTAATTGCATTTGTAGATCTAAACCCAAGGCAATACAATTAAAAGCACCAAGTATATCACGGAAAATCAAATGGACCTGTAACTTGGTCCAGAGTAAAGCAAAAAAATGCTTATGCATCATTACAAAGAACATAAGTTTCTATGAATTTTGCTACAACCTATAAACTAGCAATTAATAGATGCTAGAATCACTTTATAACCTGCAGAAGCTCAAGAGATAATATCCTTGTCTTGGTTGTAACTTCATCATTATCTTCCTTCATACCCATCTGCCAAATTTACAGTTGAAAACATAAGAGATGTTGAAAGAAAGTAACCGTGATGCAAGTATTTAAGTTGCAGAACCAACCTTGCAAAGAGTGCGAAATACCAACAAAGCATCACGTTGTACTATACCCATGCTCTCTAAATCAATCCCACTTGACAGAAGATTAATAGTTTGGGTAATTAGTCTCAGTGAAAAAAATGCAGAACAGAAATTTCTATAACATATCCATACCGTATAATCTGTTTACCATCTTCAGTATGCACGGCCTTGTCCAGCACAGCTTCTAAGCCCTATAAAATATACACAATCTTATCATAATAGGGATTAGCTAAATAGGATTGGATTAGTAACATATTTGTAAACTATTTACCTTAATATCAGCACCCCCAGCAAGATGTTGAAGTTCCTCAAGTGATGCTGGTAAAGCATCCTTGGCTTGGCTAAGTGCATCACCTAAAGTCATTTCTTTTTCATTCGACTCTCCCAAAGATGTTTCGTCATATTTTGTGTTTGAATTCTCAGCTGAAGCTGCCTCTGTAGCTGTATGTCCACCTGAAGTTTCAACCTGGACACTTAAAGGCATTACTAAAAGAGAATTACTGTGGAACCAATAGACTTAATATACTTAATAATAAAGAATAAAAATAATCCCCCACCGGATTGGTTTCCATTCTCCTAAAGATGATGCTGATCATCTGTGTTAGCATAGCCTTTGATGTTGCTTGGTTTATAGGACTCTTGCTACAAAGGCAAAGAATGAATCTGAGTACTATAGATTAATAACTAAGCATCAAAGACAAAATAGAAATGAGTAATACCTATTTAGTGCAATATTGTAGCATACTCTGATAACTCCCAACAAGGGTTCGCCATGCACTGAATAACACAAAATAAGGATCGTTAATTATACAAAAAGAAGAAAGCAATATGTAAATAAATGCATACGAACAAGAGAAAAAAGGTGGCCTAGAGAACCAAGGCGTGGTTTGAAAACCAGAGGATCGATATGATGATCAGGGTGACATAGTGAAAAAAACTGAAAATAAAAGCATAATGCATGTGTTAAATTACATCACAATTAGTTGTGTAAACAGCAATACTCTAAGCTTCTAACTGAAATGAAAGCAGGCCTGTATTGTCTCTATTGATGGAGTTTTTCTCCCTTCTCCTTAACACAGCAGTTTTGCATAACTTGTTTACCAGTCATGCCTAATCAGAGCACTCACAAGTCTCAATTCTCAATTTCAGTGTAATTGAATTCCAAAGAAAGATGAGGAGATTTAACTTAAAATGAAAAACTAATGGAAGCCGCAGAATCCTGAGGCTACCAATTTAATGGCAAAAATGGGCTTGGCTCATTAAAAGAGCCATGATCTTCTTCATAGAGTCATCTCATCTCATCAATGATATTCTGTGAAGCATGCATGAGTAACATGACCCATAATGGTTTTCATATTTAAAAGAGTGAAGTCATAATATGCCAATTTTTCATCTTTGATTTCAATAGTAATGCGATGGTTTTCTATACCAACTGTTATGCAGCATAGACATGGTGAATGTAAGGATAAAGCATCTAAAACAGAAAGCTCTATTGCCAAGCATCCTCCCCAAACTCGAAGCGGGAAACATCGCCATGGTTTGTCTTTCCAAGTTATCTTTTTGAAATATGCCAAAATTTAGTTACACATCAAGTTCTAGAGAACACAACCTCATAGCATCTATTCAGAAAAATAGAAATATACAAAACAAAAACAAAGGGGAAGAGCAACTACATGATTTTCATATACCTTTTCTCCTAGAAATAAAATCAACCGAAAAAGTTCTTTACTGCTTTTGACAGGTTATATTAAGAAAAGCAATTATGCTGAGTTATGTTTCCAACCAGCTATGGTATGGGGTGGGGTAAAATAAATAAAACAAAAAAAAAAGAAACAGCAACGGCAAGACTTAAAAACATTTAACTTAACTGCTGTTACTTAAAGCTAACTCCTTCACAATAGATTGTATGTCCATCAATATAACATGTTATCAGTAGATATAATTAACAGAAGAGTGGGTTCATTACTACAATAAACACACACCTCTGAATTTTGTGGAAGCCACAGCAGTAAGGAGTACCTTCAGCACTTGGAGAATAGTACTGCATATTGATTCACAAGAATGAATATCACACAGAACTTATATTCAGTCAGCAAAGCTCGATGGGTAGAGATTTGCATACCTATCTGGTGATGAATTATCAATACAACTGCACACCATATTTAGAATGTCTGTAAACAGTGGGACATTTTTACCGCCATCTAACCCAGGATCTCCTTCCAAATGATCATAAGCAATAAGTTTCTGTATTAATGGAAATCAAGAAGAATGAGCAAGATTTTGCTATTCGGCATTACTAAGCATCATAACAGCTATAAGAATTAGTTGAACAACTCATTCAGCAGCATCAAAAACAGATGCACATACATGAAGACAATCCAAAGCAGGATCTAGAATTTTCAAGTTCTTTGTCTCAAATGCAAGACGAAGTGGATTTAAAATAAGCTCTGCATCAGGTCCATCAAGTGTCTGCCCAGCATTCGCTAGAACAACCGTAATATTACCACCCTTAGCCTTCTGTGACTGATCTGCTTCTGTTCTAGTCGCTGCCCCATCTTCAGTTTCATTTGTGCTAGCAACAACCCAAAATGTATTCAATTTAAACTACACCAAATACATCATGTCCAATGTTTTATCCAAAAGATGTTTACCTGGCCGATTCAGCTGACGGTGCCACTTGATTGGCCTCACTCGAATAATAATAATAATTTAAGATAAGATTATTAGTAGCACAACAACTACATCATCTCCAAGGATCAATGGCGCAAATTGAACAGTGAACAGCTTAAACAATATCATCTAAGCTGAAAATAAAATCATGAAAATTGAATACGCATCAAAGTTCAAATCAGAAGGGGAGGAACAACACAAAAGGCAAGACAAAGTAATTGAAACAGAGATCTAGGGTTGAGAATCGTATAGAAAAAGCTAACCTGTATAATTCTTAATAGCTTTCTGGAGGTCCTGGTACTTCTTGCTGGAACACTCCTTCAACATAGAATCAAACGCTCGAGTGACGAAACCACCGGCCGCCATTTCCTCTGGCTCTCTCGAAAATGCAGATCACATGCAGTGCTGAAAGTCGGAGACCGGAATTCGAGGAAATGCAGGCGAGATTCCAGATCACGGCGAAATCGAAACGAGATGGTTTCTATCTGAAGAGCTCGCAGATTTTTCCGGCGAAGATGGAATTCGGTGACGCAGAGAGAGATCTGAGAGATGGAAGAAGCAGAGGGTGATAGTGTCAGATCTGATGGGTAATAATAAATAAGAAGAGGATGATGTTGTCGGTTTTAATTTGATATTTTGACGTGTCTGCTTTGGTCACCGTAGTGGAACCATTCCATGGGCATTGCATTGCTTCCCCGAGCTGAGATTTCAGAACAAAGCTAAATTTTGGAACACTGACTGTACAATGAATTTTTTTACTATTTTTTTTTTTTTTGGACTTGGAATTTTTTTACTATTTTTTCCTCTATAATACAAATGAGTAATACTAGATCGACGATTTTTTTTTGTCAATATAAACTATTTTTTTATTGGAAGAATGGACAAAAATATAACCGAAAGCATAGTGGTAAAAATCGAATTCGTAATTAAACTGATTAGGTTATTTATTTATTAATTTATTAGTTTAATTGATAAATTATTAGTTAAATAGATAAAATTAATTTTACATAAATAAAAATATAAAATAATAAAAAATTATATATATATATATAATAGAATAGTTTTTTTAAATTCCACAATTTATTTACAATAGTTCTATGCATGATCGGTTTTTGTTCTATAGTTAATTTTTGGGTTCTATACAAAATTTTGTATTCTTGTATCTTGTTTGGTGATAAAATAAAACAAATTATGAAAATTTAATTTACTCTATTTTTATACATTAAAAAATTGAGAAAAAAATATAATAATAAAAAAATATAATTATAAAAAATTAACAAAAATAATGAAAGAAAAAATAAAAAATAAGTTGTATCTCTTGTTAGTGTCTCCATGTCACAAAATATACTAATTCAGTGTCCCTAAATATAATGTCTCTATCCATGTCTCATCTATCAAAGGCAGCCTAAGAGTTGATCCTTGTTCTTGCAAGGATAATGTTTGTGATGGTGCTGAAGTCATTCTAAAATAATATGGAATAATAAAGGTATAAAACAACAATTATTATAAATTCACATCATCTATACAATAACATCAATAAAAACAACTATAAACACTAAAAATCAAACAAAAGACATCAACTTGCCATTAACCTAAACAGATTTATAATAAAAAAATTCAACAAATTCAAGAAATTTATAATCAAGAATCAACAAATTCATAATCAAGAATCAACAAATTCAACCAGTTATAATTAACAATATAATATAAATAAAATAATTAAAAAACTGATGCAGAAGTAGAGAAGTGAGGAATGAGGAGACTACTAATCTATCCGAGAGAGGACGCGACGACAGCAACGACGATGCGGAGCAACAGTCGCGAAGCGAGGAGCCGAAGAAGACTACTTACAAGCCAAAACACGACAGGAGACGTCGTTGGAGACACACCGTGTCCATCAAGACAAAGAAGACGAGACTGCCGGCGGTGAGGTGAGGTGAGGTTGAGAGAGACTATGGTGTGATGAGGTGAGGAAGAGACTTCACTAAGGGTTGGAGCTTGGGCTGGGAGTGAGTTAAGGCAGCTCATAAAACAGCTTGAGTTCGACTCGTTAATAGCTCGATAAGCTAAACTCGTGAGTTAATGAGTCAAGCTTGAGCATGAAATTGAGATCATAAATTATATATATACATATGAAATTGTACTATATAATTATATATATTAATCTTAATTATTTAAAATTTCATATTTATTTTTTACATATAATTTTGATGTAGGACATAAATAAAAAATTTATAATTTATTGATAGATAACAATATATAAAATTGATCTTTTTAAATATTTTTTAAAATATATAAGTTATAATTTATTGATATAGAATTATAAATTATGTTGCTATTATTTGAGCCAACTCGTGAGTTTTCGGTGAGCCAAGTTTGAGCCAACTCGTGAGTTTTCGGTGAGCCAAGTTTGAGCTTAAGAAATAGGCTCGATTGTTAATGAGTCGAGTCGTGAGTCAAGCTCAATTTTTGTGAGTCGAGCTTGAGCTTGGTCTAGCTCGGTTCACTTCCAACTCTAGTTGGAGTCTAGAGGGATTACTGGAAAATGGGTGTTTGGGGGATTTAGGGTGAGGAAAAATGGGGTATTCAAGTTATTTTTTAGACCCAAAACGACTTTGTTTTAGCAAAGAAAAAATAAGTTTCGAACTGGTTGGGTTATACAAAACCGACCATTCTTCGGTTTTCATCAAAATCGGATAGTTCAACCAAGTTCTTTTCGGTTCTGTTCCTTATCCAGTTAGATTGCTCAACCAAATCGACCAAGTGATCGGTTCACTAATTTTTTTATCGAATTGGCTGGTCCGATTCGATTCGATTCGATTCTTACAACTATTACTGAAAGTTCACAAGCTTATCACAATTACACCTAAATCATTCCTTTCCCGCTATGGGCGTGTGTCTTTGTTAGTTTAAGTGCACACGTGGAGCTATAGTCCATGCTGGGACTGTCATTGTGAGTGATGTGTCTTTTTATTTTGAACTCAAATTAAATAATTTAATTTTATATTTAAATTATTATAAAATTAAATTTAAAACCATTCCTCTCTTTTATCTCCAAAAATTGTAGAGATTCTTGAAATTCTAACGGAAAATTAAAAACATAGGTTCACTCTAGGAATATCCAACTTGTTATTCCTAAATTGTGGCACGGTGGATCATTATTGAGGAAGAAAAAGAAGAAGAAATTCGACTACAATAATAACAAGTGTCTGCACGGAATTGAAACAGTAGTATTAAAGTCCGGAACAGATTGGAATCTAGGCAGATTTTGCGATGTCCCCTGTGGGAGTTATTTTTTCAAGTTGCCTTGCTTTTTGAAATTAGCTTTAGGGTTTTATCCATTTCTTTCCTTCTGTATGTGGATAATTATGTCAAATGCGCAGAGTACTGAACATAGGTATGAGTATTTTGTAGGAGTTAACTAAGTTGAAGAAAAACTAAGAAATGTGGGGACAGCGGATAAATTTAAAGGAAATCCATAGAAACAATCATAAACAAAGATGATTGAGTTTAGAGAGGGTGTGACAAACGTGAAAGAAGATGTGCAGAAATTACACAAGACAAATCATATTAGTAAAGAAATAAAGTGTATTAAGAATATTATTATGAACATTTATTTTGAATTAGAATTTTGTGCATTGTGGATATTTATGATATATGCTCAAAAGTAAGAATTATGTGTAATAACTCGGTTATTTCCATTAAAAAAATGAAAAAAAATAGTTCTACTTTACTGTAAATTCCATATTACAACCTATGTAATACAAATCCATGATAAAACAAACAAGTTTCAACCTGTGTAATGTAAAAGGTTTTTTCAATTTATGAAACAAACAATAAAATTTTCTAAAGACTTTGGTCTCTTCTCTCTTGAATAGGTTGTTGTTGACATTAAAAGGAAATCAAATTACGTGAAGATCCATAGCAACCTTATATCCTGTGGATTGAGGACTCCTATCTGTACTTCTGAATGATCCATATTAAAAATGCAAAAGGGATTATTTAAAAATATGCTTTTCCCCCTAATGAGATTTTTGGGTCAAAAGCAAAGCATCCAAAGCTTAACCAATATAGGCATATAGTAGTACAACTGAATTCCATGTTGCCTTAACGTTTAGTTTGATCCTACCTTTCTTTGCTTGATTATTCTCTCTTGGAATCCAGTTCTTTATTGAGTCGTCATGTAATTCTTTACGTAACTTTATATTGAATAAAAGGACTGAATTCTTCTTTTTTCACTTTTTAATAACTACGGAGAATAATCATCAGGTTCATATATGTACATGTTTTGACGCATAGGAACTCCAAAAAACATAACAACATGGCATCATTCAACCAACAATATGCAACATGTTTTTTGTTATCACTTTGCATTCTAAGCCAATGCTTAACAAAGGGTGCTGTTGGCTTTGCTTGCAACTGGGGAACGCGTTCAACGCATCCCTTGACACCTCAAATAGTAGTGAGGCTGATGAAAGACAATGGATTCAACAAAGTGAAGCTCTTTGAGGCTGATCCCGGAGCACTCAAGGCACTTGGAAGATCTGGTATTCAGGTCATGGTCGGTATCCCAAATGATATGTTAGATTCACTTGCAAGCAATGTCAATGCAGCTATTGCTTGGGTGACACAGAATGTTTCCACTTACATATCCAAGAATGGGGTTGATATAAGGTAATATATGAAAAGTTTTTAGATGATTTCGGAGCACTTTAAAAATTCTTGTTTTATTTCGTTTATACTGTAACACATTAGTAGTATTAAAAAGAGAAATAGGTTAATTAAAAAAAATAGTGAACTTTTAAATTAGCAATACTACGTGACAATAAAGATTATTATTTTTTTATTGATCCTTAACTGGTAATAATTTGCATTTATATTTATAGTTTTGTAGAATTTATACATATGAATTAGTAAAATTTATTTGTTAAAAACATTTAATATTTATACTAGTTAAATTATAATAAAAAATACTAAAAATTATTAGTTCTTAAGAATTTTTCTTTTTAAAATTTTAAAAATTTAATTTTAAAAGATAAAAATGACTAACGTTATTAATAAGTTACAACCTAAATGAAATTAAGCATAAAATTGTTTTCTCATGCTCATAACTGGAGACCATAATACAATGCTACATTAATAACTATATATTTATTAAAATTCATATTGTACTATCAAGTTTATCTTCATAATATTAATTAATGAAATAGTAGCATTACAAAGAACATTTAGATAAACCTCAAGATGAAGCGTTTCCTATCAATTAATTTTTTATGTTAGCCAAATCAATTTCTAACAGAAAACAAGAATTATTAAACCAGAGACAATAATTAAATAACTTAAAATTACGTACTCAATTTTTTTTTATTTAAATATGTTGTAGGTATTTTTTTATCATAAGTATGTTCGATATACAAGAGTATAAAATTAAATATTTACAAGACAATAAAAATATTTACTCTTCTTAAAAGACAATAAATCTCATTTGTCTTGATATTATGTGAAATAAAAATATGTTATTATTTAAATATCTAGAAGACAATAAAATATTTTTTTTATTAATGCATATAGCTATAACATTGTAGGTACTCAATTATTTAAATATGTTCTACGTACTCAATTTAAATTTGTTATTATTTATGTTTTTTACTAAAGCTAATATAAAACTTAATAATTACTATTTTAAAGGATTTATTTTCCTATTTATTCATTCTAATGAATAATTATAAATCTATAATGCAACATGTTTTTTACTATTAAATCCTAACACAATTCATGCATAACAATTATTTGTAAAATACTCAGGTATGTTGCCGTGGGTAACGAAGCTTTCCTCAAAACATATAACGGCCGATTTGTGAATGCCACATTTCCCGCCATTCAAAATATTCAAGCTGCCCTGATTAAAGCTGGTTTAGGGAGGCAAGTGAAAGTGACTACTCCTCTAAATGCAGATGTGTACCAAAGTGACAGTGGCCTTCCATCAGGTGGAAACTTTAGGCCAGACATTCAAGATCAAATGATCAACATAATAAAGTTCCTACGGCAAAATGGTGGCCCTTTAACATTCAACATCTACCCATTCTTAAGTATGGATGCTGACCCAAACTTTCCAAAAGAATTTGCATTCTTTGATGGCTCTGCTTCCCCTGTGGTAGATGGGTCAATAACATACACCAACGTGTTTGATGCAAACTTTGACACACTAGTTTCAGCTCTCGAAAAGAATGGCTTCAGCTCCATGCCAATCATAGTAGGAGAGGTTGGATGGCCAACGGATGGAAGCGCTAACGCAAACATAAAGAATGCTCAGAGGTTTAATCAGGGACTATTTGACCGGATAGTGAAAAAACAAGGAACTCCAAAGCGCACCACTGCTCCAGATATCTACGTGTTCGGCCTCATAGACGAAGATGCAAAGAGCATTGAGCCAGGACCTTTTGAGCGGCATTGGGGTGTGTTTAACTTTGATGGATCAATAAAGTACCCTTTGAATCTTGGTGGTGGAAAATCACTAGTTGCTGCAAAGGGGGTGAAGTATTTACCAAAACAATGGTGTGTAATGTCAAATCAAGCAAATCCAACGGATCCTAGTTTTGCTGACAGCATCAGCAAAGCTTGCACTTATGCCGATTGCACTAGTCTTTCTCCAGGTGCATCCTGTGGCAATTTGGACCCTAGGGGTAATGCTTCTTATGCATTTAATATGTATTATCAAACCATGGATCAACGCAAAGATGCGTGCAATTTCAATGGACTTTCTGCAATTACTACCATAAATCCTTCACCACCTCAAGGTTCTTGCAAATTTGAGATCATGATTGATCTTGGAAAGCATGAGAATAAGTCAACTACTTCTTTTGCTGAATCAATGAAGGGAACATGTTCAATGGTCATGCTGGTATTAAGCTTTATGTTCACTATGTTAGTGTCCATTATCAGCGCTTAGTTTTTACTAATTATTATGTGTGTTGTGTGATGAGAGTTTCACAAATTCACAGGTTCAATTTGTTTTCTTCTCTTTTATTTTTGTATATTCTCACCTTATATTTATATTTCCGATCCCAAACATGATAAATTGAACGTAGTATATATGTTTAATAATTAGATCTGATTCTTCAAGTGCCGCTCTGCTTTTTATATTTAATAAAATGTAGTTCATCACATATCATTTACCGGAGCACTTTTACTTTATAATAGTCTAATTATAATGTAGATATTAAATTCAACAAAAATACTATTTATACACTAAATTTAACTATCAAAATTAGTCATTATATATTTATGTATAAATATATATATAGTTTAATTTATTGTTAGTATATATTTAGTATTTTAATGTGTAATATAATAGTTAATTTTGGTAATTAATTTTAATATATACCTAATAAAGTTGTAGATTCAATTAATAAGATGTTGCTGATTGTAAACAATGCAATATGCAAAATGATAGCAAAAAATATTTTTAAAAACAAAAAGGTTTGAAAATGACAAATGATGACACTATGTTTACCGAAAGTGAAATATCGTTCTCTTAAGGTTAAGGTATTGAAACACCCTAAACGTTTCCACTTTGTTCTAAATCTCCCTCTTAAATTTGATTGCTTTTACTTATACGGTAAATTTTTTTATTTTGGTTTTAATTTTATTCTTGAATGGAGATGAAATTAATTTCTTAATGAAAATATGAAAATCTCAAATTATTCTTATTTAGTAAAAGGTCTAGAATACTTTTAAAAAAATAATATTACATGATTAATAAATTTTATTATTTTTGGTTAATATTTATTCAATTCTAAATATTAAAAATTAAATTCTAAACATATATTATTTTAAATAACATTTGAAAGAGAAACTGATAGTATGCCTTTAGCATCAAATGATGCAATGTTATCATCAAGCCATGCGAAGTATTTACAATATAGTCTTGAACTCTATATAACATAGACAATGGTAAGTACATACTAAAAGGAGAGAAATTAAACAAAGTTAAGAAAAATTCATATTACTTTAAAATTTGGACAATCATAAAATAGCCTATTAAGTTTAATTCTATTGAGGATAGGAATAAAATTGTATTTTGTCTACAATGGCACTACCGCATTGAACCTCTTCTTTTTTTTCGTCACTGCAACACTTATAGCAGAGTCTTACTTTTATCATTGTCTACATCTCTTCCAAAGCTGTGAATAGACGTCGAACTAAACACTCTACTGTTGTTCATGGTAACTTAGGGCTCAGCAAATTAGACTCAATGGGAGAGATGAACACCAACAACGCATAAAATGTGGTGTCTCATTGAAAAGACGTTTTTTGGCCGATATGGATAAGAACAACTAAGCCTCTAATCATTTTACATTGTCCACGTATGCAACAAACATTCACTTAAATGTGTCAGCACACAAGATTAATGTAACACATCAGTATTTTTCATTTAGAATTGATGGAGAAACACTTAAGAGACCGTGTTGTGTTATGAAAGTAGAGGACAAGAATCGAAGTAAATCGTTTTTATCTTGAAAAGTAGCGTTGTTATTCATAAAAAATGACAGAGACTAAGTTAGTAGTTTGCTCCAATTTAAAAGAAATCAACTGCCACCTGCACTTAAAGAAATTTGAGAAAAATTAAAAAAGATGAGAGCAGAGAGTCAAGAGAAGTGAAAATAATTGAGATTATTGCATCAAATGAGAACTCATTTGAAATGAGACTTGTATAAAAGGACTTTACTTGTTGAAAAGTGTAATTATTTTTTTACGAAAAAAGTAAAGATAAGTGTTTCACAATACACTTTATATTTACAATAGTTTTAAACATAAAATATTTTTCATGATCTCACTACACATCTAAGTATTTTTTGTCAACTAAATTCAACTAATTTAGTCCAAACTTAATGAAAATCACTCACATAATATGCGCATGAATTACATACTTCTTCTTCGCATTCCTTTTTTTTCTTAGCATGTTTCCTCCTCGTGGTCGTTTTTTTATTATTATTATTGTTAATGTATTTTTTTCTTTTCTTCTTCTTTCTTCTAGTAGTTATTGCAACATTTTTATTTCTTCTTCTTTGTTTATTTTTTTGTTTTTATTTTTTTAAGAGGATGACATAAAAAGAATTATAAAAATATGAAATAAGAAGGAAAAGATGAAGAAGATGATGTTGATAATGAAAAAGAAGATAAGAGAGTTTTGAATTGCGTAGAAATTATCAGAAAAATAATACTAAAACGTTCTAACTGTAACACAGAAAGTTTTTTAATTTTGATATCGAAATTTCTTAACCGTGACAAAGGTTTTTGTCAAGAGAGTAAAATAATAAGAATGATGAGAATGTGAAATAACAAATAATTATGATATGAGAAAAATTTTGAATTGTGTATAATTTATTAGAAATAGCATTCAAACTTTTTAACGGTGACATAGGGAGTTTTTTAATTTTGACATCGAAATTTTAATTTCTAAACAATGATACATATTTGTGTTGAAAGGATAAAATAAGAAGAATTATGAGAATGTTAAAGAAAAAGAAGAATAAGAGGAAGGGGAGTTTTGAATTATGTAAAATTTATTAAAAAAATAACACCGAATTTTTTTAACTATGACATAAAAAAATTTTTAACTATTTTTTTATCATTAAACTAATCAAGTGGTGTTAAATTCATATATAAGAGGTCTAGTCATCCTTTTGTCATTTGTAATAAAATGATGTATTTTTTTTATTTCACAACACATTTAAATATATTTTGTTGGTTAAATGTGTTAAAATTTTGGATTTGTGGTTCTTTAAAGTTTTTTGTGTCATTTATAAAAAAATTCGGTGTCATTTCTAGTAGATTTTTTGTGTCATTAATAAAAAATTTTCGTGTTATTTTTGTTATCATCAAACTAATTATGTGATATTAAACTAAGATGATGATGATGAGGATGATAATGATGGTAGTGATAATGATAATGAAAGAGGAAGAGAAAAAAGAAAGAGGAAAAGAAGGAGGGGAACATGTTAATGATAGTAATAATAATGAGAGAGGAAGAGAAAAAAAAAGAGGTAAAGAAATCAAATAAAAAAAAGAGAAGAAGAAGAAAAATAGAAGAAAACAGGTGGAAGAACAAGAAAAAGTGCGAAAATGTAATAAAAGCGTATATGTAAATTTGATTTGATTAAAGTTTAAATTAAAAGTTTGATTGTCTAACATTTTTGTATTTTTCAAATACATGACTTGTTAAATAATTATGTTAGGTGTATATTAAAAATTAATTATTAAATTAGTTACAAATATAAAGCAAATATTAAATTATAAAATATATATTAAAAATAAAATAAATAATATACATATTTATATATAAATACATCATGATTATTTTTTTACATGTATACAGTATTTTTATTTGTTAAAATATTATATTTAACTAAATAATAGTGTAACCAATTTAGCATGAATACTCACCAAGAAAAAAAATTACATGAATAATATATTTTAAAATAATTTCGTTAGGTAACCAGTTAGAGTACTAGCCAATTCAACCAACTCTTATTGGATTGTATCTCAAGACCTATTACAACACCTAAACATCCGAATCCATTTACTTCTTGTTACCCTAGGCTATGTTTGGTTTATGTATAGGTGAAGACATAGACACAAATACACAAATATTGAAGACATATACATAAGGAGACACAAAATTTTTACTTTGTTTGGTAACTATGCTCAAGACAGAACATAAATTGTAAATGTCAATATTATCCTTATCTCCCCAAAAAAAATCACCACAGTCACTACTATTAAGGATAAAAGTGGAAAAACTTGTGTCTTAGCCTTTGTGTCTTAGTGTCTCAATAAAATGACAATACACAAATTTTATGTATTTGTGTACCAATGTATACCACCGTGTCTTTACTTACTTTATGTATTTGAAAATCAAACATGAAACATGGGTGTGAGTGTATCACCGTGTCTCAAAATTTGGTGGACACACCCACTAAACAAACGGTGCCCTAGTTCACCTTTCACCTCCCCCATTTTTTCACCGCAACCACCTCGCTACCCCTGCCCTTTTCCGCCTCAGCTCCCTACGCCGTGCGTTCCCGACGATGAAGAAGCACCGCCCCGCCCCTATCGCCTCACTGCTCTGCGCCGTCTGAATAAGCAACGCGCTGCACTGCCTCTGCTCCCCATAGCCGTGCCGTGCATCTCTTCCCTTGCGTCGTGCGTTCCGAATGCCGAAGAAGCACCACACTGCGCTTGTCACCTCACTGCCCCGCGCCATCTGAATAAACAACGTATCGCACCGCCTTTGTTCCTCACAGTCGCGCCACACATCTATTTTCTTTGTGGCCCTTGTAGTTGGATATTTCTTAATGCAAGTTTGCGAGTGTTTATTCTTAATTGATGGAGGTTTATTTACTAGTTAGATGAATGCTTCTTTATGTTATAGATGGATGTTTCTTTTATTTGAAGGATGATTTTTTACTCTCAACTCGATGTATAAAATTTGGAATGTTTCTTCTTTTTGTTATTGAATATTTCTTTTATATAGTAGTGGATGTTTTTTTTTTGTAGCATGGAGATGTTTTTTGGTACACTACGAAGATGCAACGACAATTCACACGACGACACAACTACAACAGCTCGAGTCCTTGCAGCAAAGACATGACCAGCCGCAAGAATTCCCTCTAGCGGCGATGCGTGTGGCACACTGGATGACAGGAGTTGGAGCACTTTGACAAGTGGCGATATAGAAATCTGCATGAACGAAAACGTTGATGCGATAGAAAGGAATGTAAATACTATTATAGATGGTAATTATGGGGGGTTACTTTACATAATACTTATTATTCAAAATCTGTTTAATATTTAATTATTTAAATTTTAATTTTAAAAAGAATTTAATATTAATAATTATTAAATAGAATTGTTTTTTTTTTGGTGGATAAGGGAGGTCAAGACCCCAAAACAAAAAACAGAAAAAGAAAAACTAACAAGAGCCTCTCGGCCTTAGAGAACCATAACTATCTAACAAGAGAGAATTCGTAATGTCAGGAGGCGGAGTATCAAACAGATGAAGACCAAGAGGAAGGTGCTGTCCTTTCTTGGCAAGAGTGTCAGCTACAGTATTCGCTTCTCTCAGCGTATGCTTCCATTCAACCTTATGAATGCGGCTACTTAACAAGCTTATATCGTCAAGGAGAGGTTTGCAAGGATGAGAATTAGTACAACCTTCTCTTATAAAATTAATAGCCATAGCCGAATCAGACTCGATGAGAACATGAGAGAATTCATTTGCTACCGCAATGTGCAGACCCTTTACAATGCCCCAGAGCTCAGCTTGTGTGATGGAGCAGCTACCTAAATTGCAAGAGAAGCCAACAACAAATCTGCCAAGGTGGTTACGAAACACTCCTCCACAAGCTGCATTGTTTTCTCGCTTGAAAAATGATCCATCCACGTTCAACTTCATGCAATTCTCTACAGGGGGATACCATTTTATCATGCTTATAGCTACAGTACGATTTCTTTTTAATTGGGAGCTTTTCCTCATAACGCTCAACATCTCTTTTCCACAGAATTTAATAACTTCAAAAGCTGCTGTTGGGTGCATCCTCTTGCCTTCAAAAATATATTTATTACGGAAGAACCAGAGACATGAGCTTGCCACTCCAAAAATACATGACCAATCAGTTTCATTAGATAAATTGGCAAAGAGCCAATCTCTAATAGTCATGTCGAAGAAATCTGTAATAATGTCGTGAGCCTTGAAGAAGTTCCAAACGGCTTTGGCAAATGGACAATCTCTAAGTACGTGGAGAATATCTTCATCCGCTGCATTGCAAACCGGACATTGAGCAGAATTGGACATATGTCGTCTTCTCCGTTCTACATTTGTTAGAAGCACGTTGTGGGCCACTAACCAAAGGAAGGATTTGATTCTTTCAGTTCCTTTCCATCTCCAAACCAATTTAAAGAGCTCATCCGAGGGTGTTGCATCATCAATAATTGATTTGTATGCTGATTTGAGGGAGAAAGAACCATCTGATGTACCAGACCAAGCAATGCTATCCATTCCTTTCCATGGCGATGGAGGTGCCATTGCACTAATCCTCTTAATTACTGAGTCCGGGAGCCATTCGTTGAGCTTCGTTAAGTCCCAGGACCCTGAAACAGTAAGGAAGTCCGTCAAATTACAACAAGTATCTAAAGGACTGATTACCTGAGTTGCATGATGCTCCAGTTTTCCAAGTTCTGGCACCCAATTATGCTTCCAAAAATTGATGTTTGTTCCCTCTCCAATACGCCAAATAGAATTCTTTTCCACCCCATTCCAGGTTGTGCATATGCCTTTCCACAAGTTGGAAGCCTTATTTTTCCTAGAGACCCTTGGGAGCAGATCTTCTCCACAGTTGTATTTAGATCTCAACACTCTGGCCCATAAAGAGTCCTTCTTTTCTATTAGACCCCATCCCATTTTCATCATAAACGCATGATTCAGATCCTTTGCATGTCTAATACCAAGGCCTCCTGATTCTTTGGGACTATTTATCTTCTTCCAATTAACAAGATGAACCCTTTTTGATTGATCAGTTTCACCCCAAAGGAAGGACCTGCATTTACGATCAATTATGTCACAAGTAGCAACTGGTAAAATAGCAGTTTGCATTGTATAACTAGGTAAAGAAGATAAAACAGATTTCACCAGTGTTGTCCTTCCGGCCAATGACAAAGATGAAGCCTTCCAATTGTTGAGCCTAGTATTCAGCTTATCAATAATCCCACTATAGGTGTTCTTCGACACTCTAGAGTGAAGGAGAGGTACCCCAAATATTTACCAAGATCATCAGTTCTTGAAAATTGGATGGAGTTGCTGATTTCACTTATGACACTATTACCCACATTAGCGGAAAAGAAGATACGAGTTTTCTCATTGCTAACTTTTTGTCCTGAGCTCGAGCAAAAAGCATCTAAGACTTTGTTAATAACCTCGGCCTGTTCCATGCTAGCTTCGGCGAAAAGAATGAGATCATCCGCAAAACACAGATGGGATAGCTTAGGGCCATCTTTCTTGAGACAAATAGGCTTCCAAAACCCCAAATTCACTGCAGAGGTAATAAGTTGAGAAAGTCTTTTCATGCATAAGACAAAAATAGAATTGTTTAAGTTAGATGATTTAAGAGTTGTCCCTATATTTTTTTATTTTAAAATTTTTAATAGTAAAGCACTAAAGATCGAGGGTAGGATCATAGTTCTGCGAAGATTTTCAACTATAATTGTAGAGAAAGGGGATCATCGAAAATTATGCCCTAACTCTCGCATTAACCTCCAATTACTGGAAGTCTGAAAAAAAGATTTAATTTTTATTGGATTAACTTTGGTGATCACCTGTATATAACAGTTAGACGCGCTGTCACAAAAACCTAAATCTAATGCCTTATTATTTCCACTTCAGGAAAACCACAATCCAAGTAATTATTAACACTGCGGAGAGGCTGAAGAAGAAAAACCACGGCTCTGCATAGATCTTTCCTTTATCTTTGTTTCAATGCATATTCGATCCAGAGGTTCCAGCATCTTCTTCAATTCCCTTCTCAACCTCAACGAAATTTTCTCAGCTTTTCCGTCATTTTGTTGCTGACTGATTCTTCCCGGTCAAAGCTACCCACGAATCGGGTCTTTCTTTATTTGATCCGAAGCATAGAAAGATTTTTTTATATGTTTTAAAAATATTATTTTAATCAACAACCCTAAACTCCCATTGTCCGGGTGTCTCAGATTGGCTAGGGTTCGATATTCATTTCTTCCTTTAGAAAACAATTAGGTGTTTATGTTGTTTGTGGTAGGAGGAGGATAAAGACAATAGATACCCCTTTGTCTCCGCCTGAGATTGACTGATAAAAGGTTGGTCCTTGATGATTGCAGTATTCGACCCTAATTGGCCCTCACTCTTTTTCAAAACAGAATATTGCCTTTTTCGCTGTCAATTCTATCTGTTTTTGTTCATTCATTTTATTCTTTGTTTGCTTCTTAATGGTAATGCGAGAGTTCCAGGGAAAGATTCTGGTTTTATATTATGTTTAAATTAAAGAACAGCCAATTCCCTGTGCGCTTCTTGTTTCAGCAAGCTCTGTATAATAAGAACCAAAATCAACATAAAATTCTCATGGCTTATTTGGCTGGTTACGATCCTTGTTCCCACTTGAGCAAGAGCTTTTCCCATTACCATTCTCTTCCTTCTTCTTCTGATCGTGGCAGCTACTTGTCTTTCCCATTTCTCCCAAATCTTGTTTATGCCAATGTTTTTGGGGTTGGCAGAAGCAACGGTTTTAGTCTTAGAGGTTGTAGCTTTGACACTAGTGGTGGTAGCAGTAATAGGAATGATAAAATTGTTGTGAAAGCGAATGCGAGGCCGCGCATTGTGGCTCGTCCTTTACAGCCTTTTTTGGCTGATTTTGAGCAAGGGAATTCTGTGAGGAATGATGGCCTTGATACTACTCTCATTGGTGCATCGGCTAATGGAACTCCTACTAAGCTTGTTTCATACCGTGATCATCATTTGTCCCAGAAAGTTGTTGTTGCTGTTGATGTTGATGAGGGTATGTGAAGCATATGTATGCATGTGGAATTTGCTATTTGAGTTTTCACTACGTGAATTATTAAGTTCTAGTGCAGAATCTTGACTACCTTCCAATTTAAATATGTATATCTGTTTAAATATGCAAGGCGTAATGCTGTGCTGGATGTCTGTCTTTTCTTTTCTTTTTTTTTATTTTCGAAAGATGATTGAAGAATTAAGTCAAATTACCTCCCTTGGTGCATGAAACGGTCAGAATATCATGCATAGTTCAAAGCTACAAGTATCTCTTAAATGTATATTTGTTTAAATGATGCTTGGTCAATGTATGAGTAGAACATTCTTTCTGCAACTCTCTCTCTCTCTCTCTCTCTCTCTCTGTGGTGTTAGATGCTAATTTGAATAATTATCGGAAATCTTAGAAATGTGTAGAGGCTGGAGATTGAAAAATGATGCAAGCAGAGAAATTTCTTGTATCACTGAAAAACCCCTATAATTCCCCTGTGGTTTTTGCTGATAGTCTGCAGTTTTCTTTTCTCACTTCCTTATTATGCTGAACTATATGATTATTCACTTTTGTTATCTCTGGTGCATATTCTTTTCATCTGTTTTTTTTTTTAATTATTATAAGCAGTATTAGGGAACTTTGTGTCAGCTCTCAACAAGTTCATTGCTGATCGGTATTCATCTAGTTATTCAGTTTCTGAGTATCACGTCTACGAGTTTTGCAAGGTATCATTTGTTGCCTGCTCTGGCAATTCTGTACACATTCATTTCAAGTACTTAAACCCTGGAATTATTTATAGTTTTAAATTAACATCAATTGAGTACAATTTGCATGTTCTTCCATATGCTCTTTTTTTTGTTCCCTATATTCACCCGCGTTGTTTCTTTTAAAATATAAATATGATGTTGCACTGAAATTATAATGTAGCATTGTTTCTTTTCAACACTAGTATTGCGTGAATTCCTACCTCCGATATCAGGATTATTTGTGGGTACTTCATTTTGCTTTGGCGTTAATCTTCCAATTAGTGTCATGTAATCTACCATTGTATGCTTGGGTTTCTTATAATTTGGGGTGATCTGATCTCTCTCTTTCAGTTCCTTGTCGTATCAATTTCCCAACAGCCAATTTTCCCAACATATATTGGGTAGGGAATTCTTCTTTGCACGAGAGGGATCATTATTTTGATTGTACCCTTCAGTGCTATTAAAATAAGAAGTCACTGATGAAATTGTGTCTTCTTCTATGGCATTTAATCCATATGTTACCATGAACTTGTGCATTTTCCTGATTTCCTACGTGGACTCTGATGCACTCTTCATTTTTGTTTCAGATATGGAACTGTTCACGTGACGAAGGTATTATGCTATGAACAGTTTTTGCTACTCCATTTCTTATGAAAACTTGTGGATAAGAACATTTTTTCCTTCCCATAAATTTTTGCCAAGGTCCATGTATCATCTCTTGAGATCAGATCCCGTGTAAATCCGATTCTTAAGTGACTCATTCTGTTAGTTTTGGTTTCTAGATTGGCAATTTTTTGTTGAAGCAAGCCTAAATTCCGAGGCTTATCATACATTGCAGTCCTGATATGGCTAGTGAAATTTTTTTATGCTTCATGATGACTAATGCAGTTGTTTTCTGCAGCTGATATCCGTGTGCATGAGTTTTTTAAGACACCATATTTCAAGACAGGGATCCACCCTCTCCCAGGTGCTCAGAAGGCTATTCAGAAGTTATCAAGATTCTGTAGCCTATCAGTTGTAACGTATGTTTTTGGCATTGGACATTGTTCAAGCTGTCAAGGACTCTTGTCAGTATCAACTAACTTGTGCTTTTATTCTATCTTGATGTTTAGATCACGACAGAATGTGATTAAGGATCACACAATTCAGTGGATTGAGAAAAATTTTCCTGGATTGTTTCATGAGATTCACTTTGGTAACCACTTCGCTCTTGATGGAGTTTCAAGACCAAAGTCAGAGATTTGTAGGTATACCCTTTAATCCCTTCACTTTTTCTTACCCCAAGATTTGGATCCTTCCTTTAGCTGAAGCTGGAGATATCCAAGAGATTCTAAACAGGAAAATATCCGAATTCTCTTCTTCCCGTCTCAAGACGGAAGTGTTTATGATGTCCTACTTCGTAATTTCCTGTTGTACTGCCATTGACAGATCTCTAAATGCTAAAGTTCTTATTGATGATAACCCAAGATATGCGCTAGAATGTGCCGAAGCTGGAATTAGAGTTTTACTTTTTGATTATGAAAATTCATATCCTTGGGCCAAGAATGAGTCTGTTGATCAGCACCCCTTGGTGACCAAGGTCAAGAACTGGGGAGAAGTGGAACAACAATTGCTGTCATTGATATCTTCATAATAACATAAAATTCCTAAAGCAAGGACTTGTGGAGACCAATTCTGTGTGAAGTGCTGGACTAATTCTTGCCTGATATATAGCAGCCTAAAATATACCCCAATTAGAGGGTTATGGCCATAGCATAGGTTGAGGTTGAATAACTATAAATGATGAGATTGTATTCTTTTTCCCATTTTGAACAACAATGAAGAGTGAAACAGGTAGTTGTTCATTATAGTGGAAATTCTCATTACCTTACGATATGGATAACTAGGGAAGCCTTGAATGCAGAAGTGAACTTTCAAGTATAGGGTACTACTATAATTAAGGTTCCATGTTGACCATAAAATTGTAAGAGATAGTATGTTGGATAATGGTGATAAATGGAATAATACGCATTTGTCTTCATTAAAATCTTGGCTCTCTTCTACGTATCCCATATTATCTTTTTGGGATACAACCAACCATGTTCCTTTTGAAGTGGGTATTGCAGCATTGTGGTATGTTCACGTGGCTGACTCCATGCATGACTTGTTCTTTTGTACAAGTTCATTTACTTACGGAAATTATTTTAGTTCTGACCAAATACATCTTATACCTTAATCCGTGTAATGACTTTGAAATCCGTATCAAGAATGCATAAGCTATAAATGTTCAATTAATTTTGCTGCTGTTGAAATGAGAATCTGCTTGTACAATGCTTTTTTTTTCTTCCAGTTAGGCTCAGAAGCTGGTTTACATAGTTCATTTCTGACATTTGTTTTATACAATGGCAGTGCTAATAGCTGTTATGCCAGAAATGCAGTGATTATTATAGTTGAAGTTATTTACATCGTAAATTGAACAGTATATGATGAGTCCTTTTATATAAAAAGAGTGACATTAGAACCCATCAAACACCAACTCCAGATATTACTCGTTCTTCTCAATCAAGTTGATGCCGTAAGCTTCTATAGTATCCAGCGCTGTAAAGGTCACAAACAAGCATTATAAGTGTTAACATCTGCAATGTATGGCGTTAGAATTTTTATTTCTATTTTTATTCTTTTTTCCATCTTACCTGATGCAAAATCCTTCTCAAAAGAGAATAATGAAAAAGAAGTGAATACAAGAAAAAAATTTATTTAGTCCATTAAAAAGGATTGCCTAATTATTGATTGTTGCAATTGGTGGCTGGTTTTGCTGATAACTATGCTGGTGGTTGAAGTTGTCCTTACGTGCAACATTTATATGTATGCCAGAGGAAAATAAAAAAGAAAAAGAAAAGAAATTATCATCCGGTCACCTGGAATGTATACTTCAGGTTCCAAAGGCCTTAAGACACCTCTAGTCTGAATTTTCTTTGTCAGTAGAAGCTGCAAAAACCATATATAATTAACTCACCAACAACGTTTATTTTAGTAACATGAAAGACCAAGAATGAAGCGGAGAGTACCAGCGCTCCAATTGCTACCGGAATACCAACAGTAAGGGCCATGGCACTTGTTGTTTTGCCATTGACAGTCTTACCAAATTCAAGCAAAGTTGCTCTGTGTTTCTTGGTAATTTGACTCTCCGGGTATTCTACCTCCACTTCATGGTATAAAAGCACCATATCCTGATTACAAATCAGATATTAATGTCTATGGTTATTTGCCGATGCATTTATTCATGTTGGAAAAATCGTATACTGGAAACTTTAACTCTCGGTAAACGACACTTGGTTCTTCTTAATGGCAGATGAACTTGGTAGACTCAAATGGCGGAAATACGAACTAACAGAAGTATACCTTCTCTGTACCGGCATAGGATAACCTCTCTTCCATGCGGAAACATGCAACGTCAAATGCACTTTGGCAGGAAGTTGGGATTTCTTCTTGCTCAAGAAGTCCTAAGGATCTATATCCAAGAAGATAGGTGAAAATGAAAATATTCCAAATGAAAAGATAAATAGAGGTATAAAAAACTTACATGAGTGTTTTTGCTGTATTCACTGCAGTACTTTGTTCTTTGCAATGTCCTAGTGTTAATATCCTTTCAATAATTTCCTTCTCTCCTATCATTGGTTCTTCTGGATCTTCACTTGCAACATCTAGAAGTTTGAGCAAGAATTTTCTGAAAGTTGGTCTCTTTTCATTCTTCAACAAGGGATGAGTTTCATTATTAAAGAAACCAATCCTAGAGAGTGTTCCCATGATCTGGCTGAAACCTGTACTTCAAGCTACCATAAATAAGTTCCAGAAAGACGAGCGAACAATTTACATGCTTAAAACACTGAAAGCAAATTGGTTAATTTCATTTTGGAGACAGGACTGGTTCACCAAAAACTTGTTAATGCAGTTTAAACACATTTTTTATCGAAACATCAAACATATATAAACCATGCCTTCATAGCGGAGGGTTCCACGGAAAATGGTGGATGCTTCAGATCCTATGCCATATAAATCCCCATAAAGTAGAGAGTTACGATTTGGGAGACATTCCAAAGCAAAAGCAGGAAAGTCAGCTATCCTTATTCTTGTAGCTGAATCATAAATACTGTCCCCTGTTCCCCAAACAAAGCAGATGAAATCTTTATCAGCTAGGCTTCTTGAGGGATATTTCCAAGCATGTTGTTATTTGTCATGCATGAATACAGATTACAAAATCATTTGAAGACAGAAAGAAAAATGAAGATAGAAAATACATCCTGTTTGTTGCTTTCTTGAAATTCTAACCCAACTTACTAAAATCTTACCATCAATGTGTATAGTTTCACCACAGTATTTGTAGGTTGCAGGATTTCTCCCAGCTCGGATAGCCCCTACAGGACTCCAACTGACATAATTGATAATCAGTGAGTTCTTATGGCAACAATCATAAAATATTTCAACTACATTAAGAAGAGCAAGTTGTACTGCCGAGTTGAAAGCAAATACAAAAGTAGGATAGATTTAGAAGAACTTTTCTTTTTGGAAACATAGACTAACAGATACATGCCTCTTCTTGATCAAATCTAATTGAATCCATAATTGGTCATGTAAGTATTTACTCGAAAAGAGAGAATTCCCCAATAACATTTTTCCACAACAACCATGTTATGAAGCTATTGATTAATAAGCCGTCTTTCTCAAGTCATTAATGCAACAAACTAACATGTTCTTTTGACTAATTGTTTATCAAACCAGCCAGCTCTGAAAATACCAAAAATGTAGTTTTTATTTCTAAACCATGATGGTAAAAGACATTAAAAAATGTACCTAAATTTATATGCTAATGGATTGTTAGCAGCATCAGGAGATGGAAGTCCACCACAGTGAGAAATGAAAGACTTAATTTTCCCCTTCCGCATATGTGCTTCATTGATCATTTTCATTGCCATCATGTGATCTGGATCACCAGCCATATAATAAGAAATTCTGCGTATAGCTAGAGATATTTTCAAGCATCTAGAATTTTCAGTAACTTGTTGTTTCGGCCAATGAGTTAAGACAAAAACAAGTGAACAATTAGTTGTGAAGGGATGATTTTTTATGACATGCAATCTAGACGAAGCATTTATAATGACTTCTCTTGCAATCTTCTCAGGAAATAAGCTTATACAATAACTAAATTGGTGCAATGCCATGATCATAAATTCAAGGAATATTTCTCTCACAAGTGAAAACAAAAATCTAAACACTGTTATTTATACCATGTATATCAACATAAATGCACTAGCTTACAACTTCAATTATCAGAACAGATCTAACCTATTCCTGGATCCAATCCCATTTCCCCCAGGATAGTAATACCAGCATCTTTAGCCTTATCATTTAGCATTGACATTGAGCTATCAACATAGCTAGCAGTGACAAGATGCTTCTTCAGCTGCATCAAAAGACACATTAATTTACTTAGGTGGAAGCCTAGAACAAGGAGAGAATAATTATTTGCTAGTACTACACTTAAGAGGATTAACACAAAAAATAAACGTTTCTTCTAGATTCCGCCCAGAGACTTGTGTATAAAGCAATGGATCACAGTGGAAAAGATTTCCTAACATTACTTCTATTGTTGCCTTATCATCTGTTATACGCATGCTTTATCCAAAAGCTGCATAGTTTTATTTCTTTCTTCTGAAAACAATACATAGTATTCCAGTTCAATCTTGAATAGTTAACATAAAATACTGTAAATCACCTCAATGCAAGCATTTGCAACATTAATGTGACAACTAGCAGGGAGCAAGCTTATAACAACATCAACCTGCAGACATATATAAAGAAAAAATGTCAAGGTTAATCCGCCATCAAATACCCCCAAGAACACAAAATAGATATCGATGTGTAAAATCCTAAAATCCTAGTCTTCATTGACACATCAGAAAGCAATATTTAGAAATCTAAAGCTGCTTTTTCCAGCCAACTGCCATTTCAATCTCTTGTAAGAATCTCTCTTAAAGAATCAATTAAGATAACTGCATAATTATTTCCAAAATGACAATTATACCTGTGAAACATACTTATAAAGATTTTCATGATCCATCACATCAAGCTGAACTCCTCTTACATTTGGGATGCCTTTAACAATCTGCACTGATATTCTGATATCAGATCAACTATTCTTATGCAAAAACCAGTTCGGCTTCAATAATAGAACTAATGCAAAGGTAAATATTTTAGTAGGAAATAAAAAGAAAAGAACCTGTTCTGCATCCTTCAGGTAGAGAGATCCGAGAATGACTTCAACTTCAGTTAGATCCTCAAAATCATCTTCAAGCAATGTCTTATACCATTGGCTGGATGAAATCCTTCCAATTGATGATAACACTTCGGCAGCTGGTTGACAGACCCTACCAGCACCAAGAATTAAAACTGCTGACTTCTTTTTTGAGTCAGGCACCTTATTTATGCCATTCTCTTTGACTTCACCTAGCCTAAGTGAAATTTTGCTTGGATCTTGATTTAAAAATCCATGATCTTCATTAGGATTAGCAAGAGATGTTAGAGAATCAATTATTTGATCCAGAACAGCCTTATCATCTGCTCCAACCTGTTGAAAACCAATCACATTAATGCATCATTAATCAATACAGTTGACTAGTTTTACGTAACAATGATAAGCCAAATGATATTTTCACCCAAAAAAGGCTACTCCAGGCATCGGCCTCTGGCCTTACTAGGTCCGCAACGGCCATGCCAATGACACAGAAAGAGGCATAGCAAAAGTCTAGAGAAATTAGACAGATTAAAATTTCAGTGATTCCATTTAGACTCGATGAGTGAAAAAACTAGATTTTCTTACAGAAGAAATGAAATTACTCAGTACTACACTTCATAAAAAAGAAGGGGATATGTGAACTAAAGTACTAAACATATTTCGGTTTTTGAAATAGACAACCACTTACTTCAAGTTCTGAGGATGATATGTCATCAGCACACTGACCAACATGGCATTTAACTAAGTGGAAGGAGCCTCCTGCAGCTTCAATAGTATCTAAGGCCTCATTTATCAGAAATTTATCAAATAGGTGACCAGTCAGAGATATCTGCCAGTTACATTCAGTGTTCTTGATCAGACTATCAACTGCACACAGTAATATGGGAATGTACAACAAATGAATAGTAAAATGAAGCTCAGGAACAGACCAATATATTGTATCTCCTTTTCCTAGATAAAGAATCTGCTAGGTTGTCTGATACTTCCCTACAAGTCAAAAGACAGTGTATACATTAACTAAAAATAAAAATAAAATGGGGGCAAAAACCCAATCAAGTGATTGGAAAGGATAATTTTTACAAGCTTAAAGAAACACGAAAGAGAATGAAATATAGATCAGACACATACTCTGGTGATTCAGATTTCCGCATGCGGGGTATATATTCAAATAAAGGGGTTAGGGCACCTCCATATGCTATGCAAGCTCTCCTTAGGTGAGCTGGCAGGCTTGTAATGTCTGAAGTAGAAGCCAAATTTATGACAAATCGGGACAGTATGTTTCCAAAATGTTGGGAAGCCTAACCATAATGGAAACGCATATTCAATCATTTCTTGAACTAAAGTAATCTTTATTGAATGAAATAAGGGAATTAGAAAATGAGAAGGCATCCACCTCTACTGCGAATTCTGTTGGAAGAATGTCAACAGCTAAACATAACACACCATTCCCCTCCAAGTCATCATCATGGTAGGAATTCTTTAGGGGATCATATCTAACAACAATGTTAAACAGAGAAATTTAGAAAACAAATGCAACTTGTAAATGTTTGGAGTTGACTTGAGTTTGGGAGGTGTATTGCAGCTATAAGACAGAAATATGATGCTTTACATTCCAGAATAGAAAGGTTACTTTGACAAAGAACCTTTGGTTCTTTTCTGCTTTTTGGTAGTCTTTTCTGTTTTTAGCTTATTTTCTGGAACAGAAGAAAAATTCATGAAATGAATTTCATGAACATTATGACAACTCTGCAAAGTGCTCAACAATTAAATCTTGAGTGACTCTAAAGCATAACTATTATCACTTTCAAACACATATTCCATGGCAAATACTAGTATATGAAAATAAAATAAGTGACTTGCCTAAACTAGTGGGATGATTCAAATTTTTAACAAAAGTATACCTGAAGAAGGGTGAATCAATTGAGGTAGTTCGGTTAACAAACTCTAATGAGCCCCCTATATCACACGTTATGTCTGCTATTCCAACAAGTGGGCACCCCTTTCTTACTAAATCTTTAGTCTGTTCAGTGCTCAACAAACGGGGAAATCTCTGCTCCCAATACATGCAGTTGACTAAGATAGGTAAATGTGAGTAATAGTGCTTCTTAAGAAAAATCAGTTCATCAACAAGCATTTGACGCCAAATATGGGTGGTAAGCATGATGGGACCTACCAATAACAGATGCATATGGTGCTACTTTTTCATGGAAAATTGGATTGTAATGTTCAGGATGTGCATAGTAGTCTGCCTGAAATAATCAAATAAGGAAAGGAGTAAAGGACACTAGATAAATATCTCAACCCCTGTTTTTAACATATAAAGATCAGTGTTGTTAAATCAACTAAATAAGATTGAGAAGGTACAATAAAAATCAACAGAACAGTTAAAATAAATAAATAAGATAAGATAAAATTGTTACATTTACATTAAGCTAAAAAATAGAATCTAGGGATACTAATGCGGATTGCAGAGTATGAATGAAAAGAAATTAATATCGAATTCCAGAATTCATACTCGAGCAACTAACTCACCTTGTCAAACACTTTAGTTGGATCTTTGGGCTCAACAATGTCTTTGGCAGTCACAATACAGCCATAAACTTGGAAAACTCTTTTTGATGGATGGTGCAAGTGATCAGCATCCTAAAAAAGAATGTGCATGTGAGACAGCACCGAACTTATGTTACGCATGTGAAAAGCAACATGAAAAATGACAACATTCTATCTATTTACTGATCTAATCAAATTGATATATGAGGATGAATGCTATCATACCAATTTCTAAGCTCAAACATTATAAACTTTAATACCATATTGAAATTCTGTTTAAATTATAGGGATTGGATGGAAAGGGTAAAAGTGGAAAGGAAATAATATCTTTTTCAGTGAAAAGGCAACGAATAATCAGCAAGCTGTGAAATGAAACACTGAACTACTACTCCTATTTGTGACTATAAGGAAAACTTACCGCTTCATGTAGGTTGCTTAGTTTACTTGGATCTACGAAGGTATGAGGAAGAAGCTTAAATATCTCCTGTGCTCCCAAACAAACTACAGAAAAGAAAGAGTTGAATAGTCAATATAAGTCACATTTCCAAATTAGTTAGGTACAAGTAGGCAAGACTTTTAAGAAATCATTAGTCCATTTATACACAGAGAAACATAATTAACATTTTGCATCATGTATGCTTATGAGAGGATAAGCCAAAATGCAAGGGCGGAGTATCATTTCAACTTAGGAGCTGTACCATTTCCTGAACCAGTGAATACAAAAACTAGGGGACAGATTCCCAGTGGCAATCCCTGGGTTGCAATTTCTTCACCAATAGAAATCACAGCAGCCTTAGCAGCAGCCAATGAAGGGTACATGTAGGATGATCCCAATGATAAGAAAGGTGTTGAGTATCCAAGACTCAAGAACCCTGAGATATAAGAACAGAACAGACAATATGATATTAAGTTCACTAGGTGAAGACATTGAATTTGTAAATACTAGAATTGAAGTGTTAGGATTAGAAGAGACATACGCTGTCCTAATCCGCGTAAGAAGTCAATCATTCCAGCCCTACCAGCGAAATTCCCAAATGCGAGTAACCTCTTCCCGTTATCCCCAGTAATTAACTCATAGTCATATAAGGATGCTCTCTCAGTTAGGATCTACAACAATTGTTTTTTTTTTTGGGTGGGGAGACAACAAAAATAAGTCATAAGTACTAGAAAGAAAACCACCGCCACAAAATTATGCAATTCAGAGTCACATTCAACTTGAAGAATTAGATATCATAATATACCTTGTCCAGCAAAGGCATGTTTTCTTTCTGTGCTTTATGGGTATGGGAGAAGAAGGCATAAGCTCTGTCGGGTAAAATCATCTCTAGCTGCACAAAAAACACATTCCAAAATTACAGCACATCATTCTTATCAGTATCTGAATCTTATTACTAATAATCCAGCTCGAAGTTCGTGGTTGCCCCTCTCACCATGATTTTTTCATATCTTTTCCAAGACCAGATCGAAGAGATCTAACGAGGCCTTAATCTTTTAGATCAACTCAATGTTGATAATGACAAGTTTATAGCACATGCAAAACAATAATTAGAAAATAATGCAAGTTGAATTTGACCTTAGGTTGCTTGATGCCAAGGATGAGACCACATTGTGACAAATCATGTGAAATCTCACAGCCAACTTCTTCATACAGAGCATCATGGTGGATTCTCTTTGTGCTTGGCTGCACGATGATTCGAGACACACCACCACCGCCATGAAGTAATCTTGCACAGTGTGTTGGAGTCAACGGTGCCCTTCTCTCCCATTTGTTCACGGACTCAGCTAGGATCCCAACAACACCGTTCCCAAGCATTCTCCTTTCAAAGATCCTTCTACCTGCAATATAATCGTATCATAGGTCAAATTCAATTGTGAATTATTCCAACCCAACAACAACAAATATTCATTCCCAGCAGCATTAATTAACTCAAACACAGTAACTACCACCACCTTAACAAAAAATAAAATTCAAACTTCAACTAAGATGACAGAAAGAAGAGGAAGCGATCATATAACAGAGAAGCGAAGAGAGAACTAGAATGGATAACAGAATGAAGGACACGTACGTTTCACTGCAGTTCAGTTCCTTCTTTCTGTTTCCTACGAATGAATCAGTTGCTCTGGAAATTGTGTATATATATGTCAGCTTAGTTCAATCTTAATTATATTAAATAATACTATATTATCAAATCAAAATAGTTGAAAATTGGGAAATTTGGTCTACAAACGTGAACGATGAGGTGGTAAGATAAGTGCTCATAACATTGGCATGGCACTGATCAAAAGGAAAAGGAAAAGGAAAACGACAAGGCCGTGGTGGAACCCAATTGAAAGCGAAATGAGGTATCGATATTCCATCAAGATTCATATTATTCATAGTACTTGAAATGAAATAAAATAAAATAAAATATCAAAACTCAATAAAAATCAGGTTAATTTTTTTATATAAAAAAATATGAGCATTTTTTTAAAAATAAAATTATTTAATATAATTACAAGTTGATAAATTTTATAGGTAAAAAGTTAATATATGCAGATGATATGTATTATTATTATGATAATAGATAAAATGCATGTTGCATATGTGTCAATATTTTGATCCATATCTAAGGTACGTGTTAAACACATTTTTTACACGTCTATAATATTATAATACGTTTTAAATATTAATATTTAACTAAAATATTATTTTTATTTTTATATTAAAAATAATTTTCATAAAAATCACTTATTTTCATAGACATCTAATAAACTAAATTTATCTATTCAACATTTTAACCCGATTCGTTAAAGTCCATAATCAATTGAAAATCCAAAGCAAATTAAATTATTCTAAACAGAAAATAATAAAATATGGTATGTTGAAAATTTTGTGACGATGCTTAATTAATTGAGATAAAATTTAGTGTAAAAAGTACTTATAATCCATAAATAACTGTCAACAAATAGAAAACGAAAAAGAAGGAAGGAAAATATAGAAGGACTTCTTATGAAATTATAATAAATAATAGAATAATTTATTTTTTTTATTTCTTGTAAAAGAAATAAAAATACAATAATCGTAGAGTTTTATCTAATTTAAATTAATTAAATATTAATTCACTCTTTTATTAAATAAATATTGAATATTTGAATTTTATCATATACAATATTATATTGACTAATAATAACTTTTTAAATAAAATTTAAATTTATGATAAATTAATTTTAAATATGTATGATTTTGAAGTATATATGGTGGAAAATAAAAAAATATAAATAATATTTTATATATAAAAAGAATACATGAAATATATGTTTATGAATTTGACATAAATAAAATTAAGTTAATATATAATTACTCGAAAATGAAATAGTACACGTAACGTAACTATGATTTCACATGAGTTGTCAAATGGGATAAGGGTTGTGGTGCTATCTGCCTCCTTTTTAGGGACGGATATAGTGTCGTGACGTGCTTCATTCAGAAAGTTGCATGCCGTGTTGTTATAAGTTATACACACGCACATGTGATGGACTCTTACTTCGTTCTCATCTCGAAATTATGTTAATTATCCAACTAAAAATTGAGTAACAATCAACGATTACACCCTTTTGTA
>NC_029772.3:87692238-87692894 GCF_000817695.3 Arachis duranensis
TTATTTATTTTATTTAATTAATTTAAATACTTTAATTATTTATTTAAATTAAAATAAATATTAAATTATTTAGTATTTTATTTGACTACATTAATTATATTAATTATTTTATTTGACTAAAATAAATGAATGAATTTTGTTTTAATTTTTTGTTCGTCTTATGTATTTTTTATTAATAATTTATAAAAGTATTATAATTAATTATTTATTTGATTCGATTGAGATAAATATCAAATTAGTAATATTTTGTTTGACTATATTAATTATAACTAATTAATTACATGAATTATTTGATCCGATTAGAATAAATGAATTGATTTTGTTTTAATTTATATTTATTTTTTATATATTTTAATTAATAATTTTTAAAAGTATTATTTACATAAAATATTTATAAGACATTATTTACTTAATTTACGTTATTAAATCAATATGGAGACATCAAAGAGATTTAAAGTTATGGGCCATCTAATGTGAATTCGATCTCCATTAATTTTATTATACATATAATAATTTTTAATTACATACTATAATATATAAAGTTAGTTGAATTAGGTTAGACTTAAATGTATACCCGACTCTATCTGCAATTCAATCTGTTCTACTATCAACCAATCTATTGCGGATTGAATTGCCAACTCTACCCAACTAAATTG
>NC_029772.3:87692937-87706960 GCF_000817695.3 Arachis duranensis
AAAAAAAAAGACTCCAGCCCACACACACAAAACTACAAGGGGGTACATCGCATATCCAAAAAAATATAGGGGGCTAAATCGCAAAATACCCGTATCCAACTCAGTCATTTACAAATTTACATCTTTTTATTGACAATGGAATATATTAAATAATATGTTTAGACAAAAACATAATTAATGATGAAGAAAGCAGAAAAGGGAGAAAAGAAAAAAAAAAACCTGCGAAACAGGGGCATATCTCCCGGGAGAATATCCTATTATGGTACTATAATACTAAAAATAGATAGTCTCCTAAGATAATTTTTTATTTTTTCTTTATTATTGATAACATGTATCTGTGCTTGTGTGTACATATTAGAGAATATTTATAAAATCATCTTTAAAAAATATTTTGATCTTTATTTTCGTTCTTAAAATATAAATTTAACTAAAATTATCTTCAAAAAATTTAAAATTAATTATGTTAGTCTTTCTGTCTATTCTGTCACTAATAACATTAATTTTACTGATGTGGCACATTAATTTTTTTGTCTTTTTGGTTATGGACTGTTAAACCCAAAAAACAGAAACAGAACTCTAACTACCCAGAATTCAATCCAACCGTACCCGTCCCGAAAATCTCTCCTCAATTCGTCTGAATAGTTTCGAGCCTCCATTTTTGTCTCGCTGCAACACAAACTCCTGCAATGGTTGCTCTTCAAGTATTCCTTCATAATCTTCAATTGGCAAGCCATCACATCTTTGAGCTATTCTCCAATGCATTCGATAGCAGGTATTATGTCGTTTGCTTCAATCCCCTCTTAACCGAGAATTCAGGTGAAGAATTTTGGGATGATCTTCTTCTTTAACTGACTTTAATCCTTGTAACTCAACCATGAACTGTGAATAATATTTTTGTTGTTATGCCAGAAAATTGTTACAGCGAAATCCTTTTTTTTGTTGACTATAAGTGCAAGCGATTGAAATATTGGGCCAAATTTTTTTGTGGGTAGCATTTCGGACTATGAAAAATTTGAGAAAAATATAATTCTCTGGACGGTGGCACTGATTTGGACATTTCCAGAAAGTGATAGGGTCACTTTCATTAAAGATTAGGCATAAATTCATGTCTTTAATTTTTATTAAGTTTTTTACTTTAAAATTAAATATTAATTATTTATTTTTGACAATTAGACACTAAAATTTTAAGTATCAATGTATCATAATAAACACCTAAATTCATAATATCACTGGATAAGAGGATGAGTTGTTTAATCGTACATCTGGTTTTTATGGAGAAGAACCCATATTTTGCAGTGTGTCATCATTATATGCATAAAATCTTTTTCTAACCATCATAGTTGTCGCAAACATAACCCCTATCCCATACAATTTTTTTTTTGGTAGAGTAAGTGAAGGTTGTGGTAGGCTTAGAGAAGGGGGGTTGAATCTATGCCTTCCTTTTAAGTTGTTGTTATGACCCTTTTAAACAAGATTACAATTCTGATTCTGTTTGAACTCAGCAGCGAAAATTTATGAGACAATTTATTTTTGTCTCATGAATATCAGAAAACAGAACTTAGCAGAAAAGAGAAAAGTGAACACCAGCATGTATCCTGGTTCGGTTGCCTTGTGCTATGCAACCTACATTCAGTCTTCTCCACAATTATGGAAGAATTTCACTATAGTTATCAGTATTACATGCACCAATTTCACACTCAAGTTCTAACCTAACTTGACATTGGCTATGCTAACTCCTAACTATTCACTTTTAGTGCTAACCCAACTAAGAAAGGGATACTAAACAGGTACAGGATACAAGACACTTAACCAACCTAAAGAAATCAGAAAATAACTCTAGGCTTTTCTCTCAAGTGTATCACTCAACCTTTTTCCACTCATGGCTTCTACTTGAGCTTTCTCACAATTCCTTTTCTCACAAGAAATTACAGAAAGATAAACTTAGAAAAGTACATTACAATCAGTAAAAACATGAAGGAGATTGAATTTATCAGCAGCCTCTTAGCTATGTGCAAACCAGATTCGTAAACCTCAGATGCAGTTCTTCAGTATTGGCCGAATGCTTCTTTGAAAGAAAGCATTATCCAAGTAGATGAACTTCTTAACAGAATATTGTTCTCTATCTCTGGTTTTCTCTCCTTCTTTTCTGAATGAGCAAGAAGTCTTCTTTTATTCTCCTTGCATGTTGCTGGGACCTTCTCCCAAGGTCAACATTTTGAGCCTTGAGCTTCACCAACCACAGATTCACTTTTTCTCAATAATCCTCAAAATAGAAACTCTCCTTCTGACTTCCTCATCTTGGCCGAAAGCCATAAAACATCAACCATAGAAATCTTCCAATGGTCAACTTGATCTGAGCCCTTGAAAACCAACTTGGTTCCCAAGTCTTGTTTAAGACCGTAGATACATACCAGGGAAGAACAGAAATCCTCTTTCCCATGTATCACATTTCGGATAGAGCAGAGAGTTGGGAAGAAGAGATGAGACCGAGTTGCATGTATGAGGAAAAGATTTACCTATAACCTAAGCTTGATTTGGTTTGGATTTGTTGAGATGACTTCTGCCTTTCAAGCTTAGTTTCTCTTTCTTGCTTCTTTGGTGACTATCTTGGTGAAGAAGCTCTTTCTCTCTTTCTCTTTCTTACTTTTCTGAAACTGATTTGACTTGGTCAGAGAGAGAGATGAAGCGTTGCTTTTGGTTAATCAAAAGAGAGGGATTTGCTTTTCTGAAACCAGATCGGGCTTGGATCGGGTATTGGTATGCTTGGCCCGATTTAATTTCTTTGGCTTCTTTCTTTACTTTTTCTTGGGCTCTTAATTTTGCTTTCAGCCCAATAACCTTGCTGATTGCTTTTTATTCCATTTGGGCTATTGAAATTTGGCCTGCAACAATAAACAATTTGTTAATAAGTAGATATAAATAATCAACACTAATTATTTATTTTGCCCAAAAATAATGTTTGTCATCACTAATTTATTTGGTTAATTTCTTACCTCAATAGTAAGAGATTTAGAATTTTATAACATCATAGATAGATAGCATTTTGAGTGATACAGTATGGTTCAATCCTAACTCTCCTCCTCTATACTAGTTGCATTTTCAACGATCGTAAACCAAACTGCATAGTTGGGTAAACTTAGAATAGCGGCTCCACTTGTATGTTAGAATTATTTTCGGACGAGACACTTTTGTCTCTAACTAAAATTAATTACTTAGTTGGTCTCTAACAATAAATTCCATCAGTCTCTTAGGTTATCTTTGCCCATTTTGTTCTATCGACTCCTAATGGAACTATCCTACATGTCGCCTTAACTTTTTCTGTCAGATGTTAAATGTCACGTGGACAAAAGGGACAAAATGGTCCATGCTACCTTTGTGCGGAAACGACACTGTTCTCCCTCAATTTTCATTATATCTAACATACCCTAACATTCATTCTCTCCTTCTTCACCTTCACACTCTTATTCTCCGTCTTCTCTTTCCTCCTCCTTATCTCTAGGATCAAACCATGGTATAACTGACACACGTATTGCACCTACCTCAATATGTCATGGACCACACACTTCTTAAATCTCTGGGACTGGTACACCCACCTCCTCTGTATTTCACCCATCGAAACCATTCACCTTTACGTCGTCGATAACACCATCACCTCCAATCCCAACAACGTCCACTACATCCTCAAAACCAAGTTCCACAACTACCCCAAGGTCTCCTCGAAGACCTTCTCGACAACATAATCTTCAACTCCGATGGCCATTCCTTGCGCTTCCATTGCAATATGGCCAGCCTCGAGCTCAGCAGCATCACCATTTGCTTCTACACCCTCGATAACGTCAATCAAAAGACCCAAATTAGGTTAATTCCTCTCCTCTAATTGATTTTTGGAAAGTAAGATAGATTGTTGGACATTCATGACATCTAGAGAAGATTCTCCTTCGATATCCTATACAAATTCTCATTTGGAATAGATCTAGAGTGCCTCATTCCTTCTCTCTTGGAGTGCAAGCTGTCAGCAGAGCGAGCAATGTTGTTTCGCCGCTTGTATGGAAGCTGAAGGAATTACTAGACATTGGTTCAAAGAAGAAGCTGGAGGAAGTGATAAGAGTGGTGAACAATGTGGCCGTGGAGATGATAAGACAGAGGAGGAGGGGGATGGTGACACCGATGATGGGTCTCAACAAATCAAGCTTGCTATCTAGATCCGTGGGATCTATCGAAGACGGCAAGTACCTGAGAGACATGGTCATCACTTTTGTCAATATGAATTGAGTTGAGAACAAGTTGAGAATTTTTCTTCTTGTGCGCATTAAAGTTGCAGAGTATACATTTTGCAGTTTAAAGTTGCAATGTTAGACTGTTAGGGTTATACATACAAGATATGATGGAAATTGGGAGAGAACGACATTGTTTCTGTATAGTGGGGGCAGAGACCATTTTGTTCTTTGTGTCCATGTGGCATTTAACGTCTGATGAAGAAAGTTAAGGCGATACATAGGACAGTTTCGTTAAAAGTTGATAGAGTAAAGTGGACCAATGACCTAAATGACTCACAAAGTTAATTATTAGTGATTAAAGTATCTCGTCCAAAATTTTTTGGAGACCAAAATAGATAAATACTCTTATTACTAATTATACTAAACATAAATTATACAAATTATGTTATAAATGTACATAATTATTTGTTCTAAATTAAAGAATTAAATTATTATATCATTAATTAATAATTTTCTTCTGATATTAAAATATTATAATTAAATGCATAGACTCTAATAGTTAAGGGGTAAATATGTATGTTAGTCTATTAAACAGAATTTTTAAATTTAATTTTTAGAACAAAACAATATTTTAAAATTTTACTATTGAAAAATAAGAGATTACAACAGATTTTTAGGATAGAATTTTACTATAAAAATACTAATGAATTTTTGACAAATTTTTTGTCGGTAAAAAATTAAAATATTTTTCCAAAAATTTACAAACAGATTTTAAGATCCCTTGATAATTCTGTCGATAAATTTAAAATTTGAATTTGATACTATTACCGATGAAAATTAGGGCTAATTGTTTCAATAAAGACAACCATTCATTTACACAAAATATAAACACTCAAAAACATTTCATCCTTTATTATCGACGCACACTCGTTCTCTCTTTATTCAAATTGAAAATGTGATTTCTCCGTCGCACAAATTTTTTCTGTTGTCCCTCTTGTCGTGTCTGCTCCTTTCACTGCTATTGTCGCACAACTCTTTTCGCAGTTGCTCTTGTCGCATTTTCTTTCTCTACTGCTGCTGTCGTTGCATGAGCTCCCTCTGTTGCCGCTAATTACTAACAAAAGTCTGATAAAAAATTTGACACTAGTTACTATCAAAAAATCTGTCAAAAAACTTATGTTTTTAGCGAAATAAATGAGGTTATTATGGAAAGAAAATTTGTCGATGGCAGAAAAATCTATTGGCAAATTATTAACGAAAAAAATCTGTCAATAAATTATTTTCGACGATGATTTTATCTATTCTATTATATAAAAATCGGATATCTGCATTTAATGATAAAGCTGACGTGGTATGCTTCAGAGAGTGTTTCCCGATTTAATTGTTTTAACTCATTCAATACAATTTATTACACTGACTTAATTATATCAACTAATTGATTTGATTAGATAAATTAATTTGATTAGATATTTAAATATTTCTTTTCTTAATATAATTTATTATAATTTATATTACTTAATTAATTATACTACATTAATTATAATTCGTTATATTAGTAAATTAGTCTTTTCATTTATAAAGTCTAAAATAAACTAAATAAATTGTTATTTATTCTAATTAAATTTATTTATATACTATATATGAATTAACGTTAATTTATAAAATATTGAACTTGTGGATTGTGATAAAAACGCAAATTCCAGAAAAAAACGCATACAATTATAGAAGAATTAAATCTATCCTCTTTATTTATTTTTAACCATTGTTTTAGATTTTAATTTTTTTTAAATCAGTGATAGTGAAATTTTATTGATACTAGATAAAATTATAGAAGAATTTACGAAGGAGTATAAATTGTTGCTCTTTTCAATCAAATCATACCACATACAAAAATAAATTAAATTAAATAAATCGAATTTGCATTTCTATATAAATCAAATTGAATAAATTCGATTTAAACAAATATGTAATAAATTGAATTCATAAGATTTAAATTATATGCAACTCCTGAATAATTATAATGATATGGGTATTTTATATAAAAATTAATACAAAAATAATTTAAATTCTATACAATATTTTTTTTTTGTTTTTATGAGCTATTTCATTAATATATGTAATTTAAAATCCTAATCCCAAATTGCATGCAACCCATATATAATTAATTTTATCATACAATTGATCATATTTTTAATACGTCTTTGCATGTATTTTTGTCTAAATTTTGTATGTTTTTTTATTTGTCTTGTGTTGCAATATTTTTTTTGGAGTCAATAAAAATCAAAGTCTTAAATTTAAAATTATAAAAAATATGATATTATGTTATAAAATTATTTTTTTAATAATTTAAGCTCATAAAAAAGGCATATGAATGGGATCAAGCTATCTTAAATTTGCTGTGTATGATATATGATTTAGAAACAACAATAAAAGGATGAGATGACCACCGATGTATTGAAATATGAGTGGTTCACAAAGATGGCACAAGTTTTAAGCAATCGTGACATGGGACCGATATATATTATTCATATTCTAAATTCTTCCACTTGAAACTCAAAATTCGCAAATAAAAATTAGTATATGAATTTTTTCGAAATAAAATAATAACAATAATAAAAAGTGCTTTTAATTTATTATTAATTAGTCATTAAGCGTTAAATTATCAAATAAAAAAATATTATTAAATGAGAGTAGTTACTGAATGAGATTGATTATTAGGGTGTTGGTGTTTTATATATGCTGCTGTGGCTCACTAAAGTAGGTTACATTATATTTATGACTCTGTAAATAAATTTTTTTATTTCGTTCTAAGAAAAACTTTTGATTTGAAATAAAATAATTTTTTTGATTCTTTTCAACAAATTATATAATATATACACATTAAAATTTTAGCCCAACCCAAAGCCCCAAAATACAATAGCTCTATATAAGAACTCTATAATTACATATAATTATCATATTCAGTATTTGATTATTAGATATTTTTTGAAGATGTTACTGTTGCACATTGTACCACATCTTTATGTAAGTTTTATTTATTTTTTTCATTTCAAATAAATTTTTTAAGTGTCGATTAATCTTCTATTGATTAGTGTTTTCATTTTATTTTGTTCAACTTCTTTGCAATTTTACTTTTTTTACTGTTCACATGTTATAAACTTATTAGCTTAGTAATTGAAAATAAATAATATTTGTATAGTTGTTAAATATTTGAAAAAAATAAGACTATTATGCAATCTCTAAAAGTGTTGTTACTATCCAATACACTATGTTTTATGTAAGTTTCATTTTTTTATCAAATAGATTAAAGTTTGTTAATTTAGATACTAATTTTTATTATTCACTTAATCTAATTATCCAAAAAAATTATTTTATTATTTATAAAATAAATTTAAAAATTACATGTCACGGAGAGAATATGCAGTATTACCTTTTAAAAGTATATTATTATTATTATTATTATTATTATTAAAACATACCACAAAGTTGTATTTAATTTTTAATACGCAATCCAATTTTTAATATTTAAATTTTAAATGACTAAAATTATTTTATATTGAATATTTTGTTCTTAACTAATTTTTTTTTGTTATATGCTGATTAAAAAATGTGATTTATTAATCACTTCTAAATTTAAATTTAAAAATTGTTGTGCATGAGTGTATATTTTTAATTAATTATTTAATAATATATAATATAAAAATTAATTTGCTTAAGACATCTATATTTAAATTGATTTGGCTTATATATATATATATCCTTTTAATTAGATTATTAATTTGTGAATTAAAAGCCACTGTTGATATATTTTACATATTTAAAAATTAAGTTTTTTACTTTTTAAGTAAAAAATGATACCTCTTAAATTAATCAATAAATAATTAGTATTGTAAATTAATGGATATTTAAAATTTAACTTCAAGATAAGTATTAAAATTTGAAAATTTGTATTCATAGCTCATTATATTGTTGCAGAAGAAGTATATTGTAGATAAATGACTTAACAACGATAATGTATCCCACTCCAATCATATAATCCAAGGTTGCGAGGTTAAGACGAAGGATAATTTTGGCAAGAAAACAAAAAAGACTTGATGATAATAAGTCTACTTTTTTTTGCGCTTCTGGTAAGTGTTCTTGTGAAACTTTTTTAATTTCTATTTTTTTATGAGAAATACAGTTTAAACTGTCATCATTGTTGAGAATATTAACTAAGTAGTTTTTGTACTATACATAATTTTTTAAATATTTTAATTTAGTGATTAAAAAAACTGTAAATAACCATTCATCTTTATAATTTTTTTAAATTCTTATTTAATAAGCTATAAATTACATAAAAATTATACAATCTTTAAATCTTCATGTACTATTTAGGGTAATTAATTATTTAATATTATTTAAGATATACTCTTCATAATTTAAAATAATATACTATTTAATCTAAACTAATACATAAAACTTTATACTAATTGAAAAAATATAAAATTTGATGCTTTTCTATAGATCTATTTAACTCGATTTCAATAAATAGAAAATTTAAAATTATATTTAAATTCAGAGTTTTATTTATTATTTAAATTAAATTGTATTTATTTTTAAGTCATGACTAGATATATTTTAAATAATATGATATAGATACTCATTGATTTAGTTTAATAATTTAAAAAATAATTCAATAAAACTAAATCGATACAAAAAAATTTTAACTACGAAAGTATACTACTAAAATTGTATAAAATCAAATACAAGATTAGTTAATTGAATAATTATTGTTTGTGTTTCATTTGTTTTTCTTGATTTAACAGTGTCGAAGAATAACAATAATACAAATTTTGACGTACATAAAAATGTGTATTATATTACTACAAGTCAAAGAATAATATGTCGAGAAACTGGTATCCATCTAATATTCTCAGTTTACAATCCAGTGAAGATAAAGGTGACATTTTTCTCACTGTAATTGATTCATATTTATCTAAATTTAATTTATATCAGTTTAATGACGAAAATTTTCTATATATTTCTCATTACTCATTCATAGGGAAGCAACTATCTATGTATGGTGTACACTATACCTCGCATAGAATTGGACAAGAAAATACTCCTCCTAATTACGTAAGACCTTCTACATCAGAGACAAGATCTAAATCTTTGACTCTACGAACGAATTCCTCATTGACAAGAACTCTACTGTCCGTGTTAACAAATAGTATGTATAATTAATGATTGCCAAATGATTCATACACCAATATTTAATAAAAAGTATACTTCATCAGAAATCATTTATATAACATAGATTTATTACAATTCTAGCATACTTCAGTGTATAAGGACCCGCCAATAATCTAACGAAAGTCGTTCCGCAAAATCAGCTTCCATCACACTGCGGTTCCTACAGATCGTGCCTAACAGAAAGGTAATTTAGAAAAGATGATCATCATTATTATATTCTTTTCTTTCCTATAGTGTCTAACGTTTAATTGAATAAAGTTAAACTTTTTGTAAAGAAGTTCTACTATAATTCGGGTGCAAAAAAGACAATCTTCCTCTGTTATTATTTCGGTGGCTATTAATTTGTCACAACTTTATGAAGATGTAAATTTATCGACAGTTAAGATGCACCCACCAAGCGGTAACACACAAAGTGGCCAAAATGTTGACCCTTTTGTTGATGATGAAGGTAATTTCTCATTATATCAAGAATTTAAGTTTATAGTTTGCAAGAGATATGAATTATTAGTCATACATCAATATATATGTTTGCTTTTTTTATAATTTTTATTTATTGTAGTTTTGAGTGGTTATGATGATTCAATGTTGGATGTGGATATGAAAGATAATTTTATACCATCCTCAGAAATCTTAGACGGTATGTAAAAATTTTATTTGTATGTTTATTTGCATCTTTGTGTACATCATGGACTAAATTGCATCGGTATAACAACTGAGTATCTAAAGAGAGTTCATTCGGCAGATGTTTGGGATATAGAAAATCCTATTTATCAATGTCAACACTGTAAAGCATGGATGTGGTCTGGAGAAAGGCTTGCTAAATCCAAACAGTCGCCCCAACCAAAGTTTTCATTATGTTGTATGGAAGGAAAGATTGAGCTTCCTCTACTTTCTGTGCCTCCTGATGAGCTCATTCAGCTTCATACTGGAGGAGATCAAAGAAGTATTCATTTCCTAAAAAATATAAGTACATTTAATTCAATGTTTTGTTTTACATCAATGGCCGAAAAAATTGACCGTGGGGTGAACAATGGGATTGCTCCTCCAATTTTTAAGCTTGGGGGTCAAAACTACCATAGTATTGGTAGCTTACTTCCTCCTGATAGTTTGCGACCAACATTTGTCCAGCTATATATCTATTACACAGAAAATGAGATTGATAATCAAATAGGTACACTTCGGTCATTTTCATGCAACCAGTCAAATTTTTTAGTTATTTCTTATCTGTGAGAGAAAATAACATAAATTTTATTTTTTTTTTCACAGTTCCAATGAAACTATAAATGAGCGGGATAGTGTGAAAAGGGGTTGCTCCCATGATCACAGGTCGTCACGCTCTCCTCGTTCTTTCTCCGTCATCTTTCCGATCTCGCCTCGCGGTGCGGGTCCCTCTAGGTCAGGCGTAGATGAAGTGGTCATGCCGTCTTCTCGGGTGTTCCTGGTCTTCCCGGCTGCTTTTCGATTCCGATCTTGGGCTGGGAGTGCGCTGGGAGTGGCTTCTGTGAGAGGTTCTTCCCCGACTCTCGGAAGACGGAGAATAGTTGGGATCGAAAATTTGTTGGCGGTGCTCCTGATCTGCCAGCTGGCGCTCCAGGTTCTGCACCCTATGGCGCAGTTCTTGCATTATCCTAGCGCTATCACCGCCAGTTCCCCCAAAGGGGCGTCTTTCTTGTGCTCGTGAAGGTGGCTCGGTACGTTGCGGGGGGGACCTCGCCTGCTCCCGGGAAGAAGCGACGGAGGCTGCCCCCTCAGGGCCCGCTTCACGGCCATGGTCCCCTGGACCCTGTACGATGTCCATTCAGGCGATCCCAACAGACGGCGCCAATGTTCGGTATATCGGGTATCGGACGGTTCGGAGAGATCTTCGGGTTGATAGGTGGGGTGTGGCCTGGAACCGAGTCGTGAGGGTGGAGTTAGAGTAGCCGACGTCCCAAGCTCCTGATGTGGAGGAGGTGTCACCTGTAAAGACACTCCGACGCTCTGAGTGGGCAGGCGAAAAAGGAATAAAGTGGTGTGTGTCGTACATTGGGGGAGGGATATGACCCTTCCCATATATACTGTGTCAGAAGTGGGTCCCGCAAGAGTAGACCCACCTTCCTCGAAGCTTCCTCATACAACTGTAGTGATGAGCTACCAAAGACACGTGTCCAGGTCGGTGGTTGAGCGGCTCGCACCCGACCATTCGGGTCGAGTGGTCTATGGGTCGGGCCGCAACAAGACTCTAGCCATAATCCCAATTTAATTTTGGACAATGTTAGAAGCAAATATATATAATATTAAATTAGAAGAGTAAATTTTAATTTTATATAAATAATATAATAGATATAGAGTATAAATAAATTTATTTGACAAATATAATTATTCATAGTGTAATATTTTTCTATTACATGACATATTTATTATTATATTTCAAATTTAGATTTTTTTTATCTAACATTGTAATGAAAAAAATGGCAAGCAAAAAAATAAAAAAGTATATGAAAATATTTCAAACATAATTACGCTAATTTTTTTTTAGTTTTCAAATATATTATTTATTTTATTTATTTAGAGTAATAACTAATAACTAATAACTAAATTTATTATAGCTATAGTAAAATTATTTTTAAACTATTAGTATTATTAGTAAATTTTTTAAATTATTATCATATTATTAGTATATGTTCATGTTTATCATTTAAAAAATTTATAATTTTCACATAGTCTTTATTTTATTTTTTTTCTATACCTAATGACTATTGACTATGATCCTATCAATAGTATCACCTACAGTAAATTATACGAAGAGAAAGTATGGAAAATAAAGACAAGGATTATAAGGCTATAGAAAGTCTCATTCAAGTTTGACAAGAGCAAGACGGTTTACATAGAAATAATTCTAATAGATGATAAGATTAGTTGATTCATTTACTAAATTTTTTCAAGTAATGCTAAGTTCAATTTATAAAAAGAGTTTAATTTTGATGCACTAACAGTGTAAAGCGTTTTATACAATCATGCAATTACATCTGTTTTTTTGGATGACCATACACCCGGTCAATGTGAAAGGTATTTATTTTTATTGATGTGTCATTACGTAATTGGATGCACGTGTAAAACTATTTTATACCGTCAGTGTATCAAAATTAAAATCTTATAAATATTTGTAGTTCATATTTTAAGTTAATTTTAAAAGTACACCATTTCACAAGTTAAAGACAATTCTTTTTAATAGCTTTTATATTTAATTTATTTTGCAATACGATAATTCATTGTTCAATCAAGAATTTTTTGACAAAAATATTTGAGAATGAATTGGTAGAAAGAAAGATTTATGTCTTCTCAAATTTTGAGATTGAAAAATCAAGCGGAATATATCTTTTGACTGTACAGACGTGTAAAATATCTTTTAAGTTGGAGTCACGTATAGTACATACGGTCGATGATCGTAAAATTTCGAATAATCATTTTAATTTGCTTACCCATGCTGATATATTGAAACAAATAAATGAACGATTTTACTTATTTGGTACGTAAATAATTTATATTAATCCACACAAAATTATTTTTCTTTTGATTTTAAATTTTGTCAAAAATTGTATAATAGCATCATTTTATCGATAACAAAAATTTTAATAGTTTATTTATGAAAATATTTGAAATTGTGTTGTGACTTTTTTTTAAAGTATATCCTTTTATTAATATATTATTGTTAGTTTTATCGTTTAATATAAAATAAATCAATAAATTCTCTTTATTTTATACACGTATGAAGTTATAATTTCTTATATTATTCACTCTTTTGTCTTTAATTTGGTACTTTTAATTCAATTTTTTTCAATTAGATGTTGTTGGATTCTTGACTAGAAGAGAAAAACTTATATCATAGTCAAAAATAGACAGAAGTGACCAGTACATTCTGATTGATCTTATCATGATTTGCTTAATGTAAAATTTTAATATGAATATTTCTTTTGGTAATAATTGTGTTGTGGTGCAAAATTTTTTTCTTTATGTATTACTACTTACTCTCTTAATTCTCGCTTTCATTCAAAAATGAGAAAAAAATAAGATGTACACTATGAGATCAATTTACAATCTAATTACTTGATCATCTGTGTGATCACCAAGCAACCAAATACATAATTTATTCTCTAATTTATAAAATTTAACAAAGACATTGATAAACAGATTGGTTTTGCATTTATTTATATATTTTATTTATTTATGTTATATTTGTAATTATATTATATCTATTTTTATTAATATATTTTTTTAAAAAATACCGTTAGTGTTAGCACATGGTATATTAAATAAATTAAATGATAGAAACACGTAACTATTCAATAAAATACTATAATTTAGACTTACAATATCAATATATTAATAATAAAATGAAAAAAAATATAATATTATATCAAAAAAAATTTAAATCATAATTATAATTGAAATCATAATTTAAATATTTTAAATAGAATAATTTTATTTAGAGATTAATTTAAACATAATTTTTATTCACTTAATAACTACATTCGAGTTAATATATTTAATATTATATTTAAAAAAACACAACCAATGAATAAAATATTATTTAT
>NC_029772.3:87710888-87717630 GCF_000817695.3 Arachis duranensis
TATATATATATATATAACGTGTCTAACAAAAATATAAAATGAGCATGTTGATATTGCACTAGTGTATGAGAGTATGATGAGACTTGCCCTGTATCTCAAATGAGAATTGATCTATATATATAAATATATATCAGGGTTGATTATTAGATGCAATTAATTTCACTAAATCACTTTGTACTTTTGCTAAAAATCGATCGTGTTGTATGATGTATCTGTCGTTTTATGAGCTCTAAGTCCTTTAACTAGAGTTGTAGCCTAGTAGGTAGATTTAATTAGCTGGCCATTCTTTAATTATTTTTTTTTTAATCAATTCATGGACTGAAGGTATTATACCAACAAAATTTAATTGTTCTCTCCAAAAGGCATATCACGAAAACGTACTCTACATGACTGCATGGTTAAACATCAATTCTGTCTTCTTCGGACGGCAGGTTTATTTCTTTCCTGGAATGTGATACATTGTAATTAAGTTTTATATATTAGCATAATGTAAGGTTAAATGTAAAGATCTATAAGGAAAAAAAAAAAAAAAAAGACTAACGGGGAAAGGAAACCCCACATCTACAGACTACCGCTTACTCCGTAGACTAGAAATTGTTAATTATTGTAATGCTACTTGTAATATTTTGAATGACAAAATGAAAACTCGCTTCGTTGCAGCTCCAGGTCATAATTCATCCTTAGTGAGTGTAAGCTCACTGTGGAGAGATTTAATTTTATGATTGTATATACCGACATAAACTTGTACAAAATATTTAGGTACATTGTACACTCAAATGGTTTTTACTAATTTTATTTAGCATAAAATTTTCCAGCGAACGTACTGAGTAATGTGTTGAACTTTTGTTATTATTTAAACAGTGTACTTAAGTATTTTTTAAATATTATTTTTATTTATCTTTTAGAAAATAAAAAAATATAATTTTTTAAATAACTAATATGTAAAAATAAATATTTAAATTAAGTAAATATTAATATATTTTTTAAAAAAAATAAAATCTAAAGACTGAAAATTAAAAATAACTAGTATTTCCGTATTTAAAAAGGTTTTCTATCCTTAAAGCGAGTCAAAGAGACACATGGAAAATGAACGTGGAAAATTACAAATTCACGCCATGCTCCTTTGTCGAACACGGTGGCATCAGAAGCCTTGAGACGCTCACACAAAAATCAAGTTCTTTGCTTTTCTTCCCCTTCTAATTTGCTATTATTGATCATATATATGGTAACAAATTGGAATTTTCTCTGATATTGATGAGAACGAAGGTTGAGACAAAAACAAAAAGGAAAGAGCGGTGCATGTTAATCTCGTGCGCATATTGATTTGATTTGGTAGAAGCTGTAGTAATCATCGATAATACAAGACGCCTCCTCTAGATTTGATTTAGTACACTTTTTTAGTTTTTTTTTTTTTTTTAAAAAGGCTGACAAGCATAATTACCGTCGACACTTGAAATATAGTCACTTCATGATTCCTTTACTTTTGTTTTATACTTTTTGTCTCCGATATTTTTTTTCCTCTGCCTACATTATTTTAACTCAGCTGGTAAAAAATTAATTTGTCACATATATTAAAATTTTATTTAAAAATTTGTTATTAGTTAATAAATTATTGCATGCATAAATTAGAACTCAAATTCCAAAAAGATGAACGAACCTACCACAACCAACTCAAATTAATTTTTCCGGTATAATTATTAATTATCTATTCAAATTACTGATTAATAATTATAATATTTTAATATTGATAAAAATTTAATTATAAAATAAAAAATAATATAAAAAATTAATTAAAAAATATAAAAACATAATTACAAACTAGGTGAAACTCAAGTAATTAAAGCGAAAATATCTTCACTGATTATTAATTCATTATTTTGGAAGAAAAATGTCTTCAAGTTATTCAACCACTTAACTAAATTCTCTTAAAAAATATATTTCACTAATTATTTATTTATTCTGAAAATAAAATTGGTGTCATGTATTATTCCTCCTCTTATAAGTTATAACTTATGGAAAAATATAGATAACTAATAATATTTTTGAACAATGTGTGAACAATGTGAATTAATAGAATTAAAAGAGTAAATTTAATTAGTAGCATTAAATTATAATATAATATACTTATATTTGATTGATAGTTGTCGATGTTATTTAAGATAATCATTGTTCTCCTAACACTCTCCATTACTTATTTATACTAATTGGCCCAACATTCAGCATCTCTTCCGCATTTCTTTCCCTCTCTCCCTTATAAATACTCGCCATCTATATTCTCTCACTACATATCTTACTTCGATCAATTCCCCCTTGCAACAGAGCCACTAATAATAATACTGTAACAAAAGCACAGAGAGCCAAATATGGTTCTTTCTTCAACAAGAAAAGAGAAAAAGCCACCAATCATGGCACTCACCTTCTTGTTGATGCTTCTCCATGGACACTTCACTACTATGGCCTCTGCTTCTCGCACTCGTTTGGGAGGCTCAGCGTGCCTCAAGGTTTCACCTTCTGAGTTCGTCGGTGCTGTTAGGGAAGTTATTGGCCTCTTGGGAGATGTTGCTTCCATCTTGTCCAGGTTTAGCGGTGGCTTTGGTAATTTCCGTCTCGCCAACGCCATTCTTGACTGTCTTGATTTGTTGGACATGTCCTCCGACGAGCTTAACTGGTCTGTCTCCGCTACTCAAAACCCCAAAGGTACCATTAACCGGTCATTTCACAACATCTTTATTTCACAAAATATCAAAATTAGAAAATTTAATTTGCAGTGCCTAAATGGTGGTATATATGATAACATTGATAAAACAGTGGTTTAAAGATATTGCATATATGACTTTCAAATCTCTGTTTTGTGTTAGTTTTTCCTCTGTTCCATGAATATCGAAAAGAGGGGAGTCTATATTGTCTACTTGATGGATTTTAATTTTAACTTAAAATCCTTCATCTCTTAAGTCTTAATGGCCATTAAAATTTCATGTCATAATATCTTAACATTTTGACCATATAGTTTTTATCCAAACTCTACCATCAAAGATTGAATAATACAACTCATGATTAATAACTAACTGGTCCAGTGTGTCCCCCCTCTTATTCTCTTCATTCGAGACAATGAAAAATGCATATTCTAAATACAAGGTCTTGTACCACTAGTCACTAGCCAAACAATTTTATTAGGTCCTTTAAATTACTTCCAGCTGTATTCTTATTCTTTGTAAGATAAGATGTGTACATTTTTTCACTCATGATAAAGTTAGATCATGATATGATGATACATAACGATACTAATGACTAACCTATTTGAAATGTGACATTACTATCATTAATGTTGTAGGAAAAAACAACAGTACAGGAAACTTAGGATCCGATTTGAAGACATGGCTAAGTGCTGCCCTGGCAAATCCAGAGACATGCCTCGATGGATTCGAAGGCACAAGCAGTATCGTGAAAGGATTAGTCTCCAGCGGCCTTGGACAAGTGACATCGCTGGTGAAGAATCTCCTTGCAAAGGTTGATGTCCCCCACCATGATGTCTCCCACAGTGCCGGCGTGGACCAGTTTCCTTCGTGGGTGAAGCCGGGGGAGAGGAAGCTTCTGCAGGCAAATGGAGTGGCTGCCGATGCTGTGGTGGCTTTAGATGGAAGTGGAAAGTTCACAAGGGTGATGGATGCGATTATGGCTGCGCCGGATTATAGCATGAAGAGGTTTGTGATTTACGTGAAGAGAGGTGTTTACAATGAGAACGTGGAGATTAAGAAGAAGAAGTGGAATATCATGATGATCGGAGATGGTATCGGTGCCACTGTTATTACCGGCAACCGGAGTGTTGTTGACGGCTGGACAACTTTCCGATCTGCCACCTTTGGTAAAAATTTTAAGTTAATTTGGATTAACTATATTATATTACTAAATAATGGGTAATTTGGATTAACTATACTATATTATTAATAGGTAATTTTAGAGAGACAAAAAAGAAGTTCAAAATTTATCTTATTTAGTATTTATTAATTGTTGCAACAATTAATGAATGTTAAATAAGATAAATTATAACTGTTTTTTGCTAATTTTTTTGTTACTAAATATTTTTTATTATACCACTTTGATAAAGACATTAAAAATATTTTTTTAAAGAAGTTTACATGAATTATGATATTATTTGACATCTTTATTAAATCGATTAAAAATTTATTTTTTAATCATTCAGAATAAAATCGGTTTATTATAACAACAATAATAAACTAAATTGTCCCCACTATAATTATTAGATATGATTTGATCCGATCTATTTACATAATTTAAACGGAATTATGTTTAAATTTTTTGATGAAAAGATAAATATATTCCTAATTTTTATTTTAAGAAAATTTTAAAAAAAATAATTCAATAAATTATATAAATTAGTCGATTCGACCGGATCTGATAACAATTAGATTTATTGTTATTGTTATAAAAAAATTGATTTTATTTTACTTTATTAAAAAATTAAAAAGTAATTGATTTATTAATACGTCAAATAATTTAACACATAAATGTCTTTAAAAAACAAAACGTCTTTACGAAACATCTCCCGTAAAAATTTAAGCATTAATTGCGGGATACACGATAATTGATATCCATATGTCTGCGTCAAACAATTGATATTGCTGCAATGAAGATACACCTTGTAAACCTCTAATAATCTGTATAATGGTTGTCACGTGTAGCTGTAAGTGGAAGAGGATTCATAGCACGAGACATTACTTTTCAGAACACAGCAGGACCAGAGAAGCACCAAGCAGTGGCACTAAGATCCGATTCCGACCTCTCAGTCTTCTTCCGTTGTGGAATCTTGGGCTACCAAGACAGCCTCTACACTCACACAATGCGTCAATTCTTCAGAGAGTGCACAATCTCCGGCACAGTCGATTTCATCTTTGGCGATGCAACCGCAGTCTTCCAAAAATGCAATGTACTTGTCAAGAAAGGGTTACAGAATCAAAAGAACACAATCACCGCACAAGGTAGAAAAGATCCTAATGAACCAACAGGATTCTCGTTACAATTCTGCAACGTAACTGCTGATTCTGACCTAGTTTCTTTTGTTAACACCACGGAGACTTTCTTGGGGAGGCCGTGGAAAACGTATTCAAGAACCATTTTTATGCAAAATTATATGAGCGAGATTATAAGGCCGCAAGGGTGGTTAGAGTGGAACGGTAACTTTGCGTTGGATACACTATATTATGCTGAGTATATGAATACTGGTGCCGGTGCAGGTTTAGCTAACAGAGTCAAATGGCCCGGATACCATGTTTTGAATAGCTCCAGTGAAGCTAGCAATTTTACTGTCGCACAGTTCATTCAAGGAAATTTATGGTTGCCTTCAACTGGTGTAGCATTCACAGCTGGATTAACGCTTTAAATTAAAAATTTACTTAATCAATATGGCAAATAATCTTGCCAATCTTGTATACTATATACTATATAAAGGAAAAATGTATTACCTTCAAGAAGAAAATGCCGAAGAATTGCAATGTTTTGATCTTCACAGCTTCACTCTAATTCATTTGTACTTTGTTATTAAAGGTGTCTCTGTATTTTCAGTTTCACGGATGTGTTTTTTCTTTTCTATATCAAGTTTATTTATTTGGCAACAGTGGATAAGTGAGATACTGACAATAGTGGCTACTCATGAATTTTTTTTAATCCGAAGATAATAGTAGTTAAGACATGAATATGTTATATTAATTCATTTAATAGTTCTCTATTATATTATTTTTGCAAGAAAAAATATCTTTATATGAATAATAACATAATCATATTTACAAAATTGACATATTAAATTATAGAGTACACACCCTTGCCTCTAGTGTTTTAGATGCATTGCATCATGTCTCATCCGTATTATTACTTAATAAAAAACAATTGTGCTAAGTGAAAACCACATTTAAGTGTTTGATTTCGGTCTATTTTGTAATTTTATTTTTCTACTGTTATTTAATAATTTAATCACGTTATTAATATTAATTGAATTTTGTCATAAAGAAAAAGATGTGATTATTATTGATCAATAATGTAAAAATTAAGTGACTTACATCTACAACAAATTAAAAAAATTTCTTTCATTTTAAAATTAATTAGTTTTGGAAGTTAAAGATGTATTATTTAGAATTTAATTTTTATCACTAATAAAGTGATAAGTATTCATATGCACTTAGTTATTTATACTTTTAAGTTCATCATTTTGTTGCGTTTGGCACCATTTCAATTTCATCCCTAAATTAAACTTGAATATGGTAACGTCGATATTTTTCAATGTACGGAAATTAAATCTATTAGTACTATCAATGTCAGTTTACAAATTATTTGTTGTCTATAGCATCACCATTATTATTATGGCTAGTTCATCCATTATATATTCAATAGCTTTTGCAGTTAGCACTTAGCAATAATGAGCTTCGACAGCATTCTGCATCATTTTAGATAGATTTTCTATGTGAGATGAGTTTCTGTGGTGCCGTGGCAAAATCACTGAATGCATAATAGTAGTTTTATAATCAAATCATAAGTTTGGTGGTGCTAATCAAGTACCACTACCTACTAATGTGGTTGTGGTGCACCCTCTGGTTTCGGTTTCAGGCTTCCACCTAGCACCTAAAGGGCCCCATAACTCGGGATATTTTAAGGGACCTATACTAATTAACCATTAACAATGACGAATCCAAAAAACTTTAAAAATAATGATAAAAATATTTATATTAAAATA
>NC_029772.3:87718304-87718584 GCF_000817695.3 Arachis duranensis
TTATATTAAAGACAAATAAACTTTTTTTTTTAAATTTAATAGGGGCAAGTGGCTCCTTTCTATGCATCTGGGTCTATTCTGGTAATGAATAAAGTGACAATTTTACAAACTAATTCTTGGAGTGTGATGCGCAAAAAATAAATTTAAATTTTCAATATTTGTTTATTAAATAAATTAATAAATTAATCATCAGACCAATTCTTAATTTAAGATTCGAGTTAAGTCGAGTTTTAAATGTTCTTAATTTAAAGTCTAAAGTTTAAAATTTAATTTAGTTTTT
>NC_029772.3:87718659-87728954 GCF_000817695.3 Arachis duranensis
TCGCAAGATAAATTTTTTTTTTTTAATTGTGCATCCAGTACCAATGCCACTTAAGGGAAAAAGAGATCATTAAAGTCATATTTAAATTTACTATATGGACAATAATAGAGACAACAAAATAAATCAAAAAAATGCATAATGTCAGGGCGGAGTTAGAGTAATTCTTAGGAGGGAGCCAATATAAAAATATAATATTAGAAGAAAAAAAATAAAATTAAGGGGGCTAATATAAAAATTAATGACCTTTATACATTAAAATTTTTTATTTAGGGGAGCCATTGCCCCCTTCTCTAATACTTGCCTTCGCCCCTGCATAATGTTGTGATAAGAATGGGACGTGGATGTCCATTCCTGTGTGAAGCTCACATTCTAAATAGAGAATGTATTTAATAAGATTGAAAAAATTACTTTCTTGTATGCATATAAATAGGACCTTAAGCCTCGTAAATACACACATCAATAAAAAACATCTATTCTCTCTCTACAAATCATAGTAATTATGGTAGGGTGATATTAATATTAGTGAATATTAATGCTAGAGTCTTTCATTTATATTTCTTTATTTTATCTTCTTTATTTAGTTATTTTATAACACGTTATCAGCACGAAACTCTAACGAAATTTTAGGAAGACTCGAGGTAACAAATTTTTATTATGTCAAAACTCTTTCATCTTGAATATAATGCTTTTGATATATCTGGATACTATATACTAAAATCCATCTTGATTCAATGGATCTTAGAGATACCATTAAGGCTGAAAATAATACATCCCAAAAGGATAAAGTTAAAGCTATGATTTTTCTTCGTCGTAATTCTGACGTATGATTGAAAAATGAATATCCCACATTAAAAGATCTTGCAGATATGTGGAAAGACCTTGAAAAAAGGTACAATCATCAAAAGACGGTGATACTTTCTCAAGCCCGATATGTTAGAGAAATTTTTCACGATCTTCCATGTCTCGAATGTGCTCCTGCAATAGCAATATCGAGAAAAAGAATTTAAAAATATTCTGAGTTAATTTTTTGCTTTTTTGTTGTTGAACGTAACAATGAGTTGCTCTTAAGAAATCATGAAGTGCGCGCAGCTGGCGCCGCCCCATTTCCTGAAGCAAATGCGGCAAATCATAACCCTAGAAGAGGTAAATGGCAAGGTTTTGGTAACAAGAAAAAATATGGAAGGAAAATGAATTATGTTCACAAGAAAGGATCTCACCAGAAGTGGGATAAAGAAATGAACAATGGGCAAAATAGATTAATTGAGGATAAATACTTCCGTTGTGGTGGAAAAGACCATTAGTCACGCACCTGTCATATCCCAAGGTACCTAGTTGATCTTTATCAAGCATCCTTAAAAAAAGGATGACAAAGGAAAGAAAACAAATTTTGTTTCAAATGATGAAAATTCCACCACTCATTATGATGTATCTAATTTCTTTAAGGATTCTAAAGAAAATATTGGCTATTTGATCAATGATGGAATAGTTTGATATATATATGTGTGTTTGTTTGTTAAGTATTCATGTGAATAATTTTACTGTGCATGTACTTCTACTCATTTTATTATTATTATTATTATTATTATTATTATTATTGAAGAAAAATGGCAATGACATATTCTGAAGATATTTGTCTTGCGGATAGTGCAAGTTCGCACACTATTCTTAAAAGTAATATATATTTTACCCATCTTGTGCCAAAAGAAGAAATCATTAATACTATTATTGGCTCAGACAATGTGATAGAAGGCTTCGAAAGAGTTATAATTTTGTTTCCTGGAGGAACAAAATTTATAATAAATAATGCACTATTGTCTACAAAGTCTCGAAGAAACTTGTTGAGCTTTAAAGATATTTGCCGATGAATATCATATTGAGACTACGAATGAGAGAAATCATGAGTATTTATGTATCACAACTCATGATTCAAATAAGAAAGTTATATTAGAAAAGTTACCCTCACTTTCATCTGGGTTATATTATACTAAAATTAGTGCAATTGAATCACATGCCACTGTAAACCAGAAGTTTACTAGCCCAAATAAATTCATAACTTGGCATGATAGATTGGGTCATCCGGGAACAACCATGAGAAGGAGAATTATTGAAAACTCTCATGGACATTCACTAAAGAACCAGAAGATTCTTAAAACTAGTGAATTTTGTTATGCTGCATGTTCTCAGGGAAAGTTAATTTTAAGGCCATCACCAGTAAAGGTTGGATTTGAGTCCCTTGAATTCCTAGAAAGGATTCAAGGTGATATATGTGGACCCATTCATCCACCATGTGGATCTTTTAGATATTTTATGGTTCTAATAGACGCATCTTCAAGATGGTCACATGTGTGCTTATTATCTTCTCGCAACCTGGCGTTTGCGAGATTACTAGCTCAAATTATTAGATTAAAAGCACAATTTCCAGAAAATCTAATCAAAGCAATTCGTCTTGATAATGCTGGTGAATTTACTTCCCAAGCTTTTGATGCTTATTGTATGGCTAATGAAATAAGTGTTGAACATCCAGTAGCTTATGTTCACACACAAAATGGGTTAGCAGAATCACTTATTAAACGCCTCCAATTAATTGCTAGACCCTTGCTTATGAGAACAAATCTCCCAACCTTGGTTTGGGGGCATGCTATTTTACATGCCGCAGCACTTATTCGTTTGAGGCCAACGAGTTACCATCAGTTCTCTCCTATGCAATTAGCTTTTGGCCAGCAGCCAAATGTTTCCCATTTAAGAATATTTGGGTGTGCGATATATGTTCCCATTGCACCACCTAATCGCACCAAAATAGGACCCCAAAGAAAATTGGGGATATATGATGGATATGATTCTCCCTCTATAGTGAGGTATCTTGAAATACAAATTGGAGATGTATTTAAAGCCCGATTTGCGGATTGTCATTTTGATGAATCAAAATTTCTAACATTAGGGGGAGAGAATAAGTTTCCTAAAAAGGAACTTAATTGGAATGCATCATCGTTGATGCATTTAGATCTTCGATCAGGGCAATGTGAACTAGAAGTTTAAAAGATTATACATTTGCAAAGAATAGCAAATGAAATGCCTGATGCATTTTCCGATACAAAGAGGATAACAAAATCTTATATACCAGCGGAAAATGCCCCAATTCGAATTGATGTCCCAATAGGACAAGTAGCCACTGAAGCAAATTCACGCCAGAAGCATGGTAGGACGAAAAATGCCCCAATTCGAATTGATGTCCCAGTAGGACAAATAGCCACTAAAACAAATACACGCCAGAAGCATGGCAGGCCTGTCGGTTTCAAAGATAAAAAATTCTCGAAAGAGAAAATAGGTAAATACTATTCCTGTTAAAAAAGACACAGTAAAGACACCTGCAGTTGTCCAAACTTCTAATATAATTTTAACGCCAGAAGACGTTCAGGTACCTGAAAATTGTGAAAATGATGAGATCTCGATAAATTATGTCTTTACAGGAGAGAAATGGGACCAAAATAAGACAATTGTCAATGCAATATTTGCATATAATGTGACATTAAATATCATGCATGAAAGTAAGGATCTTGAGCCAACATCAGTTGAAAAATGTCGACAAAGGAATGATTGGCCAAAAATGGAAAGAAGCATGAAGGCTGAATTAGACTCACTTGCAAAACATGAAGTCTTTGAACCTGTAGTCCGTACACCTGAAGATGTAAAACCTATTGGATACCGATGGGTATTTGTGAGAAAACGAAATGAGAAAAATGAAGTTGTGCGCTACAAAGCCCGACTTGTGGCACAAGGTTTTTCACAAAGGCCTGGTATAGATTATGAAGAAACGTATTCCCCTGTAGTGGATGCGATAACATTGCGTTATTTGGTCAGTTTATCTGCATATCATAAATTTTAGATGGATTTAATGGATGTGGTAACAAGCTATTTATATGGCTCATTAGATCGGGATATCTATATGAAAGTCCCTGAAGGACTAAAGATATCTAAACTATCCAGTGAATATTCGCAAGGGTTATACTTAGTTAAATTGTAAAGATCTTTATATGGCCTAAAGCAATCTAGACGATTGTGGTATAATCGTCTTACTGAGTATCTGGCCAAAAATGGATTCAAGAATGATGATATCTGCCCGTGTATTTTCATAAAGAAAACTACATCTGGATTCATTATAATTGCTGTGTACGTTGATGATTTAAATATCATTGGAACTCCTGAAGAGATTCCAACAATTATAAAAACTCTAAAAAAAGAGTTTGAGATGAAAGATCTTGGAAGAGCTAAATTTTGTCTCGGCCTGCAGATCGAGCATACAAAAAATGGGATCTTTATTCATCAAGCGACATACACAGAGAAGATCTTGAAAAGATTTTATATGGATAAGTCACATCCATTAAGTACCCCAATGATTGTAAGATCTTTAGATGTGGAAAATGATCAATTCCGTCCTAAAGAAGAGAATGAAGATATTCTTGGTCCTTAAGTATCATATCTTAGTGCCATTGGAGCGCTAATGTATCTTGCTAATAATACGCGACCTGATATATCATTCGCAGTGAATTTACTTGCAAGATATATTTTCTCTCCAACCAGAAGACATTGGAGTGGAATCAAACAAATTTTTTTATATCTTCATGGAACAGTTGATATGGGATTGTTTTATCCCTATAGATCCAAGTCACAACTAGTTGGCTATGCAAATGCCAGATACTTGTCTGATCCACACAAAGGGAGATCTCAAACAGGATATCTGTTCACATATGGTGGTACAGGTATATCATGGAGGTCCATGAAACAGACGATAGTAGCAACCTCCTCTAATCATGCTGAAATACTGGTGATTCATGAAGCTAGTCGCGAGTGTTTTTGGCCGAGGAGTCTGATTCAATATATTCTGTCATCATGTGGACTGATTGATCATAAGATAGCTCCAACTGTCCTGTTTGAAGATAATACAGCATGCATTGCTCAACTGAAAGGCGGATATATCAAAGGTGATAGAACAAAGCATATTTCTCCCAAATTCTTCTTCACTCATGATCTACAAAATCAAGTGACAATTGATATCCAACAGATATGCTCAAGTGACAATCTGGCAGATTTATTTACAAAATCACTTTCAAAATCCTCCTTTGAAAGATTAGTATATGAGATTGGGATGCGCCGATTTCAAGACATTAAATGATGTTGGCAAGAAGGGAAGACCGTACTCTTTTTTCCTTGATCAATTTTTTTTTTCGTTGGGTTTTTGATGACAAGATTTTTAATGAGGCAGTTCCCATCACAAAGGATATTGTACTCTTTTTTCTTCACTAAAGTTTTTTCTCATTGAATTTTTTTTAGTAAGGTTTTAACGATGCAATAATGTTAAATGGGCATTCAAGGGGGAGTGTTGTGATAAAAATGGGACGTGGATGCTCATCCCATGTGAAGCTCACATTCTCAAGAGAGAATATATTTAATAAGATTGAAAAAGTTACCCTCCTGTATGCATATAACTAGGACCCTAAGCCTCAGGCAAATACACACATCAATAAAAAGCATCTCTTCTCTCTCTACGAAATTAATTATTTTCAATTAATATTTATACGTATAAAATTATTTTATATTAATAATATATTAAAATCAAATTCTAATTTTAGAAATATGCAAATATACCATAATTCAAATAAATTTAATACAAATAAGAAAAGAACAAATGAGTAAAGGTATAAAACTAACACAAAATAAATGACATAAGCAAAGTTAAGAGGAAAACATTAGTCAATTAATAAAGGAGAGAAAAAAAGAAAGATAATTAATAAGAATTAAAAAAATATTATTTATATATTAAAATTAATCACTAAAATTAATTATTAAAAATATTATTTATATTATAATATATATTTTATATTAATAGTTAATTTTAATGACTAATTTTAATGTATATACGAGAAGAAGATGTTTCTAAAAGCTGAAATACACCTTCACAAAGCAATTTACCAAGTGGTTCTGGTTCACATAATTTAGTTTCTCTTTCGCAGCTTCTCAAGATCTTGGCAATAATGAAAAAGTTGATGTTTCAAGTATGGACAAAACAGGTTACCCACCCAAAGCAAAAACTAGGAAAAATTATCATGGCAGTCATCAAACTTTGTGCATCATGCATCCCCCTATGGCCTATGCACCAGAATAAGCTGAATTTCAAGTTTCCATAGTCAAATGAGTACTGCAAGTCTGCACCTGTATTCTTTAGTCCATACATAATTTTTGTTTAACTTGTCTAAAAGTAGAAAAGAGTGGAGTGAGACCCACTTCTTGAATAATAAAGCTTGATGAACCGATGAAATAAAAAAAGAAAAAAAAAAAGAAGATAAAGATGCTAGTCCCTCCTTGTTTTCGATTGTAATAACCAATAACCAATAACCAATGTATCCCGAGTGTATTATTTAAGAGATCTCAACAAGTAAACTACCTTACAACATCATTTTTCTTAATGTCATTCCATGGCTTCTTCTACGTCTTCTAAAGCCTCCCTTTTTCTCTTAGCAACAATCTTATTCTTCTCAAATGCTTGTGCTATCAGCAACCCCTCCAATGCAGAAAACCTCAATGCATTGAAATCCTTTTGCAGAACCACACCATACCCTGAAGTTTGCTTCAACTCATTGAAGCTATCAATCTCTATAACCATATCTCCAAGCATACTCAACAACCTCCTTCAGTCTCTCCAAGTAGCTATATCAGAAGCCACAAAGCTATCTGATCTTTTCAACAATGCTGGAAACTCAAACAGCATCATAGAGAATAAAATAGGAGCAGTTCAAGACTGCAAGGAGCTCCACAAACTCACATTGTCTTCTCTGAAACGCTCTCTATCCGCAATCCGTTCGCAGAACTCGAAGGACTTGGTTGATGCAAGAACATACCTTAGTGCAGCGTTAACCAACAAAGAAACGTGTTTAGAAAGCATGGAGTCAGCTTCTGGTACCCTTAAGCCAACTCTTGTGGATTCTGTGACCAACACTTTCAAATATGTCAGCAACACTCTCTCAATGCTCCCTCGTAAGCCTGATATGAAGAAGAAGCAGAAGAAGAGCACTCCAAAGTGGTTTTTTTCAAAATCAGATGATGAAGGGTATGATCCTAGTGAAGTGATTGTTGTGGCTGCAGATGGGAGTGGGAACTTTAGCACTATCAATGAAGCTGTTGACTTTGCTCCAAGTAATAGCTTTGACAGGACAGTGATATATGTGAAAGAAGGGTTATACGAGGAGAATGTGGAGATTCCAAGTCATAAGACCAATATTGTTTTGCTTGGAGATGGAAGAGATGCCACTGTCATCACTGGTAACAGAAGTTTTGTTGATGGCTGGACTACTTTTAGATCTGCCACTCTAGGTAAACAAACCCCTTTATGATACTATTCATTATATTGATTGTGAAATGTGAACCACTTCTTAGCCTTTAAAATGTTCTGAATTAGTTATTATGATTTTTTTATTTTGTCCACTCTGGCTACTATATATGGCTTTGTTATCTCACTAATCTGTTTAATTTTTTGTAAATTTGAGTAATTATGAGATACAAAAAATGATTAAGCTCATCACCTGTTTTTTCCCCGCTCTCTCTCTCTCTCTCTGTCTTATCGATCAGCTGTGTCTGGGGATGGTTTTCTGGCTCGAGACATAGCAATTGAGAACAAAGCGGGGCCAGAGAAGCATCAAGCAGTTGCACTGAGAGTTAATGCAGACTTGACTGCATTCTACAGATGTTCAATCTATGGCTATCAAGACACACTCTACACTCACTCCTTCAGACAATTCTACAGAGAAAGCGACATATATGGCACCATAGACTTCATATTCGGAAACGCGGCAGCGATCTTTCAAGGCTGCAACATTGTTTCACTAATGCCAATACCCGGCCAGTTTACGGTTATCACCGCGCAATCACGAAGTAGCCCTGATGAGGACACAGGGATCTCAATCCAGAACAGTTCAATTGTAGCAAGCACTGATTTGAGTTCAAATTCGACGATGGTCAAGAGTTACCTTGGGAGGCCATGGAGGGTGTATTCTCGCACTCTGTACATAGAGTCGTACATTGATAAGTTCATTGACCCGTTGGGATGGACAAAGTGGAACAATAATAATGATGGTGATACTGAAGGGCTTGAGACTCTGTATTATGGAGAGTATGAGAATTATGGGGGTGGTTCAGACACTCGTAACCGTGTTGATTGGCCAGGATTCCATTTGTTGGATTACAATGATGCTTATAACTTCACTGTTTCGGAGTTCATTGCAGGTGATGCTTGGCTTGGTTCTACTTCTTTTCCGTATGATGATGGGATTTGAACTTCTTTTGCTGCAGAAGCATTTAATATCCTATTACATTGTCCTGGGATACATGAACAAGTAATGCACGAATGAGTAAGAGATATCTACAATAATGTTTTTGCTGTGGTTCGATGCATATGGTGGATCTTCTCCTGTTACAGTGACACTCTTCCATACTTGTAATAAGGAGGAGTCTAACTCATAAGTCATAACCCCTTCACATGCTTCATGCTTGCTGAACTACCCATAGGCCCATATATTTGTTACTTTGGCATCTTAATATTTCCATTATTAAGAAGGATACTAAGATAAAGTTGTTTGAAAACATTTTGTTTTAAGGATGTTTACGTGTCACAAAAATCTGGCTCGCCACAAAGGTATTTTATTTAGTATTTATTAATTATTATAATAATTAATTATATCAAATAATATAAATTTTGATTATTTTTTATTAATATTTTTTTATTATTAAATATTTTTATTAAAAATATTTATTAAATTGATCAATAATTAATTTATTATAACAACAATAGTAAATTATAATTATTCGACTCGGTTAATTTTTATCAAAATTAGTAATTCAATTTTTTTTTATTTAAAGAAAGAGCTCAACACTTGAAGTAAAGTATACAAAGACAAAAAAATAAAATGATAATACACCATTTCGTAGCACACAATAACAATTCGGTCGTACAATCTATTGTTATCTTATTCTAAAATATGACATCATTTGACATTACTATTGTCTTATTCTAAAATATGAGATTATTTGACATATTTTTTTCGTAATTTAATGTTTCATGTAATTGAGAAGAACCCTATTAATCAATACTTGCGCAGCTCTTTTTTTATAGGCATAGATCTCCAATTCTCAAAATGATCTTTTAAAGTATCAGAAGCAATTCACATCTGACCAACTTCCGTAATTCATACACACCGTACCTTTTTATTATTAACATTCTTTTTACATAATTCACATCTGACCAACTTCTGTAATTCATACACACCATACCTTTTTATTATTAACATTCTTTTTACATAATACATACAAATTAGCATTCTATATTAAGATTCTCAACCTGTTGAACTGGTCCTTTATACTGACCTAGTCTATCAATACAAACTAAATGAACAATTCAACTCAAGACGAAACTTTTAGCTCTCATTTCTTAACGTGTCCTATTAAAATTTAATAAATAATCTTCATTTTTTAAGTATAGATTGATAGTCCCGTTATAATTAAGTAGAGCACTATGCAGACTAATCTTATATTCATTGTTATGCTACATATTTAGTAAATAGAAGAGGGAAAATTAAAAGAAAGACAAATACACAATTTTTAATTCCTAAACGTGAATTTTAAATTATAAATTATAAATTTTAAATTTTAAATTTTAAAATTGAGTCATTACAATAAATATGGTCTTTAGTAACAAAAATTTTACAACGCCTTAAAACTATTCTTTTAGATAGTTGTAGACAACGATTTTTTGTAATGTTACTGTTAAATTTAATTTTTTATTATTTTATACTAACAAATTAAAATTGTTCTCTTTGACTATTTTAAAGAATGGTTTTATAACCGTTACTATGATTTGTTTTTAAGCAAAGGTTTTTTATTGTTGTTTAAATAATTGTACAAAAGAAACGCATAAAAATCGTTGCCAAAATGCTACACTTTAAAACCGTTCTATTAGATGGTCTTAGATAGTGATTTTTACAATGTTGCTGTTGAAATTCAATTTTGCATTACGTTATAATAACAAAATAAAGCCGTTCTCTTTGACTATTTTAAAGAACGGTTTTATAACCATTACAACAATTGTTTATCAAACAACAATTTTCTAGTAGTATTTAAATAATTATACAAATTAAATAATACCAATAAAAATAATTTTAAATAATCATATAAATTAAAAGTATTTTTTCTATAAATACTGAATTTATAAAATACTAAAAAACTATTATTATAAATATATAACAAATATT